>NC_073745.1:327196101-327796101 GCF_029784135.1 Toxorhynchites rutilus septentrionalis | reverse complement strand
ATGATGAGGCCAAGCGAGGTGGCAATGAAAATGAATGTCGCCG
Source organism: Toxorhynchites rutilus septentrionalis (assembly GCF_029784135.1). Taxonomy (NCBI): domain Eukaryota; kingdom Metazoa; phylum Arthropoda; class Insecta; order Diptera; family Culicidae; genus Toxorhynchites; species Toxorhynchites rutilus. The sequence continues at coordinate 327,796,058 of NC_073745.1, read as the reverse complement.
TTCGTAGATCTGGGTAACGATCAATTTTTGGGAAGTAGTAATTCGGAGTGTGCGAATACCACCGCCGATCGATTGGTTCACTTTCCCACTGAGCTTCGCAGGATTCCGGCTCATCGCTTCCATCTCCACAGTGATCGAATCCATCACAATGCAGCTGAATGGGTATACATTTGCGATTTTCGCAGAGGAATTCGGTACCCATGTAACAATCTACAAGAACAGATCAAGTCAGATATATGCAAAGCTATCGAACCAATTGAATTTACCTAAATAGCTGAACGCCGCATACACCAGTGCCATCCTTGACATATACCCAAAGGTTGCTCTAAGATGAACATAAAAGCCCGAAGTCAAAGGCACTACATAACTCTTACCATTGGTTCCTGAGCTTGGCCGAACCACATCCAGAATGGCGTTGTCCGAAATCGTTCCCTGCACCAACGTGAGCATGGAATTCGGTCCCATCTTATCGAACGTATCAATCTTCAGCATCAGGTGAGTCTTAAGATGAGCGTACGTATTCGGAGGTTTCACCAGCCAGATGCAATCATATATTTTCGTGTCTGCCTCGCCGGGAACCATTTTCATCATCGTAATCGCCCCACCAATGTTTTCCACCATTCCACCACAGTTTGTATCCGGTTGCATAACAGGATTCGAGGCGCTTTCGATTGTCAGAAATGAAACCAACGCTCTGTAGCCTAAGGCAGACCCCCCATTTGCATAAAATCGTATAATCATCGAGGGTCCACTACTTTGCACCACAGGTGGACGAAAACTGACCCCCGATGTAGCAACGAGCCTCTGGCCATTCCAATCGTAAAATTCCATCGTAGAGGTTTTCGCTAGATGAAAATCGCTGAAAATAACATTTATCCTACATTCGTCCACGTTACAATTCAACACATATTCCTTGCCGAAGTCCCTGGGATAGTAGGACGGAAAATATGGCGTAGTGATCGATTTGATGTGAGCCCTGGTGAGGTTATGTATACCACCCGGATTAGCTTGCAGTGTTTCACGATTTCCTGTGGAAAACATAACACAACTTGTAATCTACCGTTGCACAACAGACTCAGGGTGTCTTACTTTCTGCAACGTATTCCAAGGTGAACGCGTGGGTATGATTGTTCCAGTAGAGAAAGCGGATCAGCACCGAACGTGTCTGGGTTTGGTAGACAACGTCGCGGCCACAGTTTCGTCGACCGGATTGCTCCACATCGAACGGAGGTTCGGAGAATTCCAGATAATCACAGCGACACGGCAGTGCATTATGATTCGGACATTTGGTAGGAAAGTTAGAATAGCTGTCGGAAAGCAGATGGAATTTTAAATAATGCCAACCATGTGGGGGTATCCGTTACCTTAGAGAGATTTTGAAGTTGCACGATGGGCAGGTTACCAGCTCTAAGCTACAGCTGGAAGGTGTGGTTTGATTCGTATCCTGTGGATATAACATAGCCGTGTAGAGTAAATGATCTTGGTTTGTCCGGTTTGGGGTGTTTTTACGCAACTAGTAAATGCAAATCAATTTTTCTTCATGAAGATCACATATAATCGACACGAGTTTGGGTTTGTTGAAAAGCCCCAAGTTACTAGTTGCTAATACTACCATAAGGCGTTGGAATTATTCAAATTTTTATGTTTTATATCAATTTTCCTCAAAGAGGTATTATAATCATGGTTTGTCCTCCTCTAACCATAGTTTGTCCAAAAAACGATCATGGTTTGTCCAGTTTTAGAAATCACCATTATTGAATAAAAAATTCGAATTTTCAAATAGATGTTGCATTTATCATTGTTTGAGTTTACCATCATCATATTGATTCATTCATAATTTAGGCTTTCTTCATAATATTGCCTTTTCTTGGGCATTTTAAAAGTGTTACCATCAACACACTCAACACAGAGAAATTTTATTTCTGCTATGCGCGAAGGACACAATAAACAAACTGCAGCGCGCCAAGCGGTTGCCATAGGGATCATGTGGACAAAACAACATTATTGAATTGAACAACGCATGATCAGAATTAAGTTCATCAAAATGCGTTAATTTAATGGTTTAGCTATGTAAATCTAATACAAATGGTGTGCAAGAATGATGTTTACAATATTTGTAAGTGTTATAATCCAGAAAAGGTCTGAATACGTGCGAAATAATCATCTGGTGATCGATTAAAAGTTGACTCGAATGAGGGGCGCATTGACACCAATAGATGATGTATTTTATAATCCTTAAAACATGTGATTCCGTAAAAATAACTATAAAATTACTGTAAATCATGACAAAGACAATTTTATTTATATGTTTTGAAACATTCGAATACCTGATTTGACAAAGATGTGCTGAATTAGAGCATTAAAAAAGTGGACAAACCATGATCATATTTTCGACTGGACAAACCAAAATCATTTAGCTTAAATGATTACAACGCATGATGAGTGCAGTGTTGTATCAGAATCACTATATTATATTCTATTAAACATGTTGTTACCACCTTATTCAATACATCAACAGAACGAATCTACAAAATTATAGCCTAAAAATGAACTCTAACAGTGGACAAAAAACTTCAAAATAGACAAATATTCGCTCAAATTGCTTGGAAAAAACAGCGAAGCAATAAACATATTTAAGCTACAGAATAAAACCGTTTAAACAAAATGCGACGTCAATGGCGGTCATAGAAGTAGAAGGCGTAATACAAGTAGAGGCTCAACTTGCGGGAGTTGTCGGACCCAAACGCGCGTGTTATCGACGGTGACAGTTTTCCTTTATTATGACACTCATATCGCAACAGTAGTTCATGAATGGCGTTGTGTAGTGAATGGAAGTCGTGTTCAGTCACGATATCTCGGAACATCCTCGAGTTATCGATCGAGGTCGTTGGTCGTTGACGAGGAGAACAAACAGCATGGGTCTAAGCATACTTCCTTGTGGCACTCCTGGGAATGTTTTGGATATTTACCAAATATCGAAAGTCTCGACATAAAGGTTTAATATGAGGAAATTCACTTAGCTAACCGAAATGAGGGGGAGTTTCTCGACTTTTTGTTTTCGTTTACATAGATTCTACGTCACGAAATTGTGTATGAGTAGATCCTGGACGAACCCATGTTATAACTCCGATATTGAGAGGGGACCCCTGTCTGGAAGATAGAAAAACGTTTAATTTTCGTAATTTTTTTCGAATTTTAGGAATAAAATTAAGTGTTTGGGTAGTTTTTGAAAATTCGAAAAAAAAGCCAAAATGGCGGCCATTTTTGTTAAGATTTAGTTATTTTTCATGAAAAATCGCTGTTTAGAAGCCCAAAAAAAAATCGAAAAAACGGCTATGTAACGCTTTAGATAAATCATTTTTACACGTTGATATAAAAATTTCAAAACAATTTTCGTACAGCAATACTATATCCCTTCTGAGGGCATAACATTCCAGCGATTTTAACTCATTTTTAACTAAAAAGGCCGCCCTTCTTGCAAATTTTCAAATTTTTAAAAAACCCTATGTAACATTTTAAATATTGTCCTCGTGTTTCAAAACATTCATTCGAATTCGTTCTGCGACAACCCGTTGCTTCGGAACCGATAGCACCATCATGGTACCGATTTTCAGACAGCATCCACGCATCCAGCTGTCAACAGTGCAATAATCATTATTCGTGCACTCAAAAAATGTTAAATACATCTTCAAATAAACCTTAAACAATAACCAAAATACCCGTACACTTCACTTTATTCGTAACATTCGAAAAAAAAAAAATACAAAAAATCATTACTTTTTGACTTTCTAGACAGGGGTAATGGATGAAGTGTTGTGGTCGAACTCGATTAGGGGAGGCTCAGTTCAAATGACTCGTGTTCGTATGTAAACTAAAAACAGGAAGCAATGCGGAAGTCAACACCAGATTGCTGAGCAGAATCGAAGAATGATTTCACATTGGAGACGAATTCGAATGAATGCCAACTACTCCTGAACCTCAGGCACGACACGACGATTATAGGCAGTGTCTTCGTCAATAGTAGTACAAACCGATTGGGAGAATGCATTCCCGCTAAGGTCGTGGATGGCAGGTATAAATATCACCAAATCCAGCAACGCCTTGTTGGAACTGGACAAAACGGATAAGCCCTAGAAGCTGAATTTCGTGAAGTTGCGTTCAAAGAAGAGAGACGTGGTCAATTCTTCGTGGTCAAGCAGCTACTCAATCTGCTTGGACTGGACTTAATCGACATGTTTAACCTCGGTTCGGTGCCTATGCATCAGTTCTGCAGTCAAATTAGCAACTATCTAACATCGATCAGCTTTCTCCAAGCAGCTTTTCCAGTGGTATTCAGCGACGATCCGGGGTTGTGCTCGAAGGTGAAGATGAAGTTCACGTTGAAAGAAGGTAAATCCCAAGTATTTCGGCCGAAGAGACCAGTTGCTTATGCCATGTGTGATATCATCGACGCGGAGTTGGATCGACATTAAATGAGCCATCAACATCATCAAACCGGTCGATTTCACGTGGTGGGCAATTTCAATTACAGGCCTCAAGGACGCTCGACAATTACATCAGTACCCATCAGTAGCACCGTGAGATTTTCAGCAGTTCGTAGATACGATGTTAACTGGTTAACGATGTTAACTGCACGTCTGGACGATGTTCCCGTTGGCGGAGTTGGCGTGGCTGATCAGTGCAGCTCGCAGATCAGATTCACCAGTAAAGGTGAATAGTGCCTGTTCGATCAACGTCACATTAATTACCTGGAACATTTAATCGCCTACAAAAGTCGAAGCAATTTGCAACATTCCGTCACCAGAACATGTCGCTGGAGCTTGATCTTGTCTAGTAGCGAGAAACTAAACCGACAAGAAATTCACCTGGTCAGTGGAGTGCGTCAAGGCCTTCTCCACGTTCAAGCAGATTAGATTCGGATCTGATGCATTAGGCATTTGGTCGATGAACGTCGTGCAGCACGCTTCCTGAGCACAAACAGCCGCTGAGCAAACCAACATACAGCCAGGTCCTTAAAGTAGTAAAAAGGTAAAACTTGTAATTATTTTTAAATAGTGCCTTAACCTGTAGTACGGACAGATACTCATGCCTCAATTTATAATACAAACAAGAAATACAAATAGAGCAAGATAGTTTGCAAGTGCCACCAACTTGAATCATCTATATCCTGAATTTAAGACATTGATAAGACACAAGGAGGGACTAAACGTAAATCGAAAAAACCGGAATAAGTTTCATGCAAGCTCATAAAATATAAACTAATCTCTATATATAAAAATCTGGTGTCTCGATGTTCGACTTGATACACAAAAGACTTCATAGACATGAAAAAAGTCGTAAACTATATATGATACTGCTAGAGCGCATATTACCATATTTTAGTGCTATTTAAGGTGGCCATATGCAAAAAAAAAAATTCCGAATAATTAATTTTTGTATTTTTTTTTCTTAAATTTGGCTTCAAAAATACAAATGAGTTTGAATTCACGATCGATTGCTTAGTAAGCTGATGATGATCTTTTATTATGGATAAGTTTTTACGGTTTTTACGGAAATGCAAATAATATTTGTAGAAAAAAAGTTAAGTGAATAACAATGGGTACCGCAATTTTTGGCAGCATCAACATCAAACACACTTCGATTTCGATTTCGAATTTAATCAATTTCATAGATCGTTAAAACATTCAAACACGGTTACAATAAATTAGACATTTTTTGTTTAACAACTCACATATTAACTAGAAACGATTTGTAAGGCAGAACAATGTTTACCGGGTCAGCTAGGGTAACAGTTTTTAGGAAAATAATAATTCCTCGCAGAACATAAATCCTTAGTCTTCGGTTGTTTTATTGCGGTATTATTATTTCTGAACACTCCGATCCGTGGATCTGTTGGCAACACCAAGTTTCACAAGATTTTCATGCTCCACTTCCTCGGATCGGTTCGGAAACGGGATCCCAATCTACACGGCGAGCCGGTTGCAACGTTGGGCACTCCAGCTACTGCTATAGAGTAGTGCGGGACAAAGGTGCGCACGGGGCAAAAGTGCGTATTGGCCTTTTTGAAGCAAACGAGCATAAAAATTCGACAACAATGTATTGATTTGATACATTATTACACCAACAGCTCACACATATAAACAAGATACATTTCATGAAAGTGACAAAAAGTTATGAGGTAAAAAGAGTGTTGCGATGTTTTGATCTATTTTCTTCAGTTTTGGAGATGACGATTTACTTACCTCAAATAACTGGAAAGTTCGAAATTACACTGTCGGTTCCCTTGACATTAGAGGTTTCATTCTACAGTAGACCTTTTTTTAAAAATTCGATTAGTTCAAAAATTGCTTGTGGGGCAAAGGTGCGCAGCGGCTGTGGGGAAAAGTTCGCACTAGCGTTTTGCTGTGAAAAAAATTTATGAAAAGTTTTCAACAACATTTTTAACGGGACCCACAAGAAGAAAACTGATTTGAAGAAATGCACTCCAGAAATGCTCAAATGGCCCGACAGAGGCTTCGGGAGTTCGGGAGTCTCAAAGCGTCGGATTGCGGCAGTCCTCGGAATTTTTGAATCAGCTCTGAGGAAGAGGCTCATATCAGAAAGTTATTTATGATTCGAATCTTTCTTTATTGAGATTTCTACTTCTGCTGGGGTGTGTCAGCGAGCATCTAGGGCGGTTTAGATAGGTATTTACGAGTGAGCAGTCTGAGGATCTGGCGGACCACTGCAAGGCACTGGACAAAGCTTTCTGTGGTATGACGCTCGAAGATTTACGGCGTCTGGCGTTTGATTTTGCGGAAGCCAACAACCTCCAGCACGAATTCAGCCAAGATGCGAAACTGGTAGTAAAAAATTGGAATTCTAGCTTCATCAGCGCAGCGCAACAAAGCAACAGCGCACCAAGGCAAAGCATCGAAATCCTCAGAACCGAAATCCAAGATGAGGAATAAAAATAAACAATTGCATAAAAATAATGCAAAATGAATTTCAAATGAAAAATGTTTTTATTTTCACCATACATTCGCGAGTATAGATTGCGTACATAAAAATAATTTCTGTGGGAACTTGAGTGTTCGAAATGATTTATCTCAATATATCAAATATGGGTGAGACGAAATTCGCCGTGTCAGCTTGTTTGTTAATAAAAACAAATTCTACTTTAAATGTTGGACATTTTCGGATATCTTATATTGTCAGTCTCCTCTCTCCCAAAAAATTCCACGTTGTAAGTTCGACCATAACACCCACTCTTAGCACATAGAACCATAGAACACCCCCCTCCTGCCTACTGAACGGTACCAACACTCTCTAGTAATGATGCTTCTCCCGCTTCTGATGATAAAGCATCTATTTTTGGTATAAATTATCTCAGAAGTTCAATTCAATAAGTGCGCACTTTTGCCCCGCACGGTGCGCACCTTTGCCCCCATTATAATCAATTAACACATCATGCCGGAGAAGGATTATGACGTAAATAACATTGGGAAAGGGATGTAAGATCAACTACTTTAGATACTTTAGATAGAGCAATTTATCACGCAACATTTAGAAAAATTTCTTGGGCAACGCAATAATACCAGCTTCTCGCAAACGAAGATGGAAAATTTGTGAAAGTGGCAAAATCAACTATATCGAACGTAATTAAAGTTTTTCTTTAATCTGTATTATAGCGATTTTCAACTTATTTGGCTGGTTCGTCACTTGTACTTCCATTTTTGGAAGAATGTCGGGAGTGAGAATTGAACTCGTGACCTTCAGCGTGAGAGGCATGGATGTTACCACTACGCCAGATCGCCTCCTCTACGTGATTAAAGTGACTGGGAAACGTATATCGACTACCAGGAAGCCTGCTGCGGAAGTTGTAGCGACGACGAAAAGAGTGGCCTGCATTTTCAAGCGAAACCCCAACCTCTCAACCTGCCCAACCTGTGTCCGAGACATCGGGTACAGGTTGGGCGTTCCCGTACAACAGTGCAGCGAACTAAAAAACGAGTCGTCCTGTGAAAATTCCGAATTGCGATGACAGAGCCCGACGACCAAACAACGATTCCGAGAGTTGTATACGAAGTTGTTCACGAAGATCGTTTGTGTCGTTATGGACGACAAAAGGTACGTGAAATCGAATTTCAAGTACACTGGAGAGAAAGTTTAGTAAACGCAACTACAAAATCTTTAGTAATCAAAACTTTGGTAAAATATACACACTTTTAGTACATATTACCAAAACTTTGTAAAAATGATGTCAAATGCAATGTTCTCCCCTACCAACGATTCGTACATTCTACTTCATAGTGTAAGTAACCTTGTTTACATATCTGGTAAATGTGCAGTGCGTACTTCGCGATCGCTTTGAAACGTTTGTTGAAGCGGAGCGATTCGGAGGTAAATAATAAAAAATATTCTGTTTTGTTTGGATATTGTGATATATTACTCGACCCTGAACCGTAATATGAATATGGGGCTTAAATACCGCGGTTACTATACATCCCGTGGAATCGTATGGCAAGAGGAAAATGAAAAACAGTCGATGGAAGTCAGGGCAAGTAGTGAGACACAAGGTTTTAAGGTTTATACTAAAGATTTTTTTTCAGGTTCTAACGTTGGAAAATAGTGGGCAACTTTATTGAAAAAGCAATTTGTAACTCGGAGGTAAGCATTTAATTTTTATGTCACATTTAAGTATACGTCTATCTAACATATATTTGTTTCATAAATACATATTCATCAGCTATCATTGGTATATTTGTATTTCTATGAGCTGTCCCTGTCCCTAAATGGCGAAAAGCATTGCGGTGCAGTAGGAAAAGGAACATAATTATGACCAAGCCCACAACCCATTGGAAGTTGTAGAATTATTACCATGAAAATTAGTATATAGTTATATACTATTATTGTAGAGTTGTTGCAATTATATATATAATAAGTTATTAGTAATGTATTCTAGATATATAGAATAAATGAAAATGTGAATTAATGATTCAGAAGAATATCTTTACTATCACTGATTGATATTTATCATCAATATTGAACCAATGATGCGAACCATTATTGAACCAACACTGGACCAACTAATCGTAGTTTTGTTGGACATTTACGCTTACCAATTTTTTTTCGTAAGATGTACCAATAATTAGTAGGGTAGAAAATGACTAGTGAATTAGTAATATGTACCAAAGAATTCGTCATATTTACTAAATATTTCTCTCAGTGTAGCTTTAGAACCCCCGCATACTACAGAGTTTCTGTCAACCAACAGTTTGGTCGGGTCGGCCTTCTGGTGCAAAAATCGACCCAACTGAATCGGCGTAATATGCGCACATGCATACCTCTCCGTACTGATTAGGAAGCCGACTCTCTTAAGCTCTTAAGGTGAAGGTGGAAGCTAGCCATTGTAGTAGTATAGGTAAACCCACGTGTAAAAATGGGGTAATAGTGTTTGTGAGAGAAGAGCAAAGCACACTTAAACAGATCAATTCACTTATCAGACTGTGTGGTGCTTCATTGATACGAGTCTTTGAATACATTTGAAAAAAAAAATAACAATTCAATACTGAAGTTAGATGTATGAACAAAATGTTCCGATGAACAATTGCATACATAAATATATATAGAAGGTGCATTTGCATATGAAGTAAAATTCTGATTATACGCGAGCGTAAGATGAGCAAATTCATAAAACATGCGAAATGGGGCTCTTTTGATATTAACTAGTTCTTCCGCATAGTAACTCGATGCTGATAATTCATTAATATTTTCCTTCGTTGGTCGTATTGTTTCCTCATATTCACGTTGGAGAGCCTTAACCCTTCTCTTCGTTGGCCGAGACATTTTGATTGAATGTAATGCTTTTCTGTTTATTGTTTTTGAAAGCATAGGCAGTCGTGGCAGTGTTCCGAGCTCTGCAATACAATTTTCTTACCCAATGTTAAAGTCGCTAAAACTTACATTATAGACCCATTAAACGTAAAAACAATGATTGTATTGATATCAACACAATTTTATTCTATTGATTTTTATGACATGAAACGCTATGACTCACGAATAATATTTTATTGAGTGGTTTTGATAGCTGTTCCGATTATGTTGTCTGGCATCAGTGTCGAAAAAATAACGATGCTTTCACCAATACAAACAAAACCATTGCCGAAGATTGAAAAAATAAAATTTTATATTCAGAGCACTTGCTCGAGTTTTCCGACGTTTTTCTCTATACAGTGCGACAGCAGATGAAAATGTAATATCTTGTGAGTAATCGATTAGAGTTTGGTTGATATTACCTGATGGGAAGTGTGCGAAAACGATCATTTTCTTCACACTGTTTCGCACAATTATTGATTTTCGGGCGAGTGGTGAGGGAGGGAGATGAACGAAATGAGCGCCATTGTGGCAGCCATTTGTGGCTAGCTTCCACCTTCATCTTAAGGACAGAAGTTATATACAGTGATGAAAATGGGAAAGGTGACAGATATCTTTAAGAACATTACGTCATCCAAGGTCCCAAAAAAACTGGCTTGGCAGATAATTTACACATCTTTTAAGAAAAACGATATTTTCACAGCCATCGGGACCAGGACAGACACGTCAAGCTGGATAAATGTCTACTACCTTTCAGCAACAAACACAACAACACTGGTTTTAGTTAGATTTGTAAAGAAGGCGGAGGAATGGTATGCTCAAAATATTATGAGTGCAACGACTGTGCCACCTTACATAGAAACTTTGCTGCTGTAATATGAGGTACTTCGAGATAATGGCAACAGCGCAATTAGCTCAAGTAGAAACGTGTTGTGCGCGCCATTTTTGTGCTCATTCTATTTCGAACTATCGGAGTGTTACAAACGTTGAGTGAATAAAATATTAATTTCTTTTTCTTGTGTGAACTAAACTCGGGCTTTTATTTTCCACTGATAATCTCTGTCCAAGAGGTTATGGGCCCAGGAAATTGCAGAAAGTGTTAAGTTTTGAAGTTCGTTGTCGCGAGAAGAAGTGAATATTGACTTTGAAAATTTTGATAGTGAAAATGGCGGAATCAAATGTTACCATTGAAAAGTTGAGTGATCAGAACTATACGATATGGAAATTTAAAATGCAGCTTTTGCTATCGCGTGAAAAGGTGCTGGCTGTTGTGTCTGAAACGAAACCGGAGGAATCTAGTGCTTTGTGGCTCGCTAATGACGAGAAGGCAAGGGCGTTGATCGGTTTGGCACTGGAAGACAGCCAGTTGATTCATGTTATGCAAACGACTACGTCGAAGGAGATGTGGGATGCTCTGAAAGGCTATCACGAGCGGTCATCTCTTTCTAGCAAAATCCACGTTATGCGGCAGATGTTTGCTACTCGAATGCCGGAGGGTGGTAATATAGGAGAACACCTGAAGCAGCTCACGTCATTACGGCTTCGATTAATTGCACTTGGTGAAGAAATGAAAGATCCCTCATTTGTAGCTTTAATGTTGTCGAGTCTTCCTAAATCGTATGATGGGTTGATCGTAGCATTAGAGAGCCGGCCGGATGCAGATCTTACGGTTGATTTTGTGAAGGGGAAACTGCTGGATGAAGGTCGCCGGGGAGTGCAAGAAATCGGTGAAGAAGAAAAAGTTCTGGTTGTGGAACAAGTGAAAAGTTCAGAAATAACTTTGAAAAGAAAAGTGACAAGAAGAAGGACAAGCAATGTAACTATTGTAAGAAAGTTGGCCATTTCCGGCGAGATTGCCGAAAATGGGCGGCCGATAGAAAAGAGAAGGAAGCTAGTGAAAAAGCTAACGTCGCTGTCGAATCAGAAGTTGGCATGGATCTGTGTTTGTTTTTTGGAAGAGCTGAAGAAGCCGGTTTGTGGTTTGTGACTCCGGTGCTACTTCTCACATGACGAACGATTTATCCATTCTTGAAAAACTAGACAAATCGAAGCAATCAACAATCTCTTTGGCCGACGGTAAATGCATCAAATCAGCTGGTGTTGGAAGTAGTAAACTTGTAGCTTTAAACGGCAATGGTGGTCGCATGAATGTGATGTCGGACAATGTGTGGCATGTGCCTTCTGAAAGACAAAAATGTTGTGCTTGTGGGCCAGCTGACGCTGTGGGTGGTCTGTATAATTTAAAACGTTTTAACGAGCAAGCTATGCTGACGGATTTAAAACACGGCGTTTCCTGTTTGCATTTGTGGCATCGTCGATTTGGTCATCGTGACACGCAAGCTGTAATGAAGATAGTATGTGAAAATTTGGGAGACGACAGCCGTCGGTGATTTGATACATACTGATCTATGTGGGCCAATGGAAGAGTCAACGGCGAGGGGGTTTCGGTTTTTCATGACATTGGGGACGATTACAGCCACTATACCATCGTTTATTTGCTGCAGAGGAAATCTGAGGCAGAGGTGCGCATTCGAGAGTACTGTAGCTTGGTGAAAAACCAGTTTGGGCGCTACCCCACCATCATTAGATCGGATGGAGGTGGTGAGTACTCCAGTGAAAGTTTGCGGAAGTTTTTCGTTGATTGTGGAATAGTGCAGTTGATTGTGGAATAGTGTGAAGCTTTCGTTCATATCCCAAAAGAGAAACGTCAGAAGCTGGATAGAAAGACTCAAAAATTAGTGTTTGTCGGTTACGCTGAGGGGCAGAAAGCCTATCGTTTCGTAAACTTGGAAACGAAAAGAATTACAATCAGCAGGGATGCAAAGTTCGAAGAACATTTTAATGTTGAGAGTATTTTCAAACAGAAGACTGTGACTTCAGAAGTAGTGGTTACATTTCCACTTGCACCTTCTGCAGGGTCGGAAAGTTTGTTAGGCGATGAGGATCTTGATGTAACGCAATACGACAGTGCGTCCGGTGGGGAACCTTCGTTCCACGGTTTTTCACTGGACGAGACCGCGCGCAGATCAAAACGCAACAACAAAGGAATTGCACCAGTTCGGTTGGTTGAGGAGGCCTACGCTACTGTGGAAGCATGTGAACCCAGGAATTTGAGGGAAGCTTTTGACTGTGAAGAAAATGCAGAATGGAAAGAAGCAATGCTGGATGAGTTGGAGTCACACTCGGAAAACGGTACATGGGAGTTAGTCGAGTTACCTGCAGGACGGAAGGTGATTGGTTGTCGCTGGGTTTATAAACTGAAGCGAAACGCAGCTGGAAAAGTCATCAAGCACAAGGCACGTCTGGTAGCTCAGGGCTATTCGCAACGGTTCGGAGAGAATTATGATGAAGTTTTCGCTCCCGTCACGAGTCATACAACTCTTCGTGTATTGCTTGCTCTTGCTTCGAAGAAAAACATGACACTTAAGCATTTCGACGTCAAGACAGTCTACTTGTACGGTGAGCTCGACCAAGAATTATTTATGAGACAGCCACCTGGATACGAAGAAAAAGGCAAAGAGCACTTTGTTTGCAGATTGAGGAAAAGTATATACGGACTCAAACAGTCCGCACGTTGCTGGAACCAAAAGCTACACGATGTACTTCTGAAAAATGATTTCAAACAAAGCAGTGCTGATAAGTGCTCTTACATGAAAGTGGAAAATGAGAAAAGAGTGTTTTTGCTAGTGTATGTGGATGATATAATGGTTAGCTGTGAGGATCAACGAATGATTGAATCAACGTATCAGTCATTGAAGAAACATTTTGAGATCACGGATCTCGGAGATTTGAATTATTTCTTGGGACTAGAGATAAAACGTGAAAATGGTGGTTACAGTGTTAGTCTCGAAGGTTATATACAAAAAGTCATCGATAAATTTGGATTGAGTAATGCGAAAAATGCGAAGACACCAATGGATGAAGGTTTCCTGAAAACAGAAGATGCAAGTCCTACTTTCACTGATGGAACATTGTATAGAAGTCTTGTTGGTGCTCTTCTCTATATTGCGGTATGTGCTAGACCAGATATTGCCGTTAGTGCAGCGATCCTTGGCAGAAAGGTGAGTGCACCTACGGAGGCGTGCTGGATGGCAGCAAAGCGAGTGGTTCGCTATCTGAAAGCGACAAAACTGGTGAGGCTGGCGTACAACAGAAATGGTGATGGTCTGATAGGGTACACTGATGCAGATTGGGCTGGGGACATAAGCTCGAGAAAATCAACAACTGGGTTTGTTTTCTGCTACGCGAATGGAGCTGTTTCATGGACCAGTCGTAAACAGTCTTGTGTTACTTTGTCATCCATGGAATCGGAGTATGTTGCTTTAAGCGAGGCTACTTAGGAATTGGTATGGCTCCGAGGATTGCTGAACGAGATGGGCGAACATGACAATGAACCTACAAAGATGATGGAAGACAATCAAAGCTGTATTAGTTTTGTGAATTCTGAGAGGACCAATCGTCGATCCAAACATATAGAAACCAGAGAGCAATTCGTCAAACAGCTGTGTGAGCAAGGTCTCTTGAAGCTAGAGTACTGTCCCACTGAATATATGGCGGCTGACGTGCTTACTAAGCCTTTAGGGACTACAAAACAGCGAAAATTCTCAAGTATGCTTGGACTATCATCGGATGGTGGCACTATATGTTGAGAAGGAGTATTATGAGTGCAACGACTGTGCCACCTTACATAGAAACTTTGCTGCTGTAATATGAGGTACTTCGAGATAATGGCAACAGCGCAATTAGCTCAAGTAGAAACGTGTTGTGCGCGCCATTTTTGTGCTCATTCTATTTCGAACTATCGGAGTGTTACAAACGTTGAGTGAATAAAATATTAATTTCTTTTTCTTGTGTGAACTAAACTCGGGCTTTTATTTTCTACTGATAATCTCTGTCCAAGACAAAATAACTCGAAAATGATGCCCAAGAATCACAATCCACCGCAAGAGACGAATAAATTCAAAGTGTTTAAAGTCTCTATAATTCAAAACCAAACCAAACCAAACAATCCTTCCAATTGGGACTCGGAAACGTAATTTCTGAAACACCCCATATGAACGTCAGACAATGACGTAGATTTACATTTCACTAGTATTCCTTCACGCATTCTTGCATCGACCAGCAAACAACCGAACAAGGGTTTACTCCTTCCACATCAGCACATAATCTAATTAGAGTCAGACGAAAAATCAAATCGATTCAAACTCACCACCCACATTGTTTTTCGTGACACTAATAGCTAAGTGATGAAAGTCTTACTTTCGATATAGTCACATTGGTGGCCTGCAGCTGCCCACGATCTCCGAGCTCCAGATACACTCGATGACCATTATAAACTCCGCATATATCGTTACTCCGAAAAACCTTCGGTAATCCTTCAGCTTGGCACAGAATTGAAATCAACAAAATCAGCAATCGTACATATTTCCACAGCTTTCCCTGTTCTACACCGTTGAAAATATCCTTCATCCCCGTGCTTTTGGGTGGAAAACTAAGAACTTCAGCAACGAATTAACGATTTATTGTTCCTCACCACGACCGGAAAGTTTTTCGGTAGCGCCCGAGTCTTGCTTTAGCTCATCGCCGTACGACCATCGCAAATATACTGAGCCCAGCAGGAGCATTCGTCCGTGCAAGTTAACTCCTTGGGAATCCCTAGAAGTGCCCCAAAAGCCGCCACCGATTTACGCCACCTTTAGCGGCAGTTGCAAATGTGGTGCACAACAACACCGGAGCTCTCCTAGACGAGAATGCACTAGGACGCAATTGTGAATGAGCGAAGGAAGCGTCAAAACAGCAAACAGCGCCGGACCGAAACGCAATTCCCACAGGAAAAGTAAAGTTCGCAGAGCGATTTGCCTATTATGTCATAGGTGGATAATTTTTCTGTTTGCTTCGAGGCCTTCCCTGGATTCTAGAAAAACACTACGTATCCACATATGGACGAGGACTATTTTATATAATTGAGGATATAACACCTTCCCGTTTCTGTCATGTCAGATTATCCTTCGAGCCTGTGTGGAAAACTCAAAATCGGAACGGAACAAAGAACGACATGGTGTCAACGTTGAAATCAGAAACGACCGAAACAACAGTAGTTCGGAGATATATAGTACGACTAACAGGAAAAGTTATATCTCCGATAGTATATAGTATAAGTATATATGAACATTTTTCCTTAATTCTAATGTTAATAAGGTAGGAAACCGATTACTCGATTGGAGTTTAGAAGGGTGACATATTTTCTTCAGGAAAAAGACATAAGGAGATTGTAACGCGAAGGAAGAAAAAGAGGAAATCTGGATATAAGGACAATCACAAACGAAGTTCGACAGGAAAAATTTAGGAAAACAGATTTGGGACATGTCACCAAAGTCTAACCGGGCCAACACTGCCTTCCTTCCTCGGGCCCGAAGGGAATTTTCTAAATTCGCTCTGGCGACAAGATACACCTCACACGACCATACAACGTGTTCGATGTCGTGGTAACCTTGGCCACAAACATAGAGATTGTTGCCGGCAAGATGAATATGATGGAGCACGCAGATTTTCTACAAGCTGGCGCATTGCCACATAAAAAAAACCCAGCTGTATCAAACGGTTTCCGACATACTGTTCCCCTCAGGCGGTTCTGTGGGAGTTGAAGTCTTCCAAGATCAACCGTGGCTCAGGAAGGAGTAAGCACATGTGAGCAAGCTGCTTGCTGCTAACCATAACTCTCGGAGGCCAATTCAATTCAGAGGTATTTTCATCTGATGTTAGCATGACAAGCAACAACTGCGATCCTTCCTTAAGATGAAAAGTCCATTTGTAAAAAAAAGACTGGCACATATCCCCAATAGCACCCCTCTGTATCTGTCATCACGGTCCAAACGTATAACAGTGAAATTGTTGAGAGATCATCTCGCGAAAAAAGCCAAGTTTCGGACAGAGCAACAGGTGTATTGCAGAACGAACAGAAATTTTATCTTCGATTCTTCTAGGGATATGTAATTGGCCTTTTTTTATTAGAATTCCATTTTCCTATCGCTGGTCACAATTGCTTTCCCTTTGAACGTTTGTTCCAGCCTGCGAAGAAACTCCTCAAAAATCACGGTACCCTTGAACATACTGGTCTTCTTATAATCCTTGATTCGCGATCGTTCTTCCTGGCCGTCCGCGTTGATTTTGTCATCGAAAGCGTTTACCTCATTCAACAAACCACTAAAACAAAATGCTATTAGTCCTCCTCGTTTACACAGTCATCCCTACCAGATTACGCACCTAATAGTTGGCACCTGAGTCGGGTCAAATTTATCGGCAACATTCGGGTTAAACGGAATGCAAACCTTTCCCGTTTTGGGATGTACACAAAACGGAGACTTCAGCAAATGATTGAATCCTTTACTGACGTTTATATCAATCCTTGGGTAAGTGAAGGCTAGCCGAGTCTCTTCGATGATGTACTTGAGCTTTCTATTCTTTCCCTGTCCGGACACTCGCAGTGCTTCAAAAAATGCTTCATATGCTTTCCAAATTGCCTTCGAGTCACCTTCGTACGGTTTTAATTTTTTGTCCAACTCAAGACGTATGCCTTCATCCTGCACCATGCCCAACAGTTTCCTCAGTCCATCTGGAGTAGAAAATACGTTCTGATCAACTAAACACACCTCTTCGAAGTAGGGTTCAATTATTCGATGTGCCCTTTTGATGGCATGATGCATTCTATCGCCCAAACTGACCCTCGTGACCGATCCTTCCCCACCGCTTATTAAAATATGCAAATATTCCGCCACCGATGATCGTCCCTTTGTGTCCAAATGACGTGCGGTTTTATCGCAAACCCAACAATGGATACCTCGACGCCCACTGAACACCCACAGCATGTGCTCAAAACCGAAATCTTCACGAAGGGCAGTATCGATAACTTTACACGCTATGGTCATGAACTTCCAGCACTTGGGACAAACATTGGCCTCATTGCAGCAGGTTCGAATTTCATCATAATCTGTCATGTCGATATCGAATACCAGCTCTCGCTGGACTGGCTTGATCATGGAGCTCGCACGATGGTCCTTCGGGCGCACGTTATACACCGCACCGATGTCGATTTTGAAGGGACACTTGAGGCAAATTTCTTTCTCCAACTCCGACTGGTTATCGAACGATTGATACCGAATGTAGATATCATCTTGAAGCGTGAAAGAAAACTCACGGTTTGTGAAGACAGAAGCTTCAGCTATAAGGGAAATTGTTGCATTACCATTATTTTAAAGCACAATAATATTTACTCACAAAGGCCATAGGACATCCATCGGTAAAACTGCAAATGCGGAAAGAGTCGTTTGTAGTAGATGGGAAGCAAATCCTGCAACGAATCTGGGTTGAATTTGTCTTCTACTTTGCGACATTCGGCTGATTCCGGCATTATAAATAGTAATCAAATAATCTTTTCAAATGGAAGTTCGCGTATTCAATAATATACTTGCGCAACTAATCGAATAATTACAAATTATACGAATATTTTGGCGCCAAACAACATAAACAACCATAAACGATATTTCAGCGAACTTGTTCTGACCAAGACGGGTCTATGGTACTAGGTGAGGCCGTTTCGTCACTAAGTTGGTTAGGGGAGCGGTATATGAAAACAGTACGGAAGAAAGCAGAAGGGGAATTATTTGCTTGTAGCGTGAAAGAGACAGACTAACCACGAGCGAGCTTTTGCACTAGCGTATTGTGTATTGTGTATTGTGTATTGTGTTTACAAACAAAACACAGTAGACTTCCAAGATGGATGAAGAGTGGTTTTAGCAAGTTGGCCCACCTTGGGATATACTTCTAAGCGCCTTGGTTCTGACAGCATGCACAGCAGTGATAACAGATTCACGTAAAATGAGTTTCATTGAGCATGTTACACGAAAATTTCATATTGCACAAACTTTTTGATCTTTTTCCACCAAAGGAAATAATTGGTAAAAATCTGGGTCATGTGGAGTCAATGAAATATTAGTTTAAGTGCATTTTACTTGAAAAAAAATTATCTTGCAACCTTTTTTCCTCTCACACTATCTTTCAAATGTTTCTCCGATCAAAGAAACAAACGTTTTCGTGACTCGGACTTAGTTTACTTACGTTTGTGTCCTAAGCAGAATTTTACTCGAGAAGGTGGTCAGTGCAATTTAAAATGCATGGTTCAGTGGAAGACTGTTCGATTATGGGTGAAAATACTCGCGTAAGTTTCCTTCGTTCTCTTCGGACGCGTTCTTATTTGTATTTCTATTTCTTATTTGTTTAGTTAGTCAACAGGTAGCATTGCACCCCAATGACGATGGAAGGTTAAATAAAATAACATAAATTTACACAGAATACTTCTAAAACTACACTACACGCGTCATATTAAAATAAAAAACGTGGTAACACCTCTTGAAGAGAAGAGACAGAATCCGCATCGGTTCATGCAAACCATAATTCGTTCTAGCAGAAGGACTACTATGGAACGAGTGGGTACGAAGGCTGCGACGACGTATATTAATGCCAAATTGGTTGCGCGTCCGTTTATCGATCGTGAGTTCAAAACTCATTGACCTTCTATGTGTTGTTACAGAATAACTACGTCCACGCAACAATCATCAGCGATGGGGATCGATTCAGTGTCGGAATCCTAGCCTCTCTCTAACCAAACGCAAGCTTTGCTAGCAACAAGAAAAACATTGGGCTGTTGTGCTATAAATAACACAATAATGATCATATCAACTGTCTCCGCTGTCCGGTGGTCGAACTGAATGATGGATGAGCAGAAACAATACTCTTACGCCTAAATGGCAACTGGGTAATGTGCTATTTATAGATATGGTAAACATGTGACATGTACACGACTAAAATTCGGCTCTGTCGCAGCTAAAAAAATGCTAATGAGCCTAAAATAAACACATAGGATGGAAAAAAGTTTCCTTCTACTTTTATTTTTTTACCATTTTAATAAAATTACGTTGTTCCAGTTCAACCGAAAAGGGGACCTGGTGAATCTTCGAAACCCCTTTCCAACAATTAGGCCTATTGTCGAGCCGTCCATCGCCAACACTGCGCAGATTATTTTGCCGCTATATTCATAACTACACGGATTTCATCCGAGAAGATCCTTATCCATGGAGTGACGACAACATCGCAGAATCTGAGTGTGAAATTTCGAAAAATTTTAAAAGCCTTGCGAAACTCTACCTATCGCTTCGAGGAGAAGTCAAAACACCAAAATGTTATGCCAAATATCAAAGGTAGTTTTTCTGTTTGTATGATAGAATCCTGATTGATACATTTAGAATATTCCAATTATAGATTGCACGAAATGTGGCAACAGAAAGCTCAGTATTGGAAATCGAACTTAAATCAGCTGAGCAATCAGTTCGAAGTTCCACAACGCCTCAGTAAAGAGTTCAATGAAGACCAGATTCAGGAGGTACGATAGCCGAAGTATGTTTATTTAGGTATTATTTATTGATTCTGATTTTTTTTGCCTTTTGTATTAACTCGAATGAAATAAATGTTGTAATTTGTGTACTTCGTATTTTTGTATTGATTAGAGAAAAATGTTTTTTAATACGACCAAAAACACATAATAAAAATGAATTTCAGCAGGAAATTGAATCATACTTTGTTTAAATTATCTTAATAATACTCAAATTTCAGTTCCTATCAAAATATCAGCAAGATCTTTCTGATTCAGAACGCTAGCATTAATTGATGCAAAAACGTAGTTCGTTCATTTTTATTAATTTTGTTTTATTTTGCTTTTGATAACAATACTTTATCTGTATAATGGATCATTATAAGAACAGTTACTTTTTTTCCCCCTCCTGATTAGTGGATCTCTTTTGACATTTCTTTTGGATTCTTTTTGACAACCAAATTGCGTTAACTGGGCTGCAGCTCATCTACTTATCAATAATAGGTGTCATATCCAATATGAAGTTTTGCTTTTGCTGTTATTCAGTCCAGTTAGCGAGTGGAATTCGATAGTTGGGTTGAATTTCTAGTTACCGCACCATATTTTCAGAATGCATGGGTCTGTAGCAAACGTGGGTTAGAGCCCCCGCAGACAGCAGACTGATTTGTCGACCGACAGTTTGGTCGGCTTCTTAATCAGTACGGAGAGGTATGCATGTGCGCACATTACGCCGATTCAGTTGGATCGGTTCGACTATATAACCGGACCCAGTTGTAAACAACAGTAATTGACAGAACCAAAATGTCAGTGAACCGCAGTAATATTGGGTAAAGAAAATAGCTCGTGTAACTTTTGAAAAGATCCTATGTAACATTTACGTTAACTCGAGAAAACGAAGCTGAGGATCGGAGCATTACTTTGCGAATTGCTTTAAGGGCCCCGCACACTGCAGACTTTTTTCAGCCGATAGTTTGGTCGGATTGGTTTGCTAGTACGCACACTAGCCAACTGTCGGTCGAATATTCTCGAAAGACTGTATTTAATTTGTGTTTGACAACGGAGAAGAGGACGGCGAATAGACGGCCGATAGCTGGCCGATAGAATAGTTCAAATGCAATCGGGAAGCCTATCTGTTGCGACTGAAAAGAACACGTGTTAAGTAAAAGCGTCTATCTTTATTTCGTGCTCAGCTCAAACTAACTGAAGTAAACAATCACGTTGCTAATGGTAACCATCCTAGTTCATGCCTACTATAGTAAAAGCAACTAGGGATGCTAATATCTCCCCCCTAAGAAAGAACATAGTCTTGAAAACGTTGTGGAGGGTTGATGTTTCGTTTTGGCTTTGATCGTGCCAGCGTAGAACCATGTACTGCAGAAAATGGTCCAGGTTGAATAGGCTCCGGTTCATCGTCCGGCAGTTCAGGATCGTCTGGAAGTTCCGGATCGTCCGGAAGGTCAGGAAATTCTTGTGCTGAAACAAAAGAAGAATTTTCGTCGGGAAACTCCGCATTTGTTGTCATTCTGAAATCGCCCAAAAGAATGCTCAGCGGTAGTTCAATTTCTGTTTTTTTTTGTTTTCCAGTGTCGTTGGTTCGAAGTTGATCGATGTGAGAACGAATTAGCCGCTTCCGTCCGGATGGTGCATCAAGAAGTACATTGTAATGTACATTCCCAATCGCCTCAATGATGACTCCAGATTGCCACTTCTAGGTGGTGTTGTTTTTGTGCACCTTCGCGAATACCAGTGATCCGGCTGCAAGTTTCCGTGCTTGGCAAGGCTTGGCTGCTACCGGTGGTTGTGGAAGTATGTTCGAAGGCTTCAGCAAATCCAATGTTGTCCGCATTTTTCTGCCGTTCAGCACTTCCGAAGGGGATTTGCCCTCGAGCAGATTGGACGGAGTTGCTCGATACACCTGCAGAAAGGTTTGTAGTGCTGCAGATGCTCGTAATCCTTCCCCCTCTTGGATTTTGCGCAGTGACCTCTTAAGCGTGTCGACGAATCTTTCCGCTTGGCCATTCGATTGGGGGTGGAACGGTGCGGTGCGGAAATGGATGATGCCCAGCTTTTCGCAGAAGGAACGAAATTCGAATCCAGTGAACTGGGTTCCATTATCAGAAACAATTACCTTCGGTACGCCAAATCTGGCAAAGCTCTCAGTGAGGAACCCGATCGTCGAAGAAGCTGTCGTTGATTTCGTCTGGAACATCTCTGGCCACTTGGAAAAGGAATCGACGATGACCAGATAGCTGAACCCGTCGATCGGTCCGGCATAGTCCAAATGAATACGTTCCCATGGACCTTCTGCGGTCTGCCACGGATGTGGCTCTTCTTGTGGTGGAGATTTTTTCGCATTCGCACAGCTGGTACAGCTTCGAATGTACTCAGTGATGTCGTCATCGATCTTCGGCCAGTAGATGATGCTCCGAGCGATGGCTTTGACTCGTTCGATTCCGGGATGACCTCGATGTAGCTGCTTCAATAGTTTCTTCCGGAAACACTCCGGAATCACCAACCGTTCCATCATCATCACGCAACCTTGTACAACGTATAATGATTCACGCCGATGGAAAAACGTCTGAAATGCTACATTCTGAATCGATTTTCCGTTCTTGGGCCAGCCGGAGTTGATGTACTGGATGAGTCGCTGCAACATTGGGTCTGCTGACGTAGCTTTCTGCACCATATCGAATGTGACTGGTAGGTGTTCGATGGTGCTGTCCAGAATGCACTGCTGATCGGGCTCGATGTTGACACTTGCCACCACAAATTCTTCCTCTGGTCGCTCGTGGCTGCTGATGAGCCTCGATAGTACATCCGCATAGCCGAAATTGTTGGTAGATACGAACTCGATATCGAAATCGTACCCAAGCAGTGTAAGTGCCCAACGCTTCAACCGATTTGCCGTGTGGATGGGAACTCCTTTCTTCGATCCAAAGGCTTTCACCAGTGGCTGGTGGTCAGTCTGTAGCTTGAACCTTCGTCCCAACAGCATGCGGTGGAACTTGGTGACAGCAAAGACCAGAGCGAGCGCCTCCTTTTCGATTTGTCCGTAGTTTTGTTCAGCCGACGACAGAGTCTTGGACGCATGAGCGACTGCCTTGATACGACCGTCCGGGAAACGATGCATGATGACCGCTCCAATGCCGGTGTTGGATGCATCACCCGCCACGATGATCTCCAACGCTGGGTCATAGTGGGTAAGTAATAGGTCCGACTGAAGAACTTGCTTGATGTCGGTGAAGGCTTGTTGGCATTCGGCACTCCAAACGAATTTTGCATCTTTTTTCAGAAGTTGATCCAGCGGTCTTCGGAGTTGATGCATTTCACGGATGAATTTTCCGTAAAAATTCACTGCGCCCAAGAACGATCGCAGTGTGGAAATATCGGTTGGACGTGGCATCGTGGAAATTGCTGCTGTTTTCTCCGGATCCGGCCGTAGGCCATTTGCGTCGACGATGTGCCCCAGATATTTGATTTCCCGCTGATAGAAATGACACTTTTCCAGCTTCAGATGGAACCCATATTCTTGGAGGCAACTGAACAGGGTGCACAACGTCTGATAGTGTTGCTCCTCGTTTTTGCTGAAGATGATGAAGTCATCCAGGAACACCTCAACACCGGAAATCCCAGCAATCATGGTGTGCATAAGCTGTTGGAAAGCACCGGGTGCTGACTTTACACCAGGAGCCAGCCTGTTGAAGTTGAATAGGCCCCGGTGGGTGTTGATGGTGAGGAGTCGCTTCGATGCATCGTCGACTTCAACCTGTAGGTAAGCGTCCAACAGATCGATTATGCTAAACGCTTTGCTTCCTGTCAACTTCGAGAAGATGTCGTCCGGTGTGGGAAGCGGAAAATTGTGCGCCTCCAGCATCGAGTTCAGCCCAGTTGAGTAGTCGGCACAAATTCGAACCTTGCCACCCGGCTTCCGAACTGCCACGATAGGAGCTGCCCAGTCGGAGTAATCTACTGGTGAGATAATGCCCAACTGCTGCAGACGATTGAGCTCGGTTTCGACCAAGGGAATGGCGTTGTATGGAACCGGGCGTTTGGGTCGAAAAATCGGTCTGGCATCTGGCTTCAGGTGAAGACTGATTTGAGCTTTCTGGCAATGCTCAAGAGTGTCCTGAAAAACTTCGGGAAACCGCATGAGGAAATGCTTTCCAGAAAAGGAATTTGAATTGGATTGATTCACTTGATTAATGAACGATGACAATGGTTTCGTCCACATCTCGAAGAGGTCCATCCATTCCGAGCCGAACAGGTTGAGTCCCTTGACTGACGTTACTCGGCATAGTCCAGGCTTGATGACGTCGTTGACTCCTACGAGACAGGTGAATTCCCCCAGCAGCGGCAGAGGATCTTTGGTTGCAGAAAGTGCTTCACAGGACGATGGCTTGAGTGCAAGTGATCCAACCTTCCTCCAAGTCTCTTCACTGATGATGGTGATTGGTGATCCACTGTCGAGTTGCAGTGTGGCTTGACGTCCGTTCATCATTGTCGTGACGAAACGGGTGAGATTACCGGTGTGGTTTACAGTGTGAACGATGTTGGCATGGTACTTGGTCTTCTTCTTCTGGTTCTTCTTACCCTTTTGGTTGGAATTATCCCCAGCAGGCGCGTTTGAAGTCTTGGTGAAGCATCCGCAGTACCCTTCCTTGTGTCCCACACGGTTGCAAGATTTGCACAGATGGCTGCTGTATGTGCAATCCTTCACGAAGTGCATCTGGCCGCATTGCCAGCACGGCGTCTTTGGAGATTTGGCTTCCGGTTTAAACGAGGGCTTGGGAACTTCTGATGGTCTCTTCTTCTCACAGATGGCGTGTACTGCTGCTTTCGAGCTGGCTGGATGCTCAATCAAGCTGGTGTCTGCTTTCAGATTAACGAGCTGCTGGAACTCGTCGATGAGAGTTTGAAGAGTCACTGGTGCATCCGGTCTCTCGTTTTCCATCCGGGTGAGCAATCTCGTCCGAATATCAGCGTGCTTGGATGCCTTCAGTCCGGTCACGAAAACCAGACATTTGAACTGGTCGATTGTTAGGTTCACAAAATCGAAATCTTCACACGCTCGGTTTACCTTTCCGCCGTAGGTTATGATGTCGTCTCCTTCGCTTTTCGCCAGTTGGAGACACTGGAACCGGCGTCGGAAAAGTGAGGTTTGTTCTCCGAAAATTTTGATTAACGTTTCCACGGTGTCCTTGAACGTAACATCCTTAGGGAGCCTTGGAAGGATGTAATTCAAATACCGACTGTGGGAAGCGGTGTCCAATTTTCGCAGCAACAGCCGGACCTTGGCTGCATCATCCAAATGCTGCGCGTCGCTCTCGAAAAGGTCGGTATAGCGTGCGAACCATTTCTTGAATGTGACGCCATTTTCTGGGTTGAAAGAAAACTCGCTGATGTTGCCATTTGTTTTTTTTTCTATGTCTGCAATAAATCGTATATGAGTATGGCAAAAGTCGTATTTGGTGCTTTGACAATTCATGAACATATTAATATTAGATCGCAATTCAATTTCAACATAATCGCTATTATAGCCGGTCAAAGTTTCATATTCATCCAAACAAATTCGGTGAGCATTTGCCATGTATGTATATGGCCTCCACTTTTGCATGCATATGCCAGTTAGGCGCATTATATGCCAACCAAATTTTAGGGCATATGATGTTATATATACGCTCGTTATGCGATTTATTGTTTGCTGGGGTGTGCGCATATGCATATCGCTCCATACTGATTAAGTCGTCCGACCTATCTATCGGCCAACAAAAGTCTGCAGTGTGCGGGAGCTCGAAAATCGAATTGATGGTACTTACGTATTAGCGTCACCGGAGCCGACATTCAATAGATATCAATTTTATTGTTCGCACAGGTACTCCGTTATCTTTTGTATTGTTGTTACCTTGTTGCTTGCATTGTTTTATTATTTTTTAGTGCTTCGAAAATGCGTATTCCGGATTTACGGTATTTACGTATGAACGCCACCGGAGTTCATTATCATTATGAGTTTATTTTTTCGTAACGAAATTTAATTTAGGATCAATTTAATGGTGACGAAGTCTCCATCCAACGAGGATAAGGATAAGGCACCTTCAAGCCGCCGAGGTGACGCAATCCGAGTCAGTCGCCGACCCGCCGTCGGAAGCGGCTAACCTGTGTTTCAATTTTAATATGATCTATCTATAATGATCGATTCTCTTCATTGACTTTCTCTTTCGATAACCACGGCTTTGCAAAACTATTTTGCGCCATATTTTTGCCGTATGGTTTAATAAACGAAGTTTCCCTCTAAATTAATGATTGGCGAACACATCAGGAAATGCTTTTATCTCTGAATTATTAAGTTAGAGAATGTTAATGAAAAAATCGATTGAGTGTAAATAAGCTAATGTCTTCTAGAGACAATATGTTTTCAGACCACTTGAAGTTCTCCAGAGAAAAAGTTTAAAGACTTTAAAGAAAAAGTCGTTTTGTTGTTAAATTCATTCTATATATTTGTGAATTTTTTGCTAGTAAAAGTTTGAAAAAAGCAAGTGAATGACCCCGAGACAAAAGTCTCTGTTGATTACTAACAATAAAAGTAAACAAATGATACCGATAAAAAGCAAACGAATGACACAGAGACAAAGGTCCTACTTCTTTTGACGATATTTTCGGCCAATAGTTTGAATTTTATGGAAATTATATTTCTCAAAAATTCACATACGCTATCATACTGAAATGTCTTCACATATTTCATAATGTCTTCAAAATGTCTTCACAGAATCAAATGTCTTCACAGTTAGTCAAATGTTTTCAAAATGAAGACATACCTTCAAACCTGGCATATCTGGCCCCGAGTATAACAAAGTTTTTCATTTTTCATAGAAAGTACTTTGACTACCCCCCTAACACAATCAGCTGTTGAATAACATCGTCGATATTTTTGACATTTCACTGTGGGTAATTTTCCAATTGGACAACAGTCATCTGTCATCGAGAAAACAGCTTGTGCCCTCAAATAGAACATATCGCGAGAAGTCAATACATCATCACTAATACCATATTCCACAAAATTTACAAATTGGGAATAAATGGACAAAAACATACTCATCGAATCGCACACCGGAATACGATACGGTTATCAGTGACACAAGGTTGTTTTCCTCGCTGTCGCGGGTGTGAATCAGTTGCCATAAACGAAACTGCAGTATACGTGCAAAACAAACACTGCGAGATTAGCAAATCTTAGCTCGGATCTGTGGAAAACAGCGCAGGAGAATATGTACTGCTTACAATGTTTGATACCGGTGTTGCTGATTCCGAAACCGACAAATCCGGCTCTCATGCAGACACACGTCATGTTCATTGTCCTCTATCTGATAGGATTCTTCCTGGAACGGAAACCGTGCACTATCTGCAGTCTAGTCTTTCTCGCAGCGGTCTTTCTCATATGCAACAGCGGAGTCGGAAACTGTCTATTCTGGGGAAATTGTGAGGGCCATGCATGTGACAATGGCTGAGAGAGGAGCACTCCTGATATTCGCAACGATATGGCGCTCGTTGAGAAAGGTAGGTGTAATCATTTGCTTCCACTAATTGTGTGAATCTGCAATGTCTCTTGATTATGCGTGGCATATGTTTATGTGGCATTAACTTCGACTGAACGTAATCGAAGACGACTTCTGTTCCTCGAAATTAAATTCGGTTCTTCAACCGATTGGAATAGAAGAATTTTTATTCATGAATTTTATCCATTACAAAAGAAATTATAAATTTCATATAACACTCCTTTGAGAGAAGGTCGATATGACCGGAAGTTGACGTTTCCATATAAATAAAACTTTATGTATTCTTTCTTTCCAGGTGCCAAAACAATACCTACTCTCCATAATTAATTTCCTCAAAACGCAAATGTGTTTTTATGTAAAGATAAACAAAAACAAGCTAACAACAACAATTCAACCAAAGTTTGTATTCTAGTTTCGTTTAAATGCAACACAAGCGAAATAAAATAAAACAACGAGAAACAAAAATAAATTGCAACTAATCCTGGTCAGTTTAGGTCTAAATTTTTTAACCTTTTAGAGCAGCAGATATTTGGAACGTAGAACCCCAGGAAGAGTCGATGAATTTCTTGCAGGAAGTGATATCATAAATCTCGTACACTTAGACGAAATGTGGCATGTTTAATTCGTGATTTTAATTTTATACGAATTCTAGATAAGGTCGTAATTTTTTTAAAAGAATGTAAACGAAAATGTGTTTCGTAATTCGTAACTAAACACTAACTAACGCATGAGCGAGGGAACGCAATGAATCAAAAGACCGTGTTAGCCTATTTTCACTAAACATTTTTCCGAAGCGTTGTACATAGTGTATTGAACATATTTTTGTAATATTTATTTTTGTATTAACTTTGCAACATAGGTTAGCGTGTTGAATATTACAAAGAATTAATAGAAACTAGATATCGAAGTGGAACCATCAATAAACACTGTGTACAGAGGTTAGCGAACTAATTCGGAAGAAAGAAACCACCCTAAGCTTTATATGACAACCACAGATAACTGTCCAGTTGAATTTTACATCTTTCTTATAGGTGAAGTGAAGTTATTAGTTTCAAAGAAGACTGCACAGTATATCTTATCACAACAAACGCAGACGAATTGTCGATGACCAATTGCCGTTATTTTTATCTTATCATTTTATCTTCGAATTGACCGCTAATGGATGAATTGCAAAAGCAATACTCCAAGCTGGTAGCAAAATACATTTCAAACGCAATTTTTATATGAGCATGATATGTCTTGTACGAGAATTTGAACAGAATCTAATCTAAGGAATCTAAGCAAGCTTACTTTATAAATTTTAAAGTACAAAAAGCAGAATATTATTTGGTTGTTTGTGAAGCGGATTATTTTTAAATAACACATTCTTGTTTCGCCATCCAAATTGGAAAGAAATATCTTTTTTCCTCATCAGTTAAAGTTCCATCATTCAACCAGTTAAAGTTCAATTGCATTCAACCGAAAATGTGCTTCATCGCTAAAGCCCTAAATCGAGTCGATAAAAATCGACAATCACTATCATATCGAGCAAAATTTCGTATTTTGTAAACCGAGATAATACTATCGATTCTGCTACCCAAATATGCATGGTTGACGCACGTGCCAAATGTGTTAAATCAAGGAAAGAAAGAAAGGAAACGTCTGATTCGAGCTGTCTTTATTTTATTATATTTTCTGTATCAAACATGTATGCTATGTAACGGAGAAATTTGTCATTTGCAAGTGATTAAAGAATTTTGAATATATTATATTACCACACGAAGAAAACAAAGAAACAAACCATTCTCATTGATTACTTATTTGATACAGAGAAGAGTTAATTTTCATTCGAATTTTCTATTTGGAAGTTATTCATTCTGCCTGAAAACCCATTATTGGGTCCTATTATAGAAATCGAGGCGATAAGAATTTTGTTCGTTAGCTCTATTTTACTATTATAGAAATCGAGCAATTCGATAGCACCGAGCGAGTGATAGCTACCCACTCTACATTGTTGTGCCAAATCGGTCCCAACAAGTGATGTCGACAACGGTGCCGATATCGTGCCATTTTGCAATAATTTTGTCGACCTACCCTTCATATTCGACAACCAATTACGTGCCAAACCTGTGCCAATCTGGCACCGCGTCGACCGATTGGAAAACTGCTCGAACCTAATTATGGCGGTATTTGTTTTGAAGAAAGTTTAAAGTTTTCAAGGAATAAAAAAACATAAAATTGCGTTGTTTACAAACATTTATTTTTCATAAAATGCTTTCAAACTTAATACAATGCCACTAAAATTCAAAGCAAACATTTGCAACGTTCATGTTGTCAGCAGCAAATCCCCGACAGGTGCAAATTTTCTTCGGAATATCATCCACTCTCAGCTCAATTGTTTTCGTCGCATCTTGTGCTCTACAGCGACAGCAGGAGAATTCATCATCGACAATTGGGATTTCAGTGGATGGCTGGTTGCAGTTACTGCATAATGTTTCCTCATTGACACAGATCATGTTTTTGTCTCCTTCGAAATCACCTTCGTCCTCACATCACTTCTACACGATGATGTCTGCCGTTTGAAAAATTTGATGAAAACTGCAAATAAAGTTTCCTTCGAGCGTCCGTATCGATTGCAACGGAGTATTGCTGTGCCATTGAGCGTTTAAGTGTTTCTGAAAAATATGAGATAGAGGTAAAATGTTCTGTAGATCGAAAGCAATGAAACAAAGTATTTCTGTTACCTGTCCATACTTCGATTGGAAGTTTTCTCTATGTTGTTTTACTGCTCCGAGAAGTATTCCTTTTGAGAATAGAATCCCTAAAACCAACTGATATTGGCGACTGTTTCTTTAACACTTTCATGTTTCGTGTTTTGACAGTTCAACGAGAAAGAGAAAAGCTATCGCTGCAGTGATGCCTTCTCGCTCAGTATAAATAATCGTATACAATTTGCGTTGACGGCGGAATGGTGTCGACATCTGGATACGACATTAGTTTGTATGAGGCCAACTATTCTCTATCAGATGAGTCGGCACTAAGGCAATTTTAAATTACTAAAATTTGTATGAATTTTTTTTCTTGGTACCAGAAGTACGTTGTCCTGACCCTAATTCGAACTATTTTTTATGAATTTTAAGATATTCTCACGAAAACTTGCCATTATAGTATAAAATTATCTTAAGAAACGTTTTTGTATGATATTTTTTCACTACTTGCAAGCGAAAGTGATTTTCATTTACATAGAGTACTAATTTGATTTGGGACAAACAATTTTCATAATTTTTATTTTAAAAGCGTGTCAATTTCTTCTGCAAATTCATATTGTCATGCCCACTACCCCATTTCGTAATATGAACTCAATGCCGTCAACGCGGATTATAATTGAAAGTGTAGACAGTGCTGCCTGTGGGGAGGCAAGGCGGGGTACGGTTCCAGCACTTTTGTAGCACTTTCCGTCGCTCGGTCCACTTTGTACCTATAACCGCTCGAAAATATAGGAAACTGGGGGGTATCGTTGCAAGTGTCAGAACTTTTCGAGTTGTTTGGCTCACTTGTTGCATATCTTCAGAAAATTATTTTGTTTTGGTTTGCGTCCCTGATATTTTCCTTTAGGAAACATTTCAGAAACGCTTGAATATATGCAATTTTCAACACATGTTCGTTTGTTTTGATCAGTATTTGTTTTACGGTGCTGCCAGAATAGTCTATACAAGGTAAGTGTTCAATCCAACATTATTCATATTAATTATGTTATAATTTACAATGCAGAACTTACTTCCAGCACATATTTCAGTGGCTGAAAACGAGTGGACAGACAAATCACCACCTGTTTGAACGACTCGTTGAACCAATGGAAGCGAATGTAAACATTGCTCGAGGTATTTGTGGAGGAAGTTCAAATAAAATCCCGCTTAAGGAAACGTGGGAGGAATTCAGTGAGGAGCTTAATGCGCTGAGACCATCAATGCGTCTTGGTTCAGAATGCCAGAAAGTAAGTGTTTCTTCTACGATACTTCGATACGATACTTCATAAGTAAATTTTATCATATTATTTGAATTACTATCAAACGAATTTCCTACCTAAAAATGTCTTATTCCTGCTAGCGTATGTTAGTACGTGTTACTTTTGTCAGCAATTTTCTTTTTTATTGTTATACTATACCAAACTAAAGCTAAAGCTGAAATGTCTTGCAAAACAATAATGATTTTTTTAAATTACAGATTTGGATTGACATGAGGTGAACGAAAACACTAGCACACAACAAGCGAGAATTCAGGGTCACAGGTTGTGGCCCAATACATTGAAGCTATTGACGCCGCTGCAACAAGAAATCGACGCTAAAAGAGAATTAAGGCTGATTTAGACGATGCCAGTCAGCGCTCTAGTTGAAGTATCCAGTGAATAGAGAACAGACACTCTGTTCAAGTTAGAGGCCAATTACTTGTTCGATACTGGTACAAGTAACTTTAACAGAGTGTCTGTTCTCTGTTCACTGGATACTTCAACTAGAGCGCTGACTGGCATCGTCTAAATCAGCCTTTGAATGCATTACATGAAATTGTTTTGCTAAAACAAATGGAGTTCATGTGTGACTCCTTACGGAATTCCATAGATTGCAGTTGTGAATATACAAATTTCAAGTGCGGTTTTCAAACCGCACCGCGGATCATCCGCTCGCGGATAAACGGGGTTCTACTGTATACTAAAAACAGACGAGTAGTTCGTCTGACTCGACCGTTCAGCCGCGGTCGCCGATGAATCAATCGAGCCCGTCATCTAATTTGTGTTTGTTTGTCTCGTCGATTGAAAGTTAGAAAGTTGGACCACCCCTTTATCTCAAAAAGAACGGCTCAACTTGGAATTTTCATAATGTCAACTTCTTTTATTGTTGAACCGCATATACCTAACGTAAAAAACTGGTAAAATTCGACAGGTGGAAGGAAACGGTAGCATAAACACAACAAGCACATTGATTGCCAAAAAATCGAGGGGTTGTATCCGAGACACGACCGCTTAGCACGTAGGACTACGCAATCTTTTTGACGTAGGACTACGTCTAACCGGAAGATATAGGGGGTGAAATGGAAATCTAGGCACTGAACAAGTAGGAAAAAATGCAAGATTTGGAACGCTTATAACTCGAGCATTTCTCAATAGATCGCAAAGGTTTTTGCATCAATTGATAGGAAATATATCTACGCATCTATCATAACGAATAACATTTCATTTTTCTTGAGATAAATAATTGAATAATTGTGAAATATCAAGCATTGTCCAAATACACTATGTGCCCATTTTTGATTGGTCCATTTTGTGCTCCTCAAATCGTACCGACCAAAACGGGCAACCAGAGCAGCAGCGAAATAGAATGAAGCACGATTGGAAAGGAAAAAGAAAAAAATGAGGGAAACATTGGTCGCAGTCTCACACATGCGTAATTCTCGAGCCAGCCAGTCAGCTTAAAAATCCCCTCTCCGCTGCCGTAACGATCATTCTCATCCGAACCGTACACCACATCGTTTCGCATCACCTCACATCAACAAACCAACACAAGCAGCCATGGTTGGATATGGCAAAGGAGGAAAAGTGAAGGGAAAGGCAAAATCCCGCTCGAACCTTGATCTGGAGTTCCCGCTCGTGTTGATCTGGAGTTCCCCGCAAGGGTAGCTAGGTAGCTAGGTGCACCAGTCCACCTAGCCGGCGTTATATAGCTTCGGCCGCCGAAGTGATCGAGTTAGCTGGCAAAGCTGCTCGCGACGATAAGAAAACCTGCATTCGGAACAGAACACATTCGGTTCGGCGGACATCAAGACAACAGGCAGTTGCAGCGAGTGGCGAGTGGCAAACGCAATCGCAAAACGGCATCAGGTAGCAGAAGAAAAAAGTTTGTTCTTTATACAAACTGCTTTGGCGGCAAATCCAGAACAAGGCGGCATCGAGGGCGTTCGAAATGGTTTTTTTCAAAACCACGAGTACTAAGTTTTCTAAATTGGAACCATTCCATAAAACAAGGCGCTTTTCAGGGCCATTAAACCTTCCAAAAAAGAGTTTAGGAAATAAAGTTCAATGCTTTCTAAAACATTATCCAAAATAATAATAAAACACAAATTGATGTTTTCATAATTTGTTTGCCAGGATTTGATGAGTATGTGAATTTGGCAGTTGTTCTGAGCTTATTGATAGTTAGGGACTTTCCTGATTATTCAATTTTCACCAATTCTTAAATTGTTTCCAGATTTAAAGTACAGTAATCTATAATTAGTTCGACATTTAGCTAACTGGACGGACATGTAATGCGACTTATTTAGTTGGACATTTTTGTAAACATAGAGATCCAAATTATGACCCCACATTGAAAGTCGACACTGTACCACTGTCATCGCAAATGTTCAATTACAGGTTAAAATTACCTCCAATCCGGCACTGAGTGGTGGTAATGCGACGTGCCATTGAATGTAATTTACTGTAAAATATGTCACAAGCTGGATGGGAAAAAATTTTCCAACTGTGAAAGCTGTGGCGAGTGACAACAAATCGCTAAACAGGAAGGTTTAGCCGAACAAGATTGGGATATCGAGTGATAACAAAACAATAAACTCTTTAGACTTTTTGTGATCCTGAAAAGGACCCTTTTTAGTCTGTATGTTAATCCAACGAGCGAACAAATTGTAATGAATGTATTTTTTTGCCATCGCTCCCTTTTAACGCTCATTCGTTCGTCTCGTTGGACCCGCCCCTTTGGCTGAGTCTGCCGATTTGTCTCTATCCTGTGAGTGTGTACCGCTAGAGTATAAAACACGCGGAACCCAAAAAAATATCTTATTTTCTTTCAAACCGTAAACCCGTGTGGTTGTACGGCATCGGCATCGTGTACTCATCAAAGGAGGAAAAGAGAAGGGAAAGGCAAAATCCCGCTCGAACCGTGGTGGTCTGCAATTTCCCGTAGGTGTATCCGCCAATTGCACCGGAAAAGGTTGCTAGGTCGAGCGCGTTAGTACCTGTGTACCAGTCCACCTAGCCGGCGTTATATAGTTTCGGCCGCCGGAGTGATCGAGTTACCTGGCTTAGGTGCTCGCGACGATAAGAAAACCTGCATTCGGAACAGAACACATTCGGTTCGGCGGACATCAAGACAATAGGCAGTTGCAGCGAATGGCGAGTGGCAAACGCAATCGCAAAACGGCATCAGGTAGCAGAAGAAAAAAGTTTGTTCTTTATACAAACTGCTTTGGCGGCAAATCCAGAACAAGGCGGCATCGAGGGCGTTCGAAATGGTTTTTTTCAAAACCACGAGTACTAAGTTTTCTAAATTGGAACCATTCCATAAAACAAGGCGCTTTTCAGGGCCATTAAACCTTCCAAAAAAGAGTTTAGGAAATAAAGTTCAATGCTTTCTAAAACATTATCCAAAATAATAATAAAACACAAATTGATGTTTTCATAATTTGTTTGCCAGGATTTGATGAGTATGTGAATTTGGCAGTTGTTCTGAGCTTATTGATAGTTAGGGACTTTCCTGATTATTCAATTTTCACCAATTCCTAAATTGTTTCCAGATTTAAAGTACAGTAATCTATAATTAGTTCGACATTTAGCTAATTGGACGGACATGTAATGCGACTTATTTAGTTGGACATTTTTGTAAACATAGAGATCCAAATTATGACCCCACATTGAAAGTCGACACTGTACCACTGTCATCGCAAATGTTCAATTACAGGTTAAAATTACCTCCAATCCGGCACTGAGTGGTGGTAATGCGACGTGCCATTGAATGTAATTTACTGTAAAATATGTCACAAGCTGGATGGGAAGAAATTTTCCAACTGTGAAAGCTGTGGCGAGTGACAACAAATCGCTAAACAGGAAGTTTTAGCCGAACAAGATGGGGATATCGAGTGATAACAAAACAATAAACTCTTTAGACTTTTTGTGATCCTGAAAAGGACCCTTTTTAGTCTGTATGTGAATCCAACGAGCGAACAAATCGTAATGAATGTATTTTTTTGCCATCGCTCCCTTTTAACGCTCATTCGTTCGTCTCGTTGGACCCGCCCCTTTGGCTGAGTCTGCCGATTTGTCTCTATCCTGTGAGTGTGTACCGCTAGAGTATGAAAGCTGTCCCCTTTGTATAGTCCTACGTCACTCCGGTTATGTCCCCGACATTACCCACCCGTCTTTTTTTCAACAAGGTTTATCATTTTTGATGTTATTTGCGAATAAATCGAAATTCCATAAATAACTCTTTAGTAGAAAGTTCCGGGGACCCTGAAAAGTTTTAATGGCTTGCGGGGCTCTCATGTGAAATATTCGCTAGCGTTCACAGCTCGAAGGAAAACATAAAACATAAAACGAGCAGAATAAGCGACCTTTGTTGTTTCGGGCGCAGAAAGATTCTGATAATTTTTCTCAGAGGAGATGCAATACTTATACGCCAGTTTGGAGTTTACTTCCCAAATACTCTCTTTTCGCTATCGCTATTGTGAAAACTGCTCCGATGTTCGAACTTTGGTCGTCTGGATTATCATCCACCAATTTAATTTCACAGCGGTTAAAACTTTCGAGTTCATCAGCATTTCATTGACATTTCAATATGATGTAATATGTTCTTTATTAGAATCTAATATGATTTAATGTTTCATGATTTTCTTCAGCATGCAACAAGATTTACTACAGTACTGAATCGATTTAAATTATACGCTTATAGGACACACAAACTGCATCAGCGTAATATACGCATATGATGCGGATTAAATATATTTTACGACAATGTACATCATAAAATTGATGTTTATTATACCGAATTGAGACTTAATTTGATAATGGTATTTAAAATCGAGTTTTTACATTTTATGCGATTTCAAATATACACGATACATACTTTGATTGATATTATATGCGATTATGATTTATTCGGATTTCTTGTAAGACTTGGCACGTGCAAAATTATTCGATTTAATGTTTGCTGGGAAGTTACCCGCTCTGTTCGGGAAAGCACACGAATGGACAGAACAAATGTATGGGGAAATGGGAATACTTCCAATTTTCATCAATTTAAACCATATACAGACTATGGGATTGTAATGTATAGCATATCAAACAAATCTTAGAAAATTTCCGATTCGATTGGTATGCAAATCGTTCAAATCCGTTTGCAACAAAAATAGTTATTAACGTTAACTTTATTTCATAAAAACGTGACCTGTTTTCTGATTTGGCACCCTTAATGTAAGACGTAGTCCTACGCCAAAAAAAGTGAGTTTTACGATCGTGGTTTTAAGGTTTTCCCCACTGATTAAACAAACTTTTCGTGTATTGTGCAGTAAAGTTCTGTTCGTCTACAGAAGAGGAACAATTTGATGCAGCGAAACAGTAAGTTGGATAACAATAAACGAAATTAATTGAATTTTAATTTTTGCATGTTGTGTGGGGTGAATTGGTCCTACAGGTTTGAGGCTTTTCTTTGGTCTAATTGATTCCAGATGCCGCTGAATTACAAAAAGAGGATGCATAGACAACGTTGGAAGCAGGAGAAGCTTCAAAGAGCAACGCAGCCCATCAATAACGGATTTTCTTTGACCAAGCATCGCAGGTGTTTGAAAATACTCGAACAACAGTGAAAAGATTCATACAGAATTCGAGATCCAATTTTTCTGGTCTGGAATCTGGCCAAGACACCTGGTATCGATTCCAGAACACTGTTACTAATTGTAATATTATCCCAAAATATTTTACATAAACATAAGTATGTTTTTTTTCCCATGAAACACGCACTTCATCCTAAAATCATCTCTTTTATTTTATGATATATTTGGTAATTTGAAGCTTGATATAATGATCAAACATTATTGGCTGATAGAAAACAAGTGTATCTCATTATACAATGTGACATTTTTTATTTAGACCGTATTGGTTTGGAAATATTAGGCGATTTGCTTAGGTGGTCAAATTCCCCCCTTTTCCCCTACGATTGATTTTAGAGGAGTTTCCTCGTTTACCTTCATAGGTTTCCCAAATGTAACTCCATAGTCGCGATTGAAGTTCGAAAAAAAATAAGCGCGATCATTGATAAAGTATATAGCCGGTCCAATTATTTTGCAGGGTGCGTGTTCGACGTAGTATTTATCTCAATAATTACACGTAACAACAACCGGAACAAAAATCGAAACTTTGCTCGATCAAGGTAAAATGCAATCTGCAATCATCGGAATTTACGGAAATTACGGAAAACCGCCTACTTGATCGGTCAAAGCATATTGACGAAGCTCAGTAACAGTGCAAAGCTTGATGAATCCGAAGAAACAGTGCGACTCTGCCGGGTATGCCACAAATCTCTCTTCACCAAAAAAAAAGAGTAGAATAAAAAAGACGAAAAGATCTTTCTTGCATGTGGATTTTGTTTCAGTGTATTTTCCTTCACAGAAAATATTTGAAGCACTTTTGAGATGTATGAGCTAATTGACGACGTTTTACTAACAAAACATCCAGTCAGATTCTGTTCTCTCTACGGTCGTCCCGAGCCCGTATCTGTTTGTGCGGTGGTCTCTATTGACGCTTATCCACTTTTATTCTACAGTTTCATCGTACGGTCGTCCCGATCCGTAGTTATTATGAATGATTTATCTATATTTACCTAGCTATATTTAAAAAAAAAGTGGACCAAGGTTAATAATTTTTCGTTTTCTTTGTGCATCTTTAGAGTAACGCTCATTATTAATATATGCCATGTAGGGCCTGAGCACGAACATCACTGTCACAAACGCGTTCACGTCACTTACAATTCACCTAATCTTTTTGTGTCTATCATCATTGTCACGAACATTTGCGTGTAAAAATGAACTCTGTGAAGTGAAAGAGTTCATTCCCGTTTATAAGAGACATGCCAGTTGCATAATTTCGGGCATTTGAACGTTATGTCGGTTGTATAATTTCGGACGTTTGAACGTTCTGTAGGTAAAATTAATAAGTGTATGAGATAATATTCCATTTAATTGAACGTATGTTCTAGAATGACAAGTTTGCGATTATACCTCGATGATTCGATATTTCAATGCCAACTATTCGGACTCATTCCATGAATCATTTGCTTGGTGCGTTAATTTGCTGAATCAAACACTGGTTCAAAGATGAGGAGGAATACTTGGTTACTCTTGAATGATGTAGTTGTTGAATATATGGGAATGTAATTTTTTTTCCTCTTTCTAGAAATTACTCTAGAGATAAAGCATGACTATCATGAGTTTAATAATCGATGTCTCGCATACTTTTGCACTCAGCTCTGTCTTACTTGTTTGAATAGTGAGAAGTATGCAGTATAGGTCAACGTTAAAATCATTTTTTAAGAACCGTTTCTACAATTTTGATGAATAATAATATCTTCTATCTCTCAGAATAAACCCGAATTTATCCATCTCATGATCAGTATAACCTAAGCTACTCCCATATGGGATTCTAAAGTTTAATCATCTTATCCTTCCCATTCTCGTGTAATTTAATATACAGGACATGAGGTTTGATATAATCGGTCAGAGGCATAATTTTCATTTGAAACACCTGATGAGTTTCAAGGAATTTACCAGAAGCAGAAAATGATTCAGATTTTCTTCAGACGGATTTCAAAATTATGGAAAAAGAACTAGAGAATAATTTTAAAATTATTAATTTAAAAGCTTTGCAATGATAAATTCATTTTTTTCCTTTTTTGAAACTTAAATATTCTTTCATTCAAAGTATGTCTTCAAAACAATATCGTTCAAAATATCTATTACGTAAAAACTAAAGATCAATGGCCTCATTCGATGTACCTATCGTCCTAATTTGGGTCTTGTCCACCAATTGCGAATGTTGGAATAACAAAAACCAGCTCTGCTATGTTGGAAAAACATTACAGTTATTATTTTATATTCAAAATATCAACAAATCAATATTATACATAATCAATCATAATGATCGTTTTGGGCCAGTTGCCACCATTGCCATTTTATGGGGTTGCAACTCTCTAATCCTTAAAATAGAAACAAAAAAAATCTATTCTACGGGAGCTACATTTTTAGTCCTCAATTACATTCCATAGTGCATTTATCGAATCCAAATAAACAAATTTACGTCCACTGGATACGTCAGGATTTCGTTCTAAAAATGCCACCAAGCGGGTAAATTGCTGTTTTTATCTTTTCTTTCTTAAAAAGCAAGACAAGATTCAAAATGTTAGCAAAAAAGCTCAATAAATCCGATATTAAACTTACTCTATTCCGCGTGACTAGCTTTCACCATCTAAAACACAAGTGACAAATATGCCTGTTTTTCTCCGTGACGTGACAGTATCGTGATATTCATAATAACACCGAGTTCATCAAAGTTGTCACGACGGACGAACTCTTCCGGATTCTACGCACACGGTGGCAGCCGTAATAACGTGAAGTGACGTTCGTGATGAAGCCCGTAATCTTGAGTTTTAATGAGTTACTGCGAAGTAATATGTATTAATGCAATGTATTTGTAAGACAGATGTGCTACTGCCCTTTTGCACACATATAAACCTAAATGAAAAAAAAAAACAAATCGATTTTTCTAATTTCTGCTTGGAATATTTCACACACGGTGGAAATCACAAGTTATTGACTATTTAAAGCCCTAATCACCGAAACTTGCACAATGAGAATGGTCATTCAGTGTGTTCCTTGTGAAATTTCGCTGGTATAGTTCAATCAAGGAGAGCAACTAAGAAGTGTACAGTCTACCTAAGCTTTAGCTCAAGCTGAACTAAAATTATATAAACAATGTATGTTTTTAACTGCAACCATCGAATTCAATTCAGTGATTGGAAAATTTTACAGATTTTCAAATGGACATTTCCCAAACAACACAATCAAATGTAAACATTGAACTTCATTTCCAGGGATGCCAGATTATTGTTTCAACTATATTAACACGACACGCAAAGTGTCTTCACAATCATATTGAACAAAAAATAATTCATAAATAAATTTCTTAGCATTTTTTTTTTTGATAAAACGATGTTTTTCCTTCTGATTTATATTTTTATATAATGCGTTTTAATCACCGCATCTACCTAGATGTTTCGAAGTTTATTGCTACGCATGTGTTGGAGAAATCGTTGATTAGGTCAATAAACATGGACCCTGCATGCTGGAAGAATAAATATCAATAAAACAAAAAGATATATGAAACTTATTCCTTTTTGTTATGATTTTAGGATTTTGACACCGAGAAAAGAGTCTCGATCAGTGTCTTAGAATATCAACAAACATTCACGAGTAACGAATATGATTTCATTTCAGTGTAAATGACTTTTTTCAGCTTGAAACACACTGCCCTCATTACATTGATGACAATAACAAACGAGTTCATTTTGTTCATATCGCCGATGCATTAACAAATTTGTTATAATGAATGAATGCGGCATTGAGTGGGGTTCATATCTTCGTTGTTATTTATACTTTAAATATCAAAAGCAACAAATTGATATTCATCACATCCGAAACTATATTCGTTCTGGCATTGATTTTGAGTCAAAATTTTAAAATAAAAAAATTATCAAGCTGGACCATTTAGAGACAATAACGCCCGAGTTCGATGAAACGAATTTTGCAAGGAATCGCGCCGGATTTTGTTTGGCGAGACGTTAACATCGGCATAAATAAAAACCAACCGCACACAGCTGCCTCTGGTTAAAAGTAAATAACAGCTGATATTCATTTGGCTAAAATGAAATTCAGTTTTGGCATCTTGAATAATCAAGATGAAAATGACACTGGCTGGAAAAATGAACTTCAAAACATATTGAAGAACAAAAGTTCATTTGCTCATATTCACTGGTTGTCTGGATCTGTCATTTTGATTTTCGTTTGGAATATATAGGTTTTCAATGCAACCTAGCCCGAAAATCTATGCATTTGAGCTTAGCGAAGATGATTTTTTCTCGATTGATCAACTTTAGAAATATTTGTTGTTTTTCTCAAAATAAAAACCTTTATTCACTATGATATAGTCTATCTTATGAAACATTTCAATGAAACTCGTGTACTGGAATAGGATATTTTGCCCGACTCGTCAGTGACGGAAGCCGAGACGAGACGAGTCGAAACTGTTCGGCTAAGCATTTAACATAAATATTGCCGCCATTTGCTTTTTTTTTTCTTTGTTTGTAATCTATATAAATAAAAATGTAAGGCAACATCTGTTGGTAAGCGGAAAACCCGAAGAAGGGATGGTCCGATTTTAGCCTTCTTTATTTTGTTGTATTCGTCTCTTCTCGTAGATCAATATAGTGGAGAGAAAAATCGGAAAATCCTGAAGGAAGGTCGGAAAATTGAATTCCCACATGTTCGAAAATTACATCATAATAAGCGTTGTTAGTCCATTCGATATTTGCGCTACCAAAATTGATCTTTGTTCGTAAGTGGAAATGGATTTTCAGGCGAAACAAAGGCATTTCCATATCTTATATCTATAAATGAAAATGGAAGGCCAAATGTGTTGGTAAGTGCAAAACCCGAGAAAGGAATGGTTCAATTTGAATCATCTATATTTCGATGTATTCGTCTCTTCTCGTAGATCAA
Source organism: Toxorhynchites rutilus septentrionalis (assembly GCF_029784135.1). NCBI lineage: Eukaryota > Metazoa > Arthropoda > Insecta > Diptera > Culicidae > Toxorhynchites > Toxorhynchites rutilus. The sequence goes on along the minus strand of NC_073745.1, from coordinate 327,753,665 downwards.
TATAGCGGAGAGAAAAATCGGAAAATTGAATTCCCATATGTTTTGTAGAAGTACTAGACAATTTATAGTAAAAGGAAATTGTAAAGGGTCAAAGGGTAATCAATCAATGAAGAGTTCAGTGATTGGACTCACTAACGTTCACTTAGTAAGAAAATGTGGATGTTTGAAAGTATTCAAATCAAAAAATCTATTTTGGGTGGGACGAAGTTCGTCGGGTCAGCTAATAAATCATATATTTGTATGACAATTGTCGTATTAGGATTGTATATCACTTCCAGTTTTTCATGTATAGACCGGTTAGGCGCATCATATACCTCCCAAAATATTGTATATATGATGATGTATATATGTTAGTTTTACTTGTGTGTTTGTAATTGCAGAAAATGTGCAGCTTTGGCAAATATTACATTTTTTAAACAGTATTTTCCCGGAAAATGAAAAATAGGGATAAAATCGTTCTTGAACATTGGAGTTTCTTTAGAGCCAACAATCAAAATTATACAATTGGCTTTCGACCAGAAATATTTTCTCAAGATCGTTTGTTCAGTATGTGCTTCAGACGTCGCTGGAAATAAATCCCCAGAGACTCCTAGAAAATTTAATAAATCACAGCTTACGAAACGTCACCATAGAAGAATCCACGGAAAACTCATGTCATCCATAATAATGTCGAGCCTCCGTTGAAAAAAGCCGTTCATGTCTGCTTAAAAATGAGGAAAAGCCCCAAAAATACGTGCGCCTACAGAAAGTTCATCGAGATTCATGTGATATTCAATGTTTTTGAGTTTGACGAACTAAGTTATAGTCTGCTGGGAATCATTCATTTGCCAATTAACATTGAATTGGATCCAAAAATGTGTGACCGGCAGTAAAGCATGGTAATATGACACGATCTTCGGGAGTGCATTCGGTGCGAACGATTGTCAAATTTTGACGTTAATTGATTTTCCATGAAATTGAGGCATGAATACAATTTTCATTTCCTCAAAACAAATATTCGCACATTTTTCAAAATTGATCGAGAAATGGATGCTCCAAAACGCCAAATCAAAGCTCCCGCATCCATTCCAATCACCGAATTGGTTCAATCCTGTAACGTTGAGCGGAAAATCGGAATAACTTTCTATTGATTGTAATTGAATTTGTAAACATCGTTTTTGAAAGTGTATTCCGATTTATTTCAGCATAAAGGTGAACTGAGTCAACCTTAATTATTATTATTCTTATACAATTGAAATTTCAACAAACAAGTAGTGTAATTAAAACAAAACAGTATTGTAATAAGTAAAACCTCTTTATTTGATTTTTTTTTCTCAAAATCATAAAATTTAGCTGGATTGACATTAACCCAATTGTACGTTGATTTTAAATTAGCTTTAAAAACTTTATAAACAATTTTGCTTGTTGCTTTAAACTACTACTACTACTTAGGAAACCCTTCAATGTATACCAGCGAGAAAACCTTCCGTCGCTGCTGATGCTGATGCTACTGCTGCTATCGCCGGCCATTTTCCCAAACGTGGTGATGTTCCTTGATTTTTTTTTTGGGAGTTTATTATTTACACATGGTGCCTTCGACAGAAATATTCTGAATGAAATATGATTGTTTCCTCTTGTTTGCTGCTTGCCGCCGTATAATACTTATCGAATTGCTTGAAAGTGTGACGCTTTCTTGTATAATTTTTTAATTTTTCATCAGATCTTTTGTGGTTTCTTTTTTTTTTGCTTCACAACATTTACAATCACATGAACAAACGCGCCTTGTGCTTGAGACCACGGGCGCGTTTTGGTTTGTGTGTCTCTACACGCTTAGACTGACCGGGGCTGGACGTCTGGAAATGATAATTTTAGGTCGAAAATTAGAAAAAAAAATTGTTGAATATCGTAATAAGGTCAGAATACTTACAGTGTGGACGTTCCGCTTCTTCATCGGAAACGGAGGATTCGACTACCTTTCCGGGAAGGTTGATTGGGTTTACCAGCGAACGGGCATACTGGGCACGGCTCATCGGCAGAATCTGTGGTCCAGCGGGGATTTGCTGCTGGATTTGGTGTTCCTGGGGTTCCTGCTGTGGACGCGGTGGCTGTTGCTCCTGGAGTTCCCGTTCCTCGGAGTGCTGCGAAGCGGGTTCCTGTGCAGGGGTGGTACGATACGAATCGGTTTCTTCGTCACTTTCCTCCGAATCAGCCATCTCGCCGATCAATTGCTTCAGTTGTTCGGTAAACTTCTGGGCGGCGATTTCGTGGATATCTTTCAGTTCATCAGCCGACAATCCAACCTTCTGGAGAGCCATCTCGAGGGGCACTTCGCGTACATGAACCTCCTGCTGCTCTGGTCCGTTACGCATAACCTGGGGTGGCAGGAAGGGTCGAATCATTTCCGGGATTGGGATACGCTGGAACTGAATTCGCACTTCGGCACGTGGTGGTTGCATCTGCTGAGGGAATGTAGGCTGTGGTGGCTGTGGCTGAGGCTGGGGCTGTTGGGGACGTGGTGGCTGGATCATAATGTGTGTCTGTGGTGGAGCCTGGAAGTTGTGACGGATAATTGGTGCTTCGGCATGTGGGGCTTGCATCATCTGGGCAGGAACTGGCGGAACCTGTTGCGTGTGATGGTGGTTCATGATTGGGATTGGGAAAATTTGACGAGGCATCTGACGAATGATTTGCTGTGGGGCCATCTGCTGGGGTAGGTGAGTGATCGGGCCGAAAGTGCGGACTGGAGGAATTGGGATCAACATCTGGCGGACTGGTTCGGCGTCTTCGTTCCTGTATTGAGTGTAAAGAGACAAATTGTGGTAATGCACTATTGGAAATAAAAAAGTAAACGACTGGCTACCAGTAACAATTAAACGAATATTAACAATAAAGTAGGTGATTTGATCATCCCTACATAATCTAGTCAGGATACCTCGATGCAATAAATACAATTACACTGCTTATTCACGCATATTTACGCGATAGCAAATTTCGTTCGAAACTCTGTCGATTTGCTGTTGGAAAATACACCCGAACTAGCGTTGGCAGAAGACATTTCATCTTTGGCAGAAATGATGCCATTTCGTGTGCTGGAGAGTCAAATGCGCAAATAATCAGGGGTTAGACATCAATTGAATATATGCTACCCAAAATAAAAATCAATATGGCGTCATTTGTTTACCAACATATTATTTGCGAGGATTGAAATCGTTGAAATCACGGATATAGTATGCTTTATTTCTAACTGCATGAGCGATTTTCATATTTCGGTTTCACATGGAGGTGTTCACATTTAACATGAAGTTTAAAGTTAGTCACTATTCAACTATATAACCGGACCGAGTTGTAAACAACAGTAATTGACAGAACCAAAATGTCAGTGAACCGTAGCAATATTGGGTACACTGGCAATATGAGGAATTTGACGTTTTAGTCATACCCCTGCAAATAATGAGCTGTTTTATGGCGGGTTTACATTAGGGAGATCTATAGCTATAGATGGATTTATTCACGTGAAAATAGGTGTAAACGGATGAGAATAAATATGATACACTTATTCGAGGTATATATAACTTTAATAAGTTCAGCATATGCAAACGCTTGAATTTCTCACTGGTGAGAAATCACTAAAGTTAGATGCAGTTCTACTTCAGGTGAATAAATTCACCGAAGATATGAATATATTCATTATAGAAGTTCACGCTAGTGTAAACGGTTGATGCGATTTCTATAAATCTCATCATATTTCTTCACATGAATATATCCCTAGTCTAAACCCACCCTTAAAAGCTTAAAAATGGTTTGTATGTATGCGAGCAAGACATTCTCTTTCTTTTCTCATTTCATTGTGCCAAAAAAAGTCAATACGACGTCTATGGAGATCGAACCAAGACCGGCTAGAATGCAAAGCTATTTCACACGACCACGCTATGCATATAGCTGCCAGCGCTGTTATATTGAAGCGTGTTAATATTACACCTCATCGAAGTTGGAAAGTGTTTTCTAAGAGGATAAAGAAGAACATGAACGAGCATATATCTTTCTCTGTCTAGGCCGTGTATTTGGCAAACTATACGAAAAGCTTTCATATGCTTTCATTCAAATGTGTCTCCTGTTTCGCTCGCTCATATTGGCTCTAGCATATATTATACTAAAGTGACCAGATGGTCAGATGTCTAACGCGGGACACAAAAAACAAAACGTTATGTGAACATAAACCATAGTTTAGCGAGTCTAAACTGATCAGTATCATTTCTTTCTGAGTATCGGCACTCAGTTGTGATTTTTCGGTGGTTTAGATTTTGTTTACGCCCGAAAATCACGAAAAACTTTCCGGCGAAAGAAGTTAAAAACTTCTTTTTGTACTCATAATGAAAGACGAGACATACTTGATGCTAGAATTCAACGAATGGCAGGGGACCGGGTACTTTACGTTTCCCAGATAAGCGATGACGTCGTATATATCATTCACATCAAGTCCTTCTCTGACAGACGTGAAGGGAATGTCCAAGCCGCACTTCTCTCGAGTCATATGGTGAACGGGGAGATATATAGTACGAAGTGCTTGCCGTAGTTGGGAAGGTGATGTGGTCTTTATGCCGAACCTGGGATCAGCCCATTATGCCAAAAGATCACTGGAGGATGGATCGGCTGGAGATAAACATTGTCGCGAAGACCACCAACATTCCCCAGCTTCGCCCGATAGAAAACTTTTGGGCGAATGGCCAAAATAGAGAGACAGACGACCACCAAAGCCACGAAAAGGTAAAATAACACGCCGATATACGTCTTTTCATCGGCCATGGTTCAGGTTCCGACCAACTTCCGTAAGACCGCCCAGCGCTTCATTTACGGTATTTCATCAAACAACCCTGCCTCTTCCTGTCCAGCATACACTAGTTCTTCCGGCTTATTTAAAATGTTGAGCCCTGACCGAGCTAGGGGACCAAACATGAACTTTTCGTCTGTCTCACGTTGGTTCCTGCGGATCAATAGGGGACTTTTATAAAAATCATTTTCCAATTTTGTTGCTGTCGCTTCTAGTTGACACTCTCTAAACAAAAAGCACAATGTCGGTGCAATGAAACCAGCTCAACGTATTAATCTTTGGATGCATTAGAAGCGCTCTTGAACAGTCTGCCAAATAAACGTTTTTTTAGGTTCATCCATTTAAGAAAATCAACATGATCAAATTGTGATATTGAAATATATTGATATCGCGGGACATTTTCGTTTCTTTTGCCAAATGCGGAACGTTTCGCGGGACGGAATATTACGCGGGACATTTTGTTGAAATGCGGGACTGCCCCGCGTAACGCGGGACGTCTGGTCAGTTTATATTATACAAATGATATACATGTATTGGGGAGTAGAACATTTTTTTATTATTTTTCAGTTCATTTGATGTAATAAATCAAGATGCCATAACATGTGGTAAAAATTAACTTTGGGTGTAAGAAGTAAACTAGGCTGGTCCACTCGATCTTGTCGAAATATTTGCCAAACATTGTGTTGTTTGTTTGTCAAACTTTGTTTTCGGTATCGTAAAAAAGGTAGAAAAATAAGATATTTCCGAGCTATGTAAATATTAGATAATATTAAGCATATTTATTTGATACGATGGGCCGGAAGTCGGTGGAAATTCTGAAACAGATCATTCGTTGCATGAAGTCTGAGCGTTTGCTATCCAGATTAACTCAAGCAACAGTTAAACACGGAAGAGAATCACTCCTTGTGTCGGGCTGTTTTTTTTCCTGAAATGGGGTGGGCAATCTTGTCAAGATCGATGGAAAGATGACTGATGAATCCTACGTCAAAGTGTTGGTGGAAAACTTTAAACCGTCATTCAGGAAAATGAATATGAAAGGCTATATTTACCAACAGGACAATGACCCCAAGCACACCCCGAAGGTTGCGAAGCGCTATTTCCAAAAACAGGAAGTGGGTTATACCTGTGGTATAATCGCAAGGTTAACGTAGGACTTGAAGTTGCATCTGGATAAATTCTCAATGAATGGATTAATGAATATTTGCCCTCGAAATAATTTGGAGTTATTTAAAAAACGAAAGCGTTGGAGGTACAAGGTTTTTAATCTCTATACCTTTTTTGTCGACTGAACAAAGTGACATGATTATCACTTCATTCGAAAGATAAGAAAGTGGAGAAGAAATTTCAAAGCAAATAATACGTAGACATTTTATGATTGCCCTATACATGATACAAAATACATTGCTCGTCACTAATTCTCAAACTCAGATATAATTTGTATAATATTTCCAATAGACAAAATATTGGTCGCATCCAAACAGTCTACATAAATGTTGCGTTCACTCATCCATCCTCACAACACCCACCTCCCATTTCAGAAATTGTTGAGTAAACATCATTTACCGGTGAACGTAGAATGGGAATGGTCTTTCTTAAGATTCATTGTACACCCAGTAAATTACCGAAAGACGTGATCTTACGTTGATCGCACTTGCTTGAAAAACTTACAATTTTGATCACAGTAATAAATATATTACTGTGATCAAAATTGTAATTAGAAAACAGAATAAACAGAATAATTAGAAAACAGAATAAACTTTTCGCTTCAAAGCAATTCATAGTTCTAAGAAGATTCGTTGAAAACATAATCCCTCGTGCTGTGCTCAGAATCGCTCTGTTCCTTTCTGTGGCATCGGTGATTTCGGTTTCTGTTCAACGGTTTTCGGTGGTTTAGATGGGTTTTTCCATAGCTACAGCCGTATCGACAGTAGCAGGAGCTTTCCTCTTGTTACCCACCTACTTCACAGTCGTAGTTTTAAGTTTTTCGGCAGCGGTAGCTGTTTTCTTCTCCCGGGTAGCAGCGGCAGATAACTTGTCAGCAACGCTGACATCTTTTCGGTTCCTTCTTTTCGACGCTTGACGCCCACCAGCAATCAATGCTGACTCGATGACCACCAAACGAAAAGAGTTGCGCCCTTGTGTGTGTGTGTGGCGGCTGTCTTCAATGCCTCATGCCTTTTCGATGCTGGTGTGAAGTTAGCTTCTCCACAACAGCGATGCCATGCTTCAATCGCAGTGTACAATTATAACAGAGTGGATTTCCGTGTGAATTTTCCCCAGGGTCATTGGTTTGTGTTAGGGATCCAGTGATCGTACATCAACCGCTGCGCATTCATAACTGAGTGGATTTCCGAGTGGGCATCCGCTTATATATAAATTTGTGAGATCTCAATAGCCTGTTTTGAAAGCAATTTTAAAGCTATTGAAACAAGTTTTTGGATCAATAAGTAACAAACATACAACGGGTAGACATTTTATCTTGCGAATGAAGTGTTTATCGTACCATTTCCTCCAGTTGTTTAGGAGGCATAAACGCTCAAAATCTTGTTTCTCGGGTGTAATGCTCTCGTTGTAGAAACTTTGAATTTACACCTCAGTATAGAAATGAAAGACGTAATCCTACGTTAAAAGATTGAAATGCTTATGTGGCCATTCCGGTCCCTAGACCTCAACTCGTTGAGCATCTATGGACAATACAGGATGAAAAAAATCCTTTGGATTCATGGAGAAATCTTAACGATTTTTGGTCGGGTATGCAAACAGCGTGGGATGCGAATAATTTGTTGTATAATTTGGTGGAAAATAAAACCCAAACGACTCATGGCAGTAATGGAGAACCATTTAGGACATACTAAATATAAGGATATACATGTCGGACTCGATTATCCGGAGTATTGATATTTTTTTCACTCCGGATAATCGAATCTTCCGGATAATCGAGTCAAAAAAAACCAAATTTCTCTCGGAAAACATAATATAATTATGATTTGTACTTATTTATTAAACGGTTTTATCTAGGTTGACCCGTTTGTATGTTTGAGACTTTGTAACTTTGTCAGTAGCGCTGTACCATATTAATAGAAATTTAACCCCCTTCCTGTTGACCGATTGATCTGAAATTGGGAACACATCTCTATCTCTGGTGTCATTATATGACTGCGTATTCCATGATCTGGAAAATCCAAGATGGCGGCCGCTACAAAATGGCAGATTATGTACATATTTTCTCAAAATCCCATCAATATGGGTTTTCCCAAAACTCCATCAATATGGGTATCAAATGAAAGGGCTTGACTAGTAGAACACCATTATTTATGGAAAATGTAAATCAAAGATGGCGACCACTACACAATGGCGGATTATAAATTATCTCAGGACCCCATCAATATGTATATCAAATGAAAGCGATTGACTAGTAGAATACAGTTATTTATGAAAAATGTAAATCAAAGATGGCGGCCGTCGTTAAAAAAAACTTCTCTACATTAAAACCATTCAAAAAATAGTTTTTTTAAATTTTGATTTCTTAACTAACTTTCTTCGGAATATTTTGATTATGTACTGTATTCTATTAGTCAAATCATTTCATTTGATACCAATATTGAGGGGATTGCAAAAAACACATAGTCGACCATTTTTTGGCGGCGACCTTTTTGAATTTATGTTGTTCATAGTGTAGTGTATTCTCTAAATGAAGCCATTAGGCCATTAGGCCAAATTGAATTTTTCAAGATCATGGTATATGCAGTTTTATAATGACAGTAGAATTGAATGTATGTTCCAAATTTCAGATCAATCATTCAACAGGAACGGGGTCAATTTTCTATTAATGTGGGATAACCCCACAAACATTCAAACATACATAGAAACAGGTCAAGCTGAATTAAACCATTTAAAAAGTAATTATTCATTATCTGCTATGTTCTAGTAGTTGAGAACATTATTTTGATACCCATATTGATGAGGTTTTGAAAAAAAAAAATGGCGCTATCTTGTGGTGGCGGCTATTTTGGATTTTCATTTTTTCATAAATAACTGTGTTCTACTGGTCAAGCCTTATCATTTGATACCCATATTGATGGGGTTCTGAGAAAATATGTAATCCGCCATTTTGTAGTGGCCGCCATCTTGGATTTGCATTTTTCATAAATAATTGCATTCTACTAGTCAAGCCCTTTCATTTGATATCCATATTGATGGGGATGTGAAAAAAATATATATGGCGCCATCTTGTGGTGGCGGCCATTTTGGATTTGCATTTTTCACAAATAACTGTGTTCTACTAGTCAGGCCCTTTCATTTGATATCCATATTGATGGGGTTCTGAGAAAATATGTAATCCGCCATTTTGTAATGGCCACCATCTTGGATTTACATTTTTCATAAATAACTGCATTCTACCAGTCAAGCCCTTTCATTTGATACCCATATTAGCTATTCAATATGAAATTATTATACAAATTGTTCAGAATTTCCGAAAATCAAAAATAAAATACTCCGGATAATCGAGTTTAAAATTCCGAGTAATCGAATCCCGGATAATCGAGTTGGAAATGAGTACAAATACTGGCTTGTTTACATCCTTTCTATTGTACGAAATACGAATTTTCCAAAAAAACATGAAAAAGTATTTTGCGTAATGCTATTTACTTTTTTCTTTCCAACACTGTATATCGAACTGATTGGGGATGCGGACTTACTTTGGTTCATTTCCGGTCTCGCAGAAGATGGCGATACGTTCTCCAGTGACCTTATGCTGCTTGGGATCGGTGTTGATCTCCATTCCGAACGGAAGACGCATGGTTTTGGCTGGTGAATCGACTAGTTCCTCCGAACGACGACGTTCAACAACGCAATTCATCTTGGACCTGAAAAAGTGCTTGCTTTCATAACTGTTACCAGATGTTTTGAGCTGTTATACTTCTGGTTCTCTTTAAGCATCGCATGCGCCAACTCGCTCAAGTTGAGATCCAACGGGAGCTTGATTTGTACCCCGTTGCCATTCATGTCAGCGCTCTCGTCTGTCTCGCTATCGTTGGTTGATTCTGCTTCATTCTCAGAATCGGTGTTCTCGGCGGATTCTTTTTTCTCCTTTTCCGGTTGCTTGCTTTCGTCGTGCTTCTCTTCCCGGTCGATGGTCTGGAGGGAGGCTTCATCCGCCGACAGGTGTTCTTGCATCAAGGCTTGTGGTTTTGGGAGTTCCTGGCGATTGAAAGTGAAACGAAAACAAAAACAAAATTAGAAATGCCGTTTATTGAGAGAACTGGTTTGTGCCGTTATGCAACGGCATGCACAGAATTACGCTCCCAAAACAAGTGACCCATGGACATCATGGACTGTATCGAATCGTACGCACACCAAACCCTTGCACGCCGCTCCTCACCAAAACCTTGCCCGGATTGTCGTAAAACCACTTTCACTTTTTATGAACACGTTTACTTTCTTTGTCTGGGTGCTTAATGGGAGCGCTGTCGCCGAGCAGTCGGGCCCAGTTCCGAAGCAAGCTGCTCAGTTGATTCGCTAAGGGGGAGGGAATACGGGAAATGAGCGCTTGGACAGAGGTCAGACTCTGATAAAGTACACCATTTATCGTTTATGATTATTTTTGGAATTGCTCTTCGTTCATGGGGCAACAGAGAAGAGGTCACTTCCCCATTGGGGTTTCATAACCCAATCCCAGCATCTTACGCCAAATGACAATCGGATTGATTGTCATAATGGCGATTGGTGCCCGGGATAATGCAGCCGAAGCTATCATTTGGCTTGACCTGAAAATAGCGAGTGTTACGGCAATTCCGGAGCTTTTAGAGTTTACTTTTCCTTCTTTCTCCGATTGATTGGCAAGAAATGGCATATGCGTTTTCGGTTTTGTTTTCGTCGCCATCTCAACAACAGCAGCAGCCGGAAGATTCATAAACGCTTTCCGCCTGTAATGTGAGCCTTTGTTTGGTCGATCAACGCGATATGAGTTCATTGTTTGTTTTGGCCAGCTTCGGCGCTTCCGTGTGGTTGCCGTTGCAAAGGCAAATTCACACTTTTCAAGCCGAGCCATGGTCATTACGGCGTGCGCCGGTTGAGGCGGTAATTATGAGCACTATAGGGTGCGTTAGGTAACGTTCGATTGAATGTTACTGTGTCAAATTATGCAACGGTCGGGTGAACAACAACAGCTTTGCTTTCGGGCTGTTGAATAACATAAATAAGTTAATTAAGTTGAACCTATATTTTTCCATTGATATTGGAACCCTGAATGAGATAAGGGTAAGTCGCTTTATTAATTGAGAAAATTATTACTTTAGATAAAAGTGGTAGAAAAAATAGTATACATTGCTAGCAACCAGTTTTTCCATCTTCCTGATAGCATTCGATTTCCACGCCAGGATAATGATACGCCATTTAAGCCTCATGAGAATGGAAGCAATCTAGAGCATATGACAGGTAATTTTTTTTTATTGAAACCATTTCAAATGGTTATCTTTCAGCTTTACAATATGTGACCGAACGTTGCCTTGTTGTAAAATCATGTTCTCATCTTTTCTCTTCTATTGTTTCAGTTATTGATCCAGGTGTGCATGTTTTAATAAGAATTTATTATGCACATACTTTTATAGTGTCAATTATTGAAAAATAGCGAGAGTTTCTTCGAGGTCTCAATAAGTTATGATACATTCTACTGCAGTGGGAAAGAACTCTAGATAATGACTGGTTCACTCAGTAATGGAACAAACGTTGTTTTTAGCTCCTATGTTTTAGTCACATCTGTTATTGACAACAATATTTTTTGTCATTCCGTAGATCGAACATGTTTTGGAAACATCTTACTAAAGTTTTGAGTTTACTTAGAAATATCGAGTGGCGGGTGCCTAAAAATTATAAAGAAACATTCAAGAAACCTCAAACCAAACGTCGGAATTGAACTGTGAAACTGAAACTACGTAGGAATATCAAAACTGCCATCAATAGCAAGCCAAACGTTTGGGGTCGTGATTTGGCTAAAAATGTTGGTACTACCTGTAGTACAGTGCAAAGAATTCGTTTCCGGGAAAGTTTTAACTTCTACCGAGTCAGCAAACAATCAAACCGATCCCTCAAATGTGGCCAGACTTCAGCCGAGTTCCAAAAAACATGGAAAGTTCCTTAGAAACCGTGAAAAATCTTTCCTTTTTGTATTTTTCCCGAAAACATATAGAAACACAATCGATTACGGGTTTTCTTTTGTCGTTCTGCGAAAGGTGCTGCATGATATAACTTGTGGATTTTTTCTTTGGGGATGACGTTTTGGGAGCGTTGGAGATGTGAGAGATACAGTAAACCCACTAGGATATTCGATAAGTAATTTGAATTGACAGCCCTTGCTGTAGTCGTACGTGTCTCCTATTATGTCGCCGACATTGCCCTCGTACGTATTTGTTCCCATTTGAAGAAGAAAGCGCTCGAAGCGTTTGCTTGTAGAAGCTCATGGTGAATATTCAAGCAGTGAAAACATGCGAGAGATGGTTTCGACAAATCAAAATGGTGTTTTCGATTTGAAGAACAATGACCATGAAAAAAGCACTTCGCCAAAAACAAATATGTCGAAAAATACGATGCCGATGAACGATTTTCGTCAAAACAACAAAAAAAAGTTTTATTGGAAAGGAATTCACAATTTGCCTGGCAGATGAGCTGATTTATTGCTGATGATTAATTCTAATAAAAACATTTAGAGGTTCTCCTGAAAATAAGGTGTTTTTTATCGAAAAAAAGGGCAATTTCAACTCTCGCACCTGATACCTCGTTCAGATACATGAACATATTTCCCACGAAGAGTATAATTTTATGTCTGGCTGGATTTACGAAAACGCACTTCATGCTCAAAAGAAAAGCGTACCAGTTAACACTTCCAACGTTGTCCTTCATCAATATGGTGGGAAAAAGAGGACGTCTATCTTAATCGATGGAAAAAAGGAATTGTTTTGTATGAACCAAATTCTAGAGGTCTAACTAAAAAGTTTCAAAAAAGCGAAAAGCGTGGATATCGACGAAAGCTCGCCAATGGCTTATCAATGGAGATCGCTTCGAGTACGTTTTGGAGAATACACCCAAACTAGCGTTGACAGAAAAAATACCATCTTCAACGGTTTTCGAAAATGTTTGTATGTTGTAACCAAACGTTGGGTTACAATGCAAAATTTGGTGGGAAGGCCAACCGTCTGTTTGGACCTCAGCAACATTGTAAATACATTTTGTAAAATATTTGTTTGTGCTGTCTTGTCATTTGAGAAATTTACAGTTCATGTCCACATCTTGTGTTTGACTTAATGTTATTTCTCATATGACAATAAAAAAAAGTAGTATTGGGAGTCTGTGATTAACTGTCGTAGAAAAGATGACGTATGAGTCCAATTATTGCAATAAACCAAATAAACAGTTAATCGCAGACCCCCAGGTTGGTGTTTCACAATAGATTATTTTTTTGTTAGTTAGTTTTTTTGTATTTATTTATTTAGTAGTAGGGAAGAAATATATTTATTTATTTATTTACTTATTTATATATTTATTTACTTATTTATTTATTTATACATTCAAAGTTTATTTACAATAGCGTGTTTGATTTATTCAGTTCATTGTTTATTTATTTATTTATATGCGGAAAGCAAGTGCTAGGTTTAATTGTCCAGGTATAGCATGCTACCTTGAATGTTTAGAAGATAGTCGTGACACCAACCGAAACCAATTTATTTAAGTAGTGTGTGTTTGTCGGAGTAACCATCGTGGGCCTCGTCATCGCAGCGGAAGAGGGACAGGGCGCCTGCATTGGAAACAGGACCTAATGGAAAATTACCAGGGTACCTGAATAGGGTCAAGAGCTTCGATTGTTTAAAGGAATAAAAAAAAAGAGGAGAAAAAAGAAGACAGAAAGGATTGAGATGAGTCAAAGCGAAAAGAATGGGGAAGTCTTCGCGAAGATCTGGGAGTGCACGGTCGCAAGTGAGATCACTGCGAATTATTTTAAAAAGTAAAATCCCGCAACCTAAAAGGGATAATTATCCGTGCATGTGAGCTAGCGACGCAAATTTGCTAGGCTCTTGAGAAGTGATTTTGGAACCGGAAAAAAGTGGATTTTCCCGAGTTATTCGGTGCGAACCAATCCTCAGCCGATTCGACCCTCTGATCGATCAGTGTCGCCGGCCACAGCGATATACGGCCGTGCCACGTGAGAAGTTTGTTCCCGTCGTGTGATTGTTATTCTGTCCAGCCGCCTCGTTCCCGCCATCGCCTGTTCCAGCCCTCGATGGTAACCCGAAAGTGCACCAACGCAGCGATCGGCCGCAACGTAACCGGTGAGCTCGAGCCATAAAACCAAAAATTTATAATAAAAAAATACATGTACAGAGAAAGAGATTTATTTATTAAGTGTTCATTGTGTGGCCATCCAAACTGCGGTTTTCTTCGTTTTTCTGTTAGATTTTGTAGTGTAAATCTTGTCTTCCGCCATCCGATAAAAGTGACTCTGTAACGTGCTTTTCCACCAAATAGTCCGTCATTTTGTGTCCACCATTGTTCTGTGTCCGCGTCGCGAGTACTGTTGTGTGAAGTTCCCCCAGAGATTCCGCAGCAAACGACTCAAGCTGCGTCGAAAGAACCAGCTAATTCAAGTACAAAACTATCAATGTATTTGGAAGCCGATCTCTCTTTCTCTAAGACTGAACGTCAGCCTGGAAAAAAAGCCCAAACGATGCGAAGCAGCGGATTGAACCAAGGCCGACTGATATGCAAGTCTATTTTAAACGACTACGTTATCCAAATAGGTACTGGTGTTGTTGCACAGATATGTTGGAATATTACACCACATTATAGACTGAAATTGTTGTTGTAGTAAGGTATGCATGCAAAGTGTTTTCTAAGAACAAAAAGGAAAGCATCAACATTAATTTGAATGTGAAAACTGGATTCTGTAAAACCGTTTTATTTTAGGTAGATCGGGTTTCATTTATCTAAAATGATTTTCCCATTCCAATCCTAAAGAATTTCTTTCCGAGCTTCGTGTAGTATTTATATAAATATGTAATTCATAAAACGCCGAAATAAATAATTGACCTCTTGAACGACAATTTATTTTCAGTCAATACTGCTCTGGTAGACGATTTAATTTTCTTAGTTTTAAGAGTAGGGATGATCATGACTAATTAATGGCGAACATGGTAGCTTGTGTACAAATTGTATTGTATTGTATACAATTGTGCTCAACATTGTATTGTGCTCAACAGTCAATTTAATTGACGATTTGCCGGATAAGTACACTGCCGAAGCAGTTGTAGTCGAAGCGACGCTACAGGGACCCTGATCACTGAGCCGTAGTATGTGGGAACACACAACTGCTCGGCGATAAAAATAACGCGGCGAAACGATTTAAAAGTTAGCTTGTATAGACTTCCTGATTTAGCTTAAGGTGAAGTTGGAAGCTAGCCATTGTAGTAGTATAGGTAAACCCACGTGTAAAAATGGGGTAATAGTGTTTGTGAGAGAAGAGCAAAGCACACGTAAATAGATCAATCCACTTATCAGACTGTATGGCGCATCATTGACACGAGTCTTGACTACATTTGATGAAAAAATAACAATTCAATACTAAAGTAGAATGTATGAACGATATGTTCCGATGAACAATTGCAAACATAAATATATATAGAAGGTGCATTTGCATATGAAGTAAAATTCTGATTATACGGGAGCGTAACATGAGCAAATTTATAACACATACGAATTGGGGCTCTTTTGGTATTGTTTTCACATATTCACTTTGGAGAGCCATGACCCCTCTCTTCGTTGGCCGTGGCATTTTGATTGAATGTAATACTTTTCCGTTTACTGCTTTTGAAAGCATAGGCAGCCGTGGCAGTGTTCCGAGCTCTGCAATACACTTTTCTTACCCAATGTTAAAGTTTCTAAAACTTACATTATGGACCCGTTTCTATAGCAGTTTCGCTGATGTTGTCTGGCATCAGTGTCGAAAAAATAACGATGCTTTCACCAACACAAACAAAACCATTGCCGAAGATTGAAAGATGAAAATTTAACTTTCAGAGCACTTGCTCGAGTTTTCCGACGTTTTTCACTATACAGTGCGACAGCAGATGAAAATTTAATATCTTGTGAGTAATCGATTAGAGTTTGGTTGATATTATTTGATAGGAAGTGTGCGAAAATGATCATTTTCTTCATACTGTTTCGCAAAATTATTGATTTTCTGGCGATGGGTGAGGGAGGGAGATGAAAGAAATGAGCGCCATTGTGGCAGCCATTTGTGGCTAGCTTCCACCTTCACCTTAAGCGAAAACGCGTCTGCTTGGCTCGAAAGATGAGCGCGTTGGTCGAATTTTTCGATTCGCGATGCGGCGAAGAGGGTGGATGTTTACATTGGGTCTGTCCAAAACCATGATCGTGTCAGCCTTTACATCTACAAGATTCGAAAGATGGCCTGAACCCGCACCAGGAAACTGTACCGAGAGTGATTGACGAAACCGAGATGCGTT
Source organism: Toxorhynchites rutilus septentrionalis (assembly GCF_029784135.1). Classification (NCBI taxonomy): domain Eukaryota; kingdom Metazoa; phylum Arthropoda; class Insecta; order Diptera; family Culicidae; genus Toxorhynchites; species Toxorhynchites rutilus. The sequence goes on along the minus strand of NC_073745.1, from coordinate 327,737,342 downwards.
GAGATGTACGACAAGACTTGTATCAAGGCAGACAGACTCAAAACAGTGGCCGAGGCAAGAATTTTACGTTGTCACATTACGATTGACAGTTCCTGAGGAGGTATGATGAACAAGGAGTACAAGTTCACCAAAACGTTCTGTGCAGTAAACTCGTTCCAGTTGCAACATCAAGGATCCATTAGTGATTGATAACTACTCTAGCTATCTTATTGGACGAGTTTCATATTGGTATACTATTAGTACACTACTCAAGAAGTGCACCCTTCACGGTAATGGCTTTTTTTAAACTCAGAGATCCTTATTCCGTGTATATCGCGAACCGGGATGCGATACATTATGATCTGATGAACGTTTCAATGCCCGTCTATAACTTTTAGATGAATTTGCTTTGTCAACAATTAACTTATTTATCCAATGTACCTGGAAATCATGTTTGAAAGTCTGCTGATCTTTCAGTCTGAAAATATCCTTTATTTCAGCATATCCAACTGCCATCTTAGATGGAACCGACCATCGATTGAGCATATGTGTGCAGGAACTTTGATATCCTCATGAGATTAGTATTCCAGAACAAACAGTACTGAACCTACGTGTGAGCAATGCTTCACCCAATCTAACTATGCAATATAAATGTGGAGTTCAGATTCTTTCTATTGGATCCGCCGATACCCAGCAAGAAATGGGGTTGAGATTCAATTTCTAGGAATCTTTCACCTGCGGTGACAAAGAGGTTATTGATGTATTTTACAAACGAAAGAAATGGGTAAATATTGCCCGAGCGAACACGATAGAGACTCCAGATACAAAGCTCTTGCAGCCTAGAAAAGCAATCCAACCAGCCTTGAAATAAGATAGAATCCAAACATTTGAATCTAAACACAATTGTGCGGCTATGATGTGGTTCCAAAGTTTGGAATGTGAAACAATGAAATCTCGGCCCAGGAGGGCTTACGCTAAAGGAGCCCATTAAATATTGTTCTTGAATAAAACAAAACATACTCCAAATTGATGCATTATTCAAAACAGCTGTTTTTACTTCTCAAATTCTGAACCACACACTGCTGTTTTGAACACAACTTAATATATTCAATCTTCCATAGCAAATTTTTGAGCTGGTGAAACCATAACAATGTCGCGAGCGACAAAAACATGGTACAAGCTGGACAGAAGATTGAGAATTCTTCCTTCAGAATAAACCAATCCAAAGTAACTTTTACTTTCCGGACCGGTTTTTTGCTGTTTTCGGTTCCATCAACAATGAAAAATTGAATGCTATAATTATCACAGATATAAATTTCTGTCACAGCGCCAGTATAATTCAAAAGCCATCAAGAACACATTAGCTCAATAAGCCGGGGTGAATGGTTTCCTGTTTCCCAATATGGGAACCTGATGATACGTTTCTGCATAATTTGAACAGAGCGATACTGAGGATTCCTCCTGCCATCTCAAGAAAACAAAAATATCAGCAAAAGGTGAGTGAGACTAAAACAATTTCTATAATTAGGTAAGTTTACTTAATGTATCCTGGATGACTTGGAGATGTCAAAAAAACGAAAATATCAAATAAAACATTTAGCAGAAACCTGTTTTAAAATAGATTTTTTTTTTCAAAATAGCCTCTTGATCGGTGATTATGTATGTAGGGAAGAGCACCCACCCTATTTTTGATTCGAATGAAAGTTTGTATTCCGTTTGGGTTGGAGGAAATATGAGTTTTCTACAGCAACTGGGTTTTTTTTACACTAAGAAAAAAAATAGTACTCTTGTTTTAATTACAAAAAAAAACTTTAATTTGCAATATCTAAAATACATATTTTTTAATTTTTTTAATTTTTTTTTCATATGAAATAAAAGTCATGTTAAAAATTTAAAAAATGAGTCCAAGATGGTAAAACTATTTTTGACGAACTTTGTGGAACATCGAATTTTTATTGATTTTCGAAACTTCGAATTTTTGCATGGTAACAATCATTTTTAGCCATAAATTATGAATCCTGATGTGATTTGAAATAAAAAAGGTCTTTATGAATCTTTTCAATGCAGACATTTTCGAGATATTTAAAAAAATATTTCTAATTTATTGTCTTTTTTATAGTAAATAGGCTCTTTTAATACTGTTGTCGTGTCATGTTCATAACATTTAATGAACTCGCTTATAATTTCCAACAACTTTTCCAAATGCATCATTATTATAAAAATATATGTTTAGGAGTTACGTTGAAAAACATTTGAAGACATGTGGGTTTTAATAAAATGTTTTTCAATGTTACTCCAATACATATATTTTTACCATTATGATGTATTTGGAAAAGTTGTTGAAAATTATAAGCAAATTCATAAAATTTCATGAACATGACGGTATAACTTGACGAAAATATTAAAAGAGCCTATTTACTATAAAAAAGACAAAAAATTAGAATTTTTTTCAAATATCTCGAGAATGGCTGCATTTAAAAGAAGATTGATAAAGAGCATTTTTATTTTAAATCACATCAGAATTCATAATTTGTGGCTAAAAATTATTGTTACTATACAAAAAATCGAAGTTTCGATAATTCAAAAAAATATGATGTTCCACAAAGTTCGTCAAAAATAGTTTTACCATCCTGGACTCATTTTTTAAATTCTCTACATGACTTCTATTTTATATGAAATAAATAAAAAAAAAAATATAAACATACATTTCCAAAAAATTAAAATTAAAAAAGACAATAAATTTGAATTTTTTCAAATATCTCGAGAATGGCTGCATTTAGAAGGTGGTTGATAAAGAGTTTTTTTTTATTTTAAATCACATCAGGATTCATAATTTATGGCTTAAAATAATTGTTAACATGCAAAAATTCGAAGTTTCGAAAATTCCATAAAATTCGATGCTTCACAAAGTACGTCAAAAAAAGTTTTACCATCCTGGACTAATTTTTAAAAAAATATGTACTTTAGATATTTCAAATTAAAGTTTTTTTTTGTAAATAGAAAAAGAGTACTATTTTTTTTCTAAGTGTATATCTTTTCACATTTTAGAATCAATACTCTATAACTCTTTTTAAGACACCATTTCGATATAACTCATAAGCTACACTCAAAAAAAATCTTAATTGCTTTCATTCGAATAAAAAATACTCATGTTTAATCATTTGTCGATTTCGTTTAGAATTGCTGTATAACATCACTGCCAATAATTTTCGATGAAATTCATATAAAATATTCGAATTGGCGGGGAATGAATAAAAACGGTATAAGATGCCTTTGGTACATTCTGCCCCAATTCTTGTTTTGACAAATTTTGGAAAAAAATATGTAAAAATGAGAGAAGGTTCCTATCTCCAAAGGAAATGTTCTGGAAGTAATACGAAAAGACAGATAAAAAACACTGTAATATTCTTTTGAATTGAATTGTTTTAAAAAAATAACTTCTTGTAGCACTAAATAATGTATAAGAACATTGACTCAAAACTATGGAAGATAGTGAGGGTGATTCTAAAGGAGATGGATTAAGTGTATACGACCTGTTTGAGAAATGGACTGGGAGAACCGATAATATTCACGCGATCCTCTGCAAAACAACGCCTACACAATTCATATGATATGAAGTCAAAAAAATAAACTGAAAATGTTTTGAAATGATCGGTTGCATCTCGACACAATACGTATCCTTCCACTCGATTATTATACATGAGAAACTGATTTCTATTTTATTACCCAAATTTACGCCTCACGCGGTCCGCCTGACGTCAGCTCACGTGCAGGAAAGCGTGAGCGTTCGAGCCTACCGACACGGACAGGGGGGCGTATTGTGTGTGTATGCATCTCAGTGAAAGATATTGATATTCAAATATCCCTCCAGCGCTTAGCAAAACAATGAGCAATTGATTTCTATTTCTATGCATATCCATAACGATGAGTACGCAAACGATCGCCGCCCTCCATATGTGAGAGGGTGGGTGGGGCAGTCAGTCAGTCTGGTCCGACCCTAGTAGGTGTTGATTGCCGCTCTATTGTGCTAATGCGCAACTTTTAAGCTCCTCACGCAGATCAGCGCCACACATGAAGCTATCATTTGAGCTGTCTGTCCGTCCGACAACGTGATGTAATAAAAGGTTTTCCCAGGTTGATCATCATTCTCGGGGTGGAGTCAGAGGCTGGAATAATTTACTTTTGAATGCGTTAACGTAATTACGTTTGACATGGATTGATTTGAGTGTCTTTTTCGCAATTTCGTTGATTTCGCTTTTCGGATTATTTGTCCTTTCGACTGAATGATTCGGAAATTGCTCAACGCCAAACATACCACACAGCAAAACAAGAATGTCACTCCTCGAGAGATTCTTTCAACCTGCCTTATCTGGCGGTCCCACGTCGATGGACCAGCACACGGCAATCACCATTCCTCGTCGATGCCATAAACATCTAAATCTTTCGTAAGAGTTAATAGTTTTCAGCGGTTAGGCAGGGTAACGTAAACCAGTTCGTCAACCGCGCAACATCCTAAACTAATCAACATCCAATTAAGTACACACGCATCGACGTGATTTCCATGTTGGTAACAGACCCCCGTAAAAACTGCGTTACTGTTGGTCCTACCAACCAACCAGTGCGTCTTGATGTATTCGCTCAATTGCGAGCAAACTTTTCCTTTCATTATATTGGAAGCGAACCGATTACAACATCTGTCCATTTTTCTATTATGGATGATAAATTATCGAATAGCTATGCGCGCCATGTTGATACGGTAGTTGGCCATTGGTTCGTCCCTTTCAGAGCCTAATATGATATTGTACATTCGTCTTGTATGATTTATTTTTTTGCAGGAAACCATGGTCGGAAACATGTTGTACAAGTTACTTCATACTTTGTTTTCAAATTATGAAGATAGGTACGTCCTTTCTGCGAATGAACAAGAAATACAACAAAACTATAATCGGCGGCGTGTACGGAATCATGTAAAACTAGCTGTTTTACAATGCTTTATCGAGTGAAAACCTGTGAAAACAAAGTAACAGCAAACACTAATATGATTAACAATAGACTAAACACAAAAACTATCGTAAGAACTGTTCGTCGTCCCTTTAGGCTATTTCGATAATCATGGTTTTCGAAGGTTACATTTCGGACAACACTAATCAGATTGTTTCAAAGGCGTGCGCATCTGAAAGATGACATTATAGAAATTCACTTTTCGAGCCTATTTTTACAACAGAAAAGGCAAGAAGTTGCAAGATAGGTATCCAAGCTGTCAGGAGATGCAATGCACTAATAATCAACCATTGTACAGTTTGGAATTATTAAAAATAGACTGGCTACGCAAATAAACTCGATCTCTGTAGAGCTCTTTTGATGGAAAAATAGATGGATGGCGTCCAATATTTGGTAGCACTGCAGTAGCATAGCCAATTTTAAGAATCTCTTGTTCCAAAAAATATACACGATAATCTACCGTGTGTAAAATATTTTGCCCGTTTGGTAACTGAAAAATAAACATGATTCCTCCATGGCAAGTAAAATGCAAATGATTGAGAAAACATCATTCAGTTTTCTCATATAAAAAATACTTACTGCTTCGCATTCAGAGCCGTAATTCGGACATCAATCGTTTCGTGTAAATCCAGTATCAACTTTGGGCAAATTATTTTACTTTTATTCCGTTTTATGATGGTAGGCGCTACGCTGCTCAGGCCTCTTATTTTTGGATGAATACTTTGATATAAGGGGTTCCTATTCTTCGAAGGTTAACGTGATCCAACGACATGAAAATCGACTTGGTGGTTCCAACAGAGAAAACTGCACTGATGTTTTGCAATATCTTCCATTCTATCTATTCTTTTATCGAGCTGTGTTATATTAGCATGAGGAATGAAAGTTGTCTGTTCGCTAGCTTGATTGAGACTGTGATTTCAAATCACGCATGGCTTATTAACACCAAACAAGTTGGATACAGGCAGAAACAAATGCATTAATTGTTCATTATTGATGGTACGGGCAAGTAAGCACATAAATTGGCAGTACAAGTGTATGGGAGAATGGGAACGCTTCCAATTTCATTAACTTAAAGTATGAAGATTAAGGGAGCGTTTGAATCACAGTATTTCATTCGATTGCGACTCGTTTGTTAACGATAACTTTATTTCAGAAAAACGTTCTCTGATTCGGGACCTTTACTGAAAGATATGCTCTCATGGCCGAGTGGTTAGCCTCACTCATTATCATGCCGGAGGTTCGGGTTCGATTACTGTTCAGACCGGAGGTTTTTTCTCCAAAAAAATCCATAATATTACAATTTGCCGAGAGTAAACAGTGCATTCAAAAGGTTCCGGGACTATTTTTTAAAAGAAAGACCAAACGAGGTACTCAAAAGATTAGATATTAGTTTTCTACATATAGGCCTTCTCCTTCCACACAAATTGACATTCAACAAAAAAGACATTCAACGAAATGTGACGCGTATTATAAACGCGCCTTCCGACACATCTACGAACGTTCAGAAGGCGCGTTTATAATACGCGTCACATTTCGTTGAATGTCTGGAGCATCGTCAAAACGGTACCCTTTCATAGCGTTCTTTAGCTTGGGAAACAAGGAAAAGTCTGCCGGGGCGAGGTCTGGAGAATAGGAGGGATGGGTGATGACAGTCACCTTTCGTTTGGCTAGAAACTGCGTTACCAAAAACACGGTGTGCGCGGGAGCATTGTCATGAAGCAAAAACCATTCTCCAGATCGGTATTGGTCGGGCAGCAGGACACTTTTGTAGACGACCGCATTCACTGTTTGCCCTGGAGGCACAAAATTTGACGGCGGCTCTCTGCGAAAAACGTCGCGACAAAAAATCACTGCATTACTCTTGTCAGCCAAAACTAGCTACTGAATCGAGATAGCGGTTCACGGTTGAAACGGTAGCTGGCCAGAAGTTGGCGGAAAGTAGCTCGCGCGTTGGAGCAGAGATAGCGTCACTTCTCGATTTTAGCGCGCGGTAGTCCGGGAACTTTTGCACTGTGTATGCTCACAGGAAGTTTCCACCAACATTCTATGCGGATCGAATGCGGATTTTTACGTAGGGTTACGTCTTCCGGAAACATATTGCCGTTAGACAGCGAGCAGTGCAATGAGGTACATATAGAGGTGGAGCAGTAGGCGAAGTATATCTGTATTCGCAAGCAAAATATCGTGTCGTAATTATTTGCATTCAATATGGAATGTATATGAAAGAAACAAAACAATGTTGAGAGTACTCACGGTTGCATGATAATTTGAGCCAAAATTCTCATGAAATCATTCAACTGGTTGTTTTTTAACAGATGACAATTATATCGTGGCTTATTTCGATTATTCATGTGGTAAAAAGGTCCAGAGAGCAGTCGTATGCTTAGATCTCGAAAACAATGACATTTTCGGTTAAATTTCGATGAATTGGCGATTATTCTCTCACAACATACACACCGACACTGGGAGCCTTCGAACAATTAACTTCATAACGGTGAAATAATGAAACTTCTTTTGTTTCTATGAACGTGGGGGAGTGAAAATGCCGCATGGAGTTATCACTTTTATCCGTCTTTTTCTGCGTGTTTTCACTAATATTCACTCCACGCTATCACATTAGTCTCATAGTCAGCGGAAGCTCTACAAAAATGAACGTTTTTAATTGATAATTTACTTCCTGAAAATATCATTTTCACATTGATGCGGTGGGCAATCAAAGATAAACACAATGACTGACGTCACTATTTGCGAAATAGTTATGGCAGCGCATGCTATGTCGCTCGAAACTCGACCATCTTCATTACCTTTTTTCCAGGACATTGCGAGCAGTGCATGTTAATACTGAGTGTTAGTTTGACAAGTTACGTAGAGCAGCTAGGTTGTCATGGGAACGAATATTAATTGAAATTACGACGACAATACACTCTGTTCTATTTCTATAAGGCCCGGTGATGATCTTGCTGCTCTCTGTCATTGTAAACAAACAATGATTCAATTTATATTCTAGAGTATTGGTATTGGTGATTACCATATGATTTTCATATATGTGTGTGCAAGCGCTGAGCGTAAACAAACGTTTTTGTATTTTTCAAGTGTTAAGTTTCTATAAGACCAGTTACATTTTCCGTTGTTTTAGTTGTTTTGATCAGTAAATCTTGAAAATTCCGGAGTGAAAAGTGGTCACGGAGAGAGAAGAAAGACAAATCGATGTATTTCACCAAGAAAATGTTGATATCAGAGAAATTGCTCATCGGATTGCATGATGAAGTAGTGCTCAATTATTTGGCAATCATCGAGGATGAGGAAAAAAGGAGAGAGCTCCACGTAAATCGAAGCTCTTTGGCCGGGATAAGCGGAAAATAGTTAGAACAGCTTCGAGTATCTCAAAATCCCTTATTCAAATAAAGCAATCTTCGAATTTAAATGTTTCTCGGGAGACAATCCGTCAAGTTTTGGTAAAAAGTCCTCACATTAAGAGGGCATAAAACGTTAAAGCTCCTAATCTTACACCATCTCACATCGGAAGTCGTCTGAGTTTTGTCAAAATTCACATGAATTGCATGGATATTGGGACATGGTATGTTATGAAAAAGAATTTTTTCAAAAGAATACATTTTGCTATATAACATAACGAAAAGTTCTTCAATGTATAGGTTAACTTCAGTGACGAAAAAAGTTCAATTTGGATGGTCCTGATGGTTTCAACGAGTATTTATTTTAATTCTGGTGTGATTTACGGAAGGAGGAACAGCATTATTCAACCAGGAATTTTCATGGAAACTCGTGCATGATTTGGGCGGGATTCTGTGCAAGCGGAAAGCTCAAGATAGCTTTCACATCATTCAAAATGAATAGCAAGGATTACATACATGTTCTGGAATCCTCTCTCCTACCGATTTTGCGAGATATCGCAAAAAAATCACATTCCAGTAAAACAATACTACTATTCATACCAGCAAGGAAACTAAACAATGGATTAAGGACATTGACAATATTCATGAAACACGCTAAAGACACGTCGCTGGCATGATGCAGTGTGAGTGAATTAAAATATCGTGGCGGGTGGTAAATACGCCCCGCTCAAGCCATGTCGACGCCCCGCTGCAGTGAGAACGAATCCTTAGTCGCCCGTAATTATAAATAATAATAAATAATAAAAAATAAATATTATAATAAAAAATACAAACACAAATTCGTCGTTCGAAGGGCAGTGCATGAGAAAAAAAATTGCAACGTAACGGCCAGTTTGTGTTATGCTCACGCACAGGCGAGAATGAATCATGAATTAAACATTAGCTGCTTCTGAAAAATCACGCAAGTGTGAGGTGTACCTGGCGCGCGCTCGTCACAACCATACTCGAATTAGGATTGGGCGATCTCGAATCGATTCTTAAAAGATCTATCTTTTCCATTCCGATTTCCGATTTTTTGGATCGACCTTTCGTACTCGAGAAAATCGAGAAAATCGATTTTTTTGCTTTCGATCTTTTCGATCTTTTTGTAGATTTGTTTTTCAGTACACATCGATGTTTTATCTCACCGAAGGCCACCTAACATTTTTTTAAACATAATGTCAACATTTGGATCACTTCTTCTACGATTTACTTCTGTAAAAATGCTAATAGTGACAGAACTAGCGGCAGCTACTGAGGGGATGAACTGTAACCGGTTGCGGATAGGATCACTGAACCTGATGTTGACATCAATTACAGGCGAAATGTTGTTTTCTAGAACTGGCGCCAAAAACAAGAATCGGCTTCGACTAAGTGACAGATGTATGCTAACACAAATGTATGTAACACAAATTTCTGCATAACTCGAAAGCTAATCAAGCACAATTTAGGATATGAGGGTTTTTGGGTGTGAGAAATGTTTCTATAATGGTATGACACCCCTCCCTCCTCTGGAATGGAGAGGGGGTCCCATAAAAATATTACACATATTTCAACCAAAAATATTCCAGCCAAACATGACCATCGAAAATTTTCGGAAAACTCTGAAGGAAAAAGGGAAAATTCGGACAATAAAATTCCCATATGTTCTACAATTACATAGTGACAAGTGCTGTTAGTCCGTTTGATGTTTGCGCTAGCGAAATTGATCTTTGATCGAAACTGGAAATGGATTTTAATGTGATGAAACGCAATCCTATATTTTCTTCTATCTATACAAAAAAGGATCGCCAGATGTGTTGATAAGAGCAGAACTCGAGGAAGGAATTATCTGATTTAGGGCTGTCTTTATTCTATCATATTTTCTGTATGAAACATTTATTCCATGTAACGGAGAAACATGTTATTTGCAAGTGGTTGAAAAATCTTGAACGAGAATTGTGTCTGAAAATAATCTAGGTCAGCTAGTTTATTAAATAAAACGACTACCTGACGGCACAAGGTGAATTCCCTGTGGCTGTGGTCTTCATGCAGAGAAACAAAACAAAATGCTTTTGATGTTTGAATAGAAAAATGAATTTTGTATTCCCTGTTTAAAGAAAAGACTGCATCCATATAGAATAAACAGATAAATCGAAAAAAAGTTTTTAATTTTTCAAAAATCGATTCGGCAAAGATCCATTCTTTGGTACCGATTTAATCAGTGGATCGATCCAAACGCCGTTTGGAAAATCGATTCGATAAGATCGATCTTTTCTAAAGATCACCTAATCCTAACTCGAATACCCTCCCGCTGAATTCCTTTTCTTCTCTTTCTCTTCCCAACGAAGTGACGATAGGCAGTGCCAAATCGCGTAACTTCAAGAAAATCACGTAAAAAAGTCGCGTAATTTGCAGAGAATTGCGTAGAAAAAAACCTGTAAAATAAAACCACGGAAAAAATCGCGTAAAAAAAGAATCCAGTGAATATATAATATACGACATATTGGATCATGCATTACAAAACGTTTAGTATAGTTGTAAGTGTAATTCTATCTGATAGTAGTTTTGCTGGAAGTAGCTTCAAAGCTGACACAAATTATTTAAATCTTCATTATAGACATTGTCGATATAGGACCTCGTGATGATTTTGTTCAATGTACAGAAAAGGTAATATGCAATTTTTTGAGAAACATTCAAAAACCAAAACATTGGGAGACATTTCCAAATCTTCGGATGGAAAGCTTTGCCGAATACATTCGATTATTCTGCTGTTTATGTTGATCTCGTAGAAAAAAATATGTTCTCATCCGAGAAAAGCATTTTATAACCCGCATGCCGCTGAAGAAGGCTACGATAACATTGAACACTTGCTACCTTCTGCTTGTAAGTGAGACTGTGAACGCGTTGTTTCCTGTAGTTCTTCTTTAAAATACGTTACATTGATGACTGAGATATTCCTAGCTGCCTGCTCATCTTACGCATCTTATCCGCTGTTTAACTATTTTAACCGTTTGTGGCTCTCTGACGGTCAGTTCAGTTGTTGTTGAATGGAATCGGGGTTTCCAAAAAGAGAACTACCAGCTTGAGATCGGATAATAAATAGACGAATCGTCAAAAATTCACATAAGCGCAAGGTTCGGTCAGATCTAGCTCTGTTTACTGTCAAATAAAGCCGATCGGTAGCTAGTAGATAGTCATGCTCAAAAATGGAAAATTATCATCCGTCGTTCGATCCCAGGCGCATTCGCTTCACGTGGCACCCTCAAATGAAAAGCTATAATTTACGAACATGGTATCGAGCAGTATCATCTTCTATTGAATGATAATTGAAACTACGGCGCTGTTTGCAAACGTTGGGAACTACCGTTGGAAACAATAACTGTGTGTAGAGTCTAGAGCCTTCATCGATCACAATTCGTGTTCGCGTAATGGAAACATGCTGACGTAAGAGTATAATATTAATTCTTCTACACTTTAATCAAGGAAGACGCTACTATCCGATTTATGACTATAGATTGATTATACGATTGTTTATTTAGATGGTTCAACCTGTAGCACTTATCAAGTAATGATTTCTATCATCATAGTAAATCAGCACTGTAAAACATGTTATTGGATTAAATCCAGTTTACATTTATTTATTCTTGATCGTAGGCTCTCGCCGGAAATATACCGTTTCTGTGGGAGCTTCACAATCTTTGACATTATTCCTCCGCAAATGCTAATTGTTCGTCATTCTGTAAGTCACATCCGGATCACACCCGAGACCCCGCATAAAGTAAGATTTTCTGTCACCACAAAAGTCAGTCAGATGGGGCGTTGTGCTACAACACAATCCAGATGTAGTTTTATTGTGCTTTTTTGTTTGGATTCACATGATCACCTTGAACAACGAATGGAATTTTCCAAGCTGATAAGTTTGTTGTTCTGTATTGTTTAGACCCAGGAGGTCCATGATCTGAATCTGAATCTGCCGAAGGCAGGGAAATAAACAAAGTGGAATGAAAATGGTAATCAATTCAACGATTTTGGATATTTTAAACCGGATCCCAATCGAGCAACGTTCTATATGCTTCATTCGTTTAAATTTAGGAGCGCCTTTCCAAAACATTTCATGGTCTTGAGGTTTGACTAAATTTAGCACAAATGCGGGAATTAAATTATCGACCAATTTTTCGAGATGATTCATCGATTTTTACGTGATCAAATTATTACTTTTAACCCAAGACAATTACTTAACATATTTTTTTCAGAAGATTTCGTGATACAAGACTTAGCAAATCACTTCACCGCAAAATGACATTTAAGAGAAGGTGAAACTAGGGCACTCTGGGCTTCCATCGAGTCAAGCGTTGTGGCTGCGAAACCACATGCTATTTTCGACCGCTCGTAAACACTTCATCAAGCTGATTTATGACAAATTGGCTGGAAACGAAAACCACTTTACTCGCTTTCTGCTTAGAAACGGCTGAGATGAAGATGTGTTTTTTTTTCTGCTTTCAACCAAACAAAACTTTCACACTTCGCTGATTGTTGTCATGCCCTGACACACCGCTAACACCCCAATAGTACCTAGTAGCAAAAAAGGTGATGAGGCGAGTAAACGCTTCGCGTTGCGCTCTGGCGGCGGCGTCTCAGTTGAGGTCACAGTCACTATTCAGCGGGTATCACCACTAACTTACCTGTTGCATTGCCTCCAGCATCAGCTCCTTGTTGAGGACAGCGTCTAGGGTTTGCATCTGGTCGCAGGATTGCTTCGCCTGCAGGTAGGTTGAGGCGAGCAAGAACGAACCCAGAATGAACGATGCCAGAATCACCGTCACCGACACAATCTTGGCGATCTTCACCGAGTTGGCCTGGCGGATTTTGTATGCCTGTTTTCAGAGGGAGGGGCGGAGAATAGAAAATGAAGACATATGTTATTAGCTCATCATAGATAAAATGCGAAAGATGCATTATGGTGTTGTTTCTCTTTCTCGTGCTGATTTGGTGTAACAATTTGACGAGTACAGCCGATACCTTCATTTTGCTTAATTCGATTAGTTAGTTGCGCACTGCAACTTATCTTCACTAGATTAGAAGAGATCAGTAGGGACCACTTAAAAATTAATTAGAGGAAAACTGTAGGCAACCATTAACGAGTGCATAAATGGTTTGCAATTATAGCATATGTTTCTCCAACTAGAGTTTGTTTTATTTCACTTGCATCTGAAAAAAAACACATTTAACGCTCTTGACATTATTGTTTTTCAAGCGACACTGAACGGCTTCTCCGTTGACGATCATCAGATGAAATACTGCACACTGCAGTGCGATTTTACGGCAAACGCTCTAACGATTATGGTAATGGGTCTAATTCCATCATTTTTCCGTTTTTAGATGGCTGCAATGAGAGACTCGTTGCGGTGATGCAATTAAAAAACACGCTAACGAACAGTTGCGTTTTCCATTTGCTCGTTTGTCGTCTAGATTGTTTCTAACATAAGGGTTGTTGTAAATTAAAATTATTTCGTGTATCATATGTAGTCAAAGCCATCCCAGTAATTAAAATTTGGAAGAATTCTTTTCATCGTAATGTTGGCACAACTATCTTCTACACAGACGCGAGGTTCGAGAAAGGTCTGTCATTCAGTTTGTTCCTCCTATTGCTCGATTTCGAAAGATTATGCTAGACATGTTTTGTGATTTCTACAGCGATAAGCATAAAAAAGCCCACTTTGCATTTCGGACTATTTTATCAAAAACCAATACCGTAATTTCAAAGAACTGTATATTAACTATAACTCTTTCTAACTATATTAACTATATCAACTATATAGTAGTAACTATATATAATATATATATATATATATATATATATATATATATATATATAACTAAATTAACTATAACTCATTCATATAATTAACAAGTTTTACCTTTTTTGTTAGATTTTGTTTACATCTTTACTTGTCTAATTTAAAGTGTGCAAATATGCGACGACAAAGATAGAAGCCCATTCCCAAAAAAATAATTTTAAAATCTTTCAAAACCTTTGAGTAACCCCTCGTTTCCTGTGCGATATTATTTACTTTCAGTGGTTCAGCTGACGCGATATAAACAAAGTATTGTTTACGTTGGCACACAAAAGTCGATTGTTGTTGTCTACATGTCTATACAAAGAGTTTTCAACAACATCAAAATGGATGAAGAGAAAATCAGCATCAGCATTCAAGTCCGAAATCTTATTTTTCAGGATCATTTTACAGCGAAAGATTGCAGAGAAGTTCGGAATAAGCCGGGGATCATTCCGTGAAAATGTGCACAAGAACAAAGCTCACGGTTCGCTTGCTGACAGATCCGGAAAAGGCCGTCGTTGGGAGGCCGATAGCCGGACGGGTCCACGAATCATCCGGGATGTGAAGAAATCTCCAAAAGAATCAGTCAAAGTCATTCAGAAAAACTTCTCGTTGGCGGTATCGGCCAGAACCGTACGCCGCAGACTAGCTGAACATGGACTCAAGAGCAGATAAACAAAAAACGTTCCTTTTGTTTTTATCCAAAATATATATTTTTATTAAGGCCGGGAGTTCAATATTTCGATAATGTTTGCCTTACAACTATGTTAGTAATATGTAACTGATTACTTGCGGTTGGCTCGAGGTTTGTATTACAAATCCGTCTATCATAACGTCCGTTTATCAGCAAGAAAAATGATATGCAACGGTTGGAATTTGCCCGGAAATATGTTAACAAACCCAAAGACTTTCAGAAAAAAAATACTTTGGACTGACGAATCGAAATTTGAGCTTTTGAACAAGAAGCGACGCAAAAGAGTGTGGCGGAAGGATAATGAAGGATTGCAGGAACGTCATTTGCAGGCTACAGTCAAGTGCCTCCTCCGTGCTTCGTGAATGTAATGTTGTGGGAATGCTTTTCCTGGGCTGGTGTTGGAAATCTGGTGCGAATTCACGGAAATGTGACAACAGATGTCTACATTGACATCCCTAAGGACAACCTGAAGGAATCGCTAAGAACAACCTGAAAACTCGCCTACGAAACAGCTTCGTTTTCCAACAGAACAACTACCCGAAGCATACAGCTACCCGAAGAAGACCAAAGTCTATTTCCGTTCACTCAAAACAAAACCCCATGAATGGCCACCACAAAGTCCTGATCTCAACCCAACTGAAAACATGTGGGCCATTATCGACAATGTCACTATCAAGGACACTTATTTCACGGCTCTCCAGATGGATGCTTCTTTTACTTGACAAAATTGTTTTTTATTCAAACAAAATTGAGAAAATCGTCATCTAATGCAATTTTTAATACAATGAAAAACACTTTGTTTATATCGCTTCAATATCGATTGCCAACAATGCCGCATAGCTCGTAATTTCATAACATGAAGAAACGAGGGGTTACTCAAGGGTTTTGTGTGATTTTAATATTATTTTTTGGGGCGGGCGTTTATTTTTGTGAAAGGATATTTGCACACATTAAAGAAGTCATGTAAGGTGGTAAACAAAATCTAATAAAATGGCAAAATTTGTTAATTATTTGAAAGAGTAATAGTTGTAGTAAATTAGGGTAGTAGTTTTAGATAAAATAGTCCAGAAATTATGAAATGTTTCTAAACTTCCACGGTGGGCTTTTTTATGCCTATTACACTTCACATTTGAAACAAACAAAATTTTGGTTTTTTTTTAAATTTTGAAAAAATAAATTTGCACTCTACCAAACCAAACACTCTTGACTAATTTTGACAGATCCAGTGTAGCCGAAATGATGTATATATAATCGATGCCCAACAATCAAGCTACAAATAGCGGTTTAAAAACGGTGTTTAAGCCATATTCTCAATCCAAATTATCACTCTTTAAAAATAATGGTAAAATGGTTCAAGAAATGGCGTAGCATCCTATGGTCAGACGAGACGAAAGCGAACTTGATCGAATCCGACGAGAATGTTGAGTTCACTGCCTTGTTGGTCAATGCCACTGCTTGCAGGCCACAGAATACAACCAAAATATACGAACATGGAAGAGGGATGTTTTTTTTGGTACGGAGTTGATTCTGGATCAAGAGGATAATGAATCGGTACATTTATGATGTACTCACATTATGAGAAAAAAACTATATGCTGAGTGAACCAGGCTCTATGATCAGTTCAGTTGTCTCAACATTCAATCTACGTCAGGTTGTAAGTTCCGCAGAGAAAACTCACAAAACGTGAGATTCTCTGATGACATGCAATTCATTTTTCGACATTTTACCCGTATGATCTTTTCGCGTTTGTGGCTTTTCTCCGCTTATTTTTGTCATTCGTCGGGTTCCACTTTGTTTCGTGTCCCTATCGTGAGAGTACTCATTAGATCGAGTACACCGGAACCTTCCATTTCGTTTCGCATGTTTGTTGCTAATGTCGTGATCGTGTCGAAGTGGAAAAAAATATAGGAAGCCACTGTGTAGTTGCATGTGGTTCCGCAAATGATTACGCGATGCTGACGCTAACGATCATTACTGACGATAATGATTGGCTATGGAATTGTCGATTGAGTTTTCCGCTTTCGAGGCAACTCACTGAGGTGCGGTGTGAAGATGGATGATCAGAAATTAAATGAAGCACTTTCACGATGGAAATACAAACAGGGTAAACTTACTCGACCTGACCTTTTGATAGAAGTTGGATAAAATGAAACGATTACATGCGAAAACAAAATTGAACCGAAGCGAAGTCTTTGTCCAATTTCCTCGTACGAAATCCCCAAAGTGCAGGATCCAGATAAGATGATCTCACTCCAAGAATACAGAAGCCATTGAATATGATCCCAGCGGCTCAGAACAGAGAACTCACTAGGAGAACACGAACACTTGACGTAAGCTGCAATTTGTGCGAACGAACCGTTTAGCTGAAATGATGCAGTAGAAATTTCGAGTGATCTGTGAACACATCTTTTTTGACGGCAGTTAAGTAGACAGCACGTAATAGCCACGATGCAACGATCCTCTGTGTGGATTCCCTGCAAAATTGGGGAGTAGTTTTTCGGTAATTGTTATCCTGAAATTGCTTCCAGCAGATTTTTTTTTTCGCTCGATTACACAATTCGACTCTATCGGATCCAAATGAATACCGTTTCTCTGAACGTACTTCGTACCGATCGTAAGACGTATTATTTAACGAATTACGTCAAGATCATGATTATGCAGCGTTTGCGCAGAAATACGAACGGTGTGGAGTATCATGTGGTCTGCCCGTCGGTGGGATCGTGAGATCTAAATTTTATAGTTTCCCTCTGCCACTTTGGTGGTGATGGATGGAATAATGTGTTCGTAAATCATTCAAACATTAGAAGCTGACTTGTTTCGATTGAACTCATCACTGTTCTCGCGCGCTGATCGGAGAAATAATACAGGCAGCCCAAGATAAGCAAGTTTATTCATTGTTGTTGAATGATTTGTTGCCCGTTTGGAGGTATACTCGGTTTCATCTCCGCAGATACGGAAATGGTAGATGAGAAACGCCATTGGGAATGACCTTTGTTCTTCACGAGTTCGCTCTCGGGAAACATAGGGTGATTTTCTGTTCGCCGTTTATTATCGCCTATGGTAGGAGGACGTAAAATGAAATACTACCTAACCACTCCTCAAAAGTGCTACCGGTGAGGAATAATCAACCATAATCATCGCCATTTCGAAGAGCCGTTCTGTTTTTCGATACGCTATGGATGGATGATGGATGAGTTATCGAGATGTTGACCTTCCAAGGTGTGCCAATTACGTTATTTCGTTTTGTGTTTAAGATGGCGATTAGGGTCACGTCTTCGCAGTTTACGGGGAAAGAAAAATAAATCGATTATGTTTCAGTGTATAAAATTTCACACGCAAACTTCATACCCTTATTTTAACAATCAATTAACTTCTGAAACTCAATATTTAAACTTCAATATATCACTGCAAGAAAAATCGCACCTCAAACCGATGTGTGTGTAAGATCGTTCAGTTTCTGTCATTTCATTTGTATTCTGAATGGTGAAAATTTGAGGAAAAAGGAAACGAAAAAGTAAACATATCAAAACTCCATAAATGAAAATTCGTGCCATGAAATTTTGAGTTCCTCACCATTTTCGAACCATGATATGATGAGTTAGACAGTTCCACCTCATTTGGTCCAAATTTGGTAACCCCTAAGTCATAATGGGTTGATGTGTCGGATATATATCACTATTCCTTTTCCATTTTTCTTCTAACATTATGACATCGAGTTAATCCTGATCATTCAGTTTTTTAGCACGCGGTCTTGGCTCGGATACGTTTATGATTGTTTAGTTTCTCGATGAGCTACTCAAAGGAAATGTTACCTACCATCTCGTTATGTTTAATGGAAAGATAGGAGTGCCATACACAAGAAAACGTTGATTGTCTATCTCAGAAAACTGAGGTTATTGCACGTTGGGGTTTTAAATAGAATGATAATGGTATTATAATTGTTTAATAAACGACACGCACAGCGTTTGGTGCAGTTGAAACAGGAAATGAACAGTGGAGCTAAACACGTCCATGGTGCCTATTCCTGTGAATGTCTATCAGTTGGAATTATCATTGAAAGAAGACATGATATGTGCTAGTATTAAACAGTACAAGGTTCGGAATATTCCTCATATTTCAAAGATTTATTGAAAAGATTATTTCAACCGTCTACTACAGCTCTTTCAGTTGAATTTTAATGCCTCTGAATCATGGGTTCTCAAGTTTTTCACCTTTTTTTACTTAATTGGAATAAAAATCAGGAATGAATTTCGCTGATGCAAAAATTACCATTGGAATGGATCTGGTTTTCCATTTTATTTAACAATTTCATGTTATATATCATGACAATCTCATATCGTCTTCAACGTCTAATTTGTTCGTTGCCTTGGTATTGAATTGAAAAGTTGCCGAGTCAAAAGTCTGCAGATATGTAGAAGCAAACGGAATAAAGATCTTCGAGCCGAGTAATCATTTCATAGCAACATTGCTAAAATTGATCGTTAGCTACCATCTTTGCCTCTCCACTTGCTCTGGAGATTCAAATTTAGTGAAAATCAAATTAATTCAAAAATATCTGCTGGATAAACTAGCCGCGTATATCAATCTTCTCATAACATCAGCAAGAGAATCGTTTTTCTTGATATCCCACATTTTAATTCTATCGTTAAAAATATAATGAATTAAAAAAGCCACATGGCAGTGCGGAAAAGAGCCACATGAGCCGACATCCGTATGTTCAACGTGTTGGATCACGAGTTTACTCGTCAAATTGGCGAAGCAGTTCCTCATTAGACGAATCGTCAAGTGTTGGTCAGATGAATGAAATGAATTGGCGAGTGTTAAAAGCGAGGATGACTGATGAACTATTCTAGCAAATGATCATTCTAACTGACGTGAATAATGAATACAAATTGGCCTTTTCATTCAACCTGACTTCAATCCACACTACTTCTTTTCCTGATACGAATCTCGTTACCCGCGTACACAATTTTGAAAACTTGATTTCTGATGCAGAAAAGTAGTTACACCATCAATGGACGACTTAATTGTTTATCCACCGTGAACTCAAACCAACGAACTTAGACTGTTATCAGGTATGCTACGAAAGTCCTCGCGATAGTATTAGTAAGTAGCGTGTAGTTTAGGAGGAATTCTAAACAAAATTTTAGTTCACTTTGTCTCCGAGTATATATAAAAAAAAAATCACAAATTTGTCAGTGTTTCTGATCACAACACTGCACGCTAATTTATATGTGTGAGTAGTTTTCGTGTGCGATACAAAAAAAAATCTAGCCCACCTGTAGTATATGTCAAACTACGTTGAACCCAAACATCGATACATGCATACGGGGTACATGAGAGAGAGAAACGAATTTATTTTGGCGGGAGTCACTTCAATATGCAATGAATTCCAATTGACGAGGAAGAATGAAATAAGATAGTCGATTCGTATAGTAAGATAGCAACTAAACGCCCGAATGACTGTTGAGTTATGTTGACGGAGAGACTGCTGGAAGAAGACAAAACTCATTTCCAATTGAATACGAAGGTGATTTTCTTCATAGTCCCCTGTCTATCTTCAGTTGAATATTACTTTACCGAGCCCTGGTCAAAACCGTTTAGTTTCGCAAAATGGCACGAATTGAGCAGGATACTAAAATTGTGATTATTCAAAAGTACTATTCTGTAGAAATATTGCAAAACTTGTGAAAAAATCTAAGTCTGCTATGTATAAACTGACCAGACGTCCCGCAATTCAACAAAATGTCCCGCGTAAGATTCCGTCCCGCAAAACGTCCCGCATTTGGCAAAAGAAACGAAAATGTCCCGCGATATCAATATATTTCAATATCACAATTTGTTCATGTTGATTTTCATAAATGGATTAACCTCAAAAAAACTTTTATTTGGCAAACTGTTCAAGAGCGCTTCTAATGCATCCAATGATTAATACGTAGAGCTGGTTTCATCGCACCGACATTTGGCTTTTTGTTTAGAGAGTGTCAACTGGTAGCGACAGCAACAAAATTGGAAAATGATTTGTATAAAGATCCGCAGTTACCAACGTGAGTCAGACGAAAAGTTCATCTTTGGTTCCCTCGGTCAGCTCGGTCATGGCTTAACGTTTTAAGTAAGCCGGAAGAACTAGTGTATACTCGACAGGAAGAGGCAGAGTTGTTTGATGAAGTATCGCAAATGTAGCGCTAGGCGGTCTTACGGAAGTTGGCCGGGACCTCGGCGTGTTATTTTACCTTTTCATGGCTTTGGTGGTCGTCTATCTCTCTATTTTGGCCATTCGCCCAAAAGTTTTCTATCGGGTGCAGCTGGGGAATGTTGGGAAGGTTGGTGGTCTTCGCCATGTTTATCTCCAGCCGATCCATCCTCCAGTGATCTTTTAGCATAATGGGCTGATCCCAGGTTCGGCATAAAGACCACACCACCTTCCCTACTCCGGCAAGCACGTGTCATATATCTCCCCGTTCACCATAAGACTCGAAAGAAGAGCGGCTTGGACATTCCCTTCACGTCTGTCAGAGAAGGACCTTCTTCGATAACTTGATGTGAATGATATATTCGACGTCATTGCTTACCTGGGGAACGTAAAGTACCCGGTCCCCTGTCATTCGTTGAATTCTAGCATCAAGTACGTCTCGTCTTTCATTATGAGTACGAAAAGAAGTTTTTCACCAGCCCTTCAAGGTGCTCCTTCCTGGTGATTTCCTGCTGCTCAGATATGGCCGGTCTCGTCTGACGCTTCCGCATAAAAATGTCCATTTTGGCCAGATTCTTCTCCACCGATTGGCCGGTTGCTTCGATCTCCCGGCTTAAGGAGCGGCAAAGAGATGATATTGTAAATACCAGATCTGGCGGACACAAAGTGCCTCAGGATGTTCAACTCTTTCGCAATGGGGTGGAGCTTGCAGTATGGAAAAATCATCAAGTTGTTTGACAGTGCTGCTGCAGCGAATCAACAGCCTTGGATCATTTTTGTTGTAGACTTAATAAACGTAAGATTTAAAGAAAATTTGTTCCTATAAATTATCTTTCATCGCCATCCGAAATTAGTTCATTTTTTTGTATGCATACGTTAACATTAAAATCGATGAAAAATGAATTGGAATTTTAGAGCGGTAATTTGAAGAAAATTGTAGAATTTGAATCATGTTTGCCAGACGTAAATGCTCTGATTGAGCGAGTGATTTTCGGGCGTAAACAAAATCTAAACCACCGAAAAATCACAACTGAGTACCGATACTCAGAAAGAAATAAAACTGATCAGTTTAGACTCGATAAACTATTGTTTATGTTCATATAACGTATATACATAACGTTTTGTTTTTTATGTCCCGCGTTAGATTTCTGACCATCTGGTCACTTCAGCTATGTACCAGATTGTCAGGAAATTTGAAGAGCACCAAGATCCAGAAACTGAAGAAGTGCTTCCAATCCACAAATCGGGAAGAAATTTGTGAAGCTTTTGTTGTCTGATAAATCTGGCTATGTACTATGTACGGAAGCTAGAAGTAACAGAAGACACCGAAACGGACCGCGGAACAACATGAACTGGTAAACAAGAGATGTCGGAGGTTGGTTATGATCCTGGAAAGACGAAAAAACTGTTGCATTTTGATGGATGATGAAACTTATTGCAAACCGGCTATTACTTGGAAGCAATGCTATTACTAGGAAGCAAGGAAATACTAGATGCAAAATGGTTGATTATAATGGACAAGTTTGGCAAGAAAGAGCTTGTATTACAAGCTATTTGTTCTTGTTTTTCATATTGTACTTTTTGAAGAGTAAAATACCTTCATTCTGCAAAAAAAAAACGAGTACAAATTGGTTGAACAATAATAAAGATATCACTAAAACAATGTGTTCGTTTTATTAAATGAACAGTCCTTTTGAGAACTATTGCGTTAGCCGAGAATGAAGTTAATTGATCTATAACTATGACAAAGAAAATACACTCTGTCCAACTAATGGGGTGATGATCTTGCTGCTTTGTGTCATTGTAAACAAACCAAGCTTCAATTTATATTCTAGTGTATTGGTCTTAAGGCCCATTTATACGTTGCTAGTAGCTGGCTTCACAATGAGCAGCTACTGACCCGGTGAACTCGCTTGACAAATGGTTGACTCGCCTTGTCCGTTCACACAATGTGAGCTGCTGGCAAGAAACTAGATACTACGGCACAGGTTTTCCAGAGATGCCAGGCGGTTTTTCAAATGTCCATCAAATCGTCAGAAACAGCAATCAGATCCGAATTTGTCAGATGATTGATCCGAAATCGACTTCTTTATTGGCAGTTTTCGTCTTAGATTTTCAGTTGAATTTATCATTACACAATTTTATCGCTAAACACACACTGGCCGTGTTTAAAAATACTTTGTGCTGAATTTCTTTGAACTGAAGGTACTATCCGGAAAAAGCAGAAAGAAAAAAGGATTCGGTCCAGGAATTGGATGCAAAAAAAAGGAGCAACAAATACAATATTGAAGTAACTCTACGATGATGATCCCCGAGAGTACAGAGCAGTGTTGAGAATAACACCTGAAAAAGTGAAAAAACTGTTGGATTTAATTGCTCCACAAATACAACGCAAGATACACTCATGAGGGATGCTATACCTACATAAGTGAAACTAGAAATGTTGTACCTTTCTTCTGGAATATCGTTCAGATTATTGTCGATATTTTTTTAGAATCTCGAAAGCATCCATAGCTAAAATAATTCCGAAAGTATGTAGTGCTACAAATGGCAGTCTAAAAGATTTTTCAAATTTTGAATTATTTCGCCTTGACAGCAGCTTCGTGTACCAATTTGTGAAATGAAAATGATAGTAGATTTGCAGGAGGAATAAATACGCCTCAAAAACTAAAATAATGAATGAAAATCTACTTTTTTAAATGGAATATGTATTCTGTTTTTTAGAACAATACTTTTTTTGGAAGTTGTGAGTGAATTTCGAATGAAAATTGTGCCCGATAATGATTTTATATTTAGAATCCCAAGAAAACTATCTCAAAAAGAAAACGTGCCCCACCAGCGTGCAAAACAAAATAAAATGAGTAAAAAAACTTTTTAAGTTAAACGGTTTATTTGTGATTAAACATAATAATGTACTAAAAGCTAGAGAAAATAATTAGGCAAGTTGCAGTTAGTAGTTATCACACCTCTCCTTCATTAGTCTAGGGCATTGATAAGACTAAAATAAAATAGTGGGACATATGATGAAATCACTAATTGTGGATAATGAAAATGAATGGATTTTATAATTTAAAAAGTTTTTGTTTACTCATTTTATTTTCTAGTTTTTAGTACATTATCTGTTTCATTAGAATATTTCTCTACAATAAAGGCATTGTACTGTATTCTATCAGTCAAAAAATTTCATTTGATACCGATATTGAGTAGATTGCAGAAAATACATAGTGTGTTCTCCAAGTCAAGTTCGTTGGTTTGATACACATATCTCAATCAACCTTTTTTTTGAGATGATATGGAATCAGCGATTTTGAGCGGAGGCCAAATTGGATTTTTCAAGATAAGCAGTTTTAAAATGACAGCAGTTCCTATCCGGTCAGTTCCTATTGGTCAAATTTCTATTACTGTGGGACAATCCTACAGACATACATACATACATACGAACAGTTCAAGCTAAATAAAACCGTTTAATAAAGTATATTGCTATTTTGTGATTGCGGCCATCTTGGATTTTAATTTTTCATGATCTACTGTGATCTACTATTCAAGCCCTTTCATTTGATACCCATATTAATGGTGTTTTGACATAATATGTAGTCCGCCATTTGGTAGAATTTTGATGGATTTGCATTTTTCACAAATAACCGTGTTCTGCTAGTCAATCCCTTTCATTTGATACCCATTGTTACGGGGGTTTCGGAGGTTCTATTCAGCACGCGTTTTTATCAATGTATAGCGAGCTCAAAGCTGTATTTATTAAGAGAAACAATAATTAAACAAGAACTTTACATTATTAGGTTTTACCTACATTTGATCTCCTCGTTTTAAATTCAAAGCACGACAGGATGATTCAATTATTTAACAATTTGGGAATTCAACTTTATTTTGGGTTCTATCTCTACTCCTTTTTTTGTGATTAGCAAAGAATGTGTGGTACGAGAGAAGTTTTCAGAATGACAGTGATGACAGCTAGCTGTCAATGATTGTCTGGGTGCGTCATGGAGTGGCACCGTCCGGATGCGCAGGTTCAGATCAAGTCATCAGTGGCGTAGTTTGCTTCCCCCCAACACCCATATTAATGAAGTTTTGGGAAACTATGTAGTCCGCCATTTAGTAGTGGCAGCCATCTTGGATTTGCATTTTTCTTAAATAACTGTATTCTGCTAGTCAAGCCCTTTCATTTGATACCCATATTGATGGGGTTTTGGAAAACCCACATTGATGAGGTTTTGAGGAAGAAAGGGATCCGCCATTTTGTAGCGGCCTCTATCTTGGATTTACAAGATAATGAAATACGCAGTTTTGTAATGACTACAGAGATAAAGGTGTGTTCCAAATTTCAGATCAATCGGTCAACAAGAAGGGGGTCAAATTTCTACTAATGTGGGACATGTTACAAACATACAAACAGATTACAGGGCAAGCTAAATAAAACCGTTTAATAACAACGATTCCGCTTAGAAACTATGAGGGTTTTATTTGTTTTTTCAATAATTTTCAAGTCTATAATAATCTTCGCATATTTTCAAATATCTTAAAAATAGAGACATGTAAAGACAATGTAAAGATTTGGCATCCCTGATTCGAGCGCTAAATTCTGTTTTTGACGTTTTGAGGGATGCGAGTGCGAGTAAATTCAAAAAAATTTGAAGTAGCTCGCACGCCGAATCACACATGACACTAACTGGCATGATGTGTTCACACGGTGTGAGTAGCTGTACTGCAGTAACTGACTAGACCGACTCGTATGCTTACTCGCACCGTCTGAACCCGGCTTTAGTCACTACTATACATTGCATTATTCTTATATGCGTGTGTGCAAGCGCTGAACGTAAACAAATGTTGTTGTACTTTTCAAGTGTCAAGTTTGTATAAGACCAGTTACATTTTGCATTATTTTAGTTGTTTTGATCAATAAATCTGGAAAATGCCAGAGGGAAAAGTGCTCACAAAGAGAGAAAAGGACAAATCGATGCATTTCAATAAGAAAATGTTGGTATCAGAACAATTGTTCGTCGGATTAGACGATCCATCAAGTAGTGCTTATTTTTATGCGAATCCTCAATGTAAGAAGAAGAGAACTCCACGTAAGTCTTAGCTTTCTGACCGGGAGAAGTACGAAAGAGTTAGAACAGGGCTAAAGAGAGGGTAGACCTTAATCCTGTTGAAAATCTCTGGGGGATCCTAGTACGCAGAATCTATACTGAGGGAAAGCAGTACAGCACGTTTGATAAATTCGAGGCCGCAATCCGTTCCGCAGAATTTGGTGAATAGTATACTAACAAGAGTTTTCCAGGTTATTAACCTAAATGGCAAAGTTACCAATGATTGAAATGTTAATCTGCCGATTTTTTAAATTTTTCATTGATAATACTTATGAATTTTGAAATGATCTTATAAAAACTGGACAGCTGCAATTATCATATTTAAGCTTAATAAATAAACAAAAGACTCTTTTGAACGAAATTGACGTTAAATATACTTTATTCTAAGCATTCAACACTGTATGAAAATATCTTTGTTATATTTTGAAGGTGGTCCTATAGAAGAGTGTAGGCCCCAAATGACTACCATGCGGAACCCCGTAATAGACACCAAAGAACCAAAATGCATTGTTGTGCACTTTTACATATTGTAAGCTTACTGAACTTCTATGTGTTTGATGATCAAGCAGAATGTTAACCATTTGCTTTGATACCGCCGATTGTTCCAACCGTATGAGTTTGAAGGGTATGTCAAAATTAAGCCTTAGTGCCTTAAGCTCATTAAATTCAACCAACCAAATTGGTGGTTCGGGGAATGCGCACATTTGATAGATGCCTCAATCTGTGAGCAAAAAGTGAAAAAGTATGGGCCGATTGAAAATTTTTTTCGTTGGTATACGTCGAATATATGACTGATTAGGAACATGTTTAACGTTAGCTCATCTCAAACCATAAGTTAGTTTTTATATATTTTAATAAAAAAAATTGTACCACAGGTTGATTGATGCCATATGCGAATTGTAATATTTAAATGAGACGTACATTCGATACGGATCATCGTCGGCACTGCTGTCACCATAAATCGCTCTACCATCAATGAATACCACCCATTATAAATTATAATTAAAAGAATCATCCATTCAGTAAATGACATTTTTGCTCAATCCGATGCCGACGTTACGCATCACGTCCACTGTTTGATGATGGCCGCACCAGGCGTTACGTTATTTGTTTTGTTTTCTCTATTCTCATGCGGTCAGCGTGTTTTTAGAGCACGCGCGATCGTGGTGCGTCGTGAATGTTTTGAAAATGATGATACTCCTTTTCATTCTGTTTGTTTTGACGTGTCGGTGTTGTGCTGACTTTCTGAAGCACGATCGCGCTCGCTGCTTTTGGCATTTGCATACTTCGTGTCGACGTGTTCTTGTGACAGCGACCGACGTTGCGTAATTGTTGTGGTTTTTCAGTGGTTGGTTTTTAACCGCAACTCATTATTTTCATAATGAGTGTTTTCAAACCGTAATTGGCTGTAATTCCCCCGAAATTTAGCCCGAATGTCTTTGTAATCGTTGTTTTGGGATTCTAGCGCTCTGTTATTTGTTTGCTAATGGAAGTAATACGTTCATCCAGCGGAAGATGGTGCTTCGATTGCGACTTTATGGTTGTTCTTTGGACAATCAAAACTTTGGGCGCTGCACAACTCTTGTTTGATGTTAAACATTTTCACTTAATATTTGTCAACATTGCATGTGCTATCCATAAGACAAACATCAGAGGCTGTCTTGTATCCAGTTTACGATCTCATAATGATGTTTTGCAGCAAATGGTAGGAAATGTCCACTGACATCAGCCATTACCGCTCCTATGCTAATGAGACAAGTATCCATCTGAGGTAATCTCTGCAAATAAAGTCAAACTATGATGCTTCGATGTTTTTTTTTCTCGCCAAAAAAAAAATGTTTTGATGATTACCAGGTCGGAATTGTGTTTGTTAAATCATTCATGAGACGAAGAAGTCGTGAAATCATTTCGGTCACATCCATACGACCGTTTCTGTAAGAATCCGTTTTTGTCCATTCGCAGATTATCTAGCCTCCACTCATCCATTCATCATGAACATCGGAGGCATACATAAGTCCCAGCTGCAGTTACAAATCGTGTCCATTTTTCAAACGGAGGAGAATGGCGACACGGTGCATCTGACACACGATGTTTCTCCGTTGCTGCAACTCGTTGCAGGCATGCAACAGAGCGAGCAAGTACAATTTCCCTTTGAGCTAGCACATAGATAGTACTGCATTACCGCTGGTGTTCCGAGCCATGGGCCCCACGGTGTCTAGTATGACCCAGATTCCACTGCGACTGGAGGGAGCTAATGAAGCGCTCCGTCAAGCTTTCATATTACGATCGCATTCGAATAGAACGAATGTATTTAATTTCGCTCTTTCTATCTAACTCTTTTTCTGTTTCAATGATTGTCGTGAAGATCGCCGCGGTAAGAATCAACATTCAGAACCATCGGTTTTATGGGAAGATCTAGACTATGCACGAAGCCGCTACTAATGAGACAACCCATCGAAGATGGATGGGTATATCCATAGTGGAGCGAGGCGACGGCGAATGGGTTCTCAGATCGAACGCACCAGTGTTTCGGACTTGTGACACAACCGTAAATGGCTGGCTGGAACGACCGTCGTGTTACGCAAGACGATCCGATGCTTTGAAGAAATACGGTTCGAATCGTTTTACGGTCGACTGCCGAAGGGACCTTGAGAGGCTTCGATCACAAATTTTATCCATTCTTGAATATAATTTAGAATGATTGGAAGCGGAGCATTCGACAAGTGGATCGAGCGTTTATTTTATCGATGTTTATTTCTATCGTTGAGTAATTTAGCAATTACTAGACTTGGTCGTAGTTAATCTTAATGGGACTGTTTATACACGCTTTTGTAATCACTTATTGTAGATCATCTATTGATATGGTCATTATTCTTTATATATTCTGTTCGGAGATACATGTTGGTTGTTATGTCGTTGCGAGTGGCGTTTTCGTGATGTTACACAATTTTACGAATGATCAGAATCTGATTGTTCAAGCATGTCTTTAGCTACTTGATTGCAATGAAGTTTTTGGAACTTTTTTTGGCCCTAGTCGAGTTGCGACTTCTCTCATGTCTAAAACATCAACCAAAATATAACGAACGGTTAGCCCTCTCAAACTTAAATGACGATTTCCGAGCACCATTTCTTTTATTTTGTTGTTGTTTTCATTAGTTGAAGAGATGGATGGTCATCCTTGACGTGGCAAATCGTTCGTCTCTTCTAGACCGTCTTTGGATACCTTATAACATTCATACACCCGAGTTTTCAGCACAGTTGAAACACCAAATGTATTCTGCAACATTTTCAACGTTTCGGTTGAAGAAATTTTGTTGAAATTTTGTGTTTCAAACTTTCACACATATCTGTGACCAATGAAATTATCACTAGCAAAAAAAAAAATTACCTTGTTTTTAATGATGCTGAAATCAAACTAAATGACAGACCGCGCTCAAAATTGACATTAAGGGGGTATTCTAGTCTAGAAATCTGAAAAAATCGAAATTTTTTTTACCATATTTCTGTAGTTTAGGCATTCAAGAATATACTCTAGAAAGGACTTATCGAAAATCCTATTATTTACCTAGTTAGAGCCATCTTAGTGATGTGGTATCTAACCTGTTACGGCCATCACAATGAACTTCAAACGCGTTTCTCTCGGAACTAGTTTTTTTCTAACTGGCGTACACGATATCTCAAGTTCTACTGAACCGATTTATGTCAAATTTATATGAAAATAATCTGCATACATCTCTCTATCGCATGAACCAATAAAAAATTATAACTTTTTAATTTTACTATTTTTAAAAAATCGGTAAACGCAAAAAAAACGTTTTAAACAGCATTTTTGTTTTCAAACGGCCGCCATTTTGTTAAAACCCATGTTTTTGACTTGTCCGAGGTTCATGCCATAGCGACATCTTTACTGATTCAGAATCTGTTCGATTTTTTTGTTTCAGATAACCAGAAGGACTGGAATCGTGTACGCCATGGCACAACTTTTTTTTGAACACCCTCACTTCACCAGCATGTAACTATTCTAATTATGAATATTTTTTTTCCGTCCTATTTTTGTTTTATTGTTGAAAGATAGATAAACGAATAATGATATAATGGATAGTAAAAATATTCTTTGTTTTATTTTTACGGAGTTCGAAAAAACGTCCGAAATTCGTGTCTCTACACTAGAATACCCCCTTAAGACCACTGACAGTAGTACCAACTTGCAAATTGAAAAATTTTCAGCGGGAAGCGGGAAATTATAAATTTCCGGTATATATTTGAAAGAGTGTATATATTATATCTTCGCTACGCCAAATCTCTATTTGCAACTGCTCCCGTGCGCATCGGCCTTGTAGTAATGCAACAATCTCCTAACTTTGTTGATGCTTTTAACAGAGAATTCGAGGAACGAGAATTTATAAGCGGCCTTTTCGTGATGTTTAATTTTATGCATCAGTGTATGGCTCTGTGTGCGAGCTATTTAGGATGCTTGTTTGGTGGAGCAACTTATGCAACCGTGATAATACAAGGGAGGGAGATAACGAGAAAAAGGGAGGAATGGGCTTCGGGTTAAAATCAGGGCCCTGATAACGCTTATTTCTTCCTAAGGGCTCCGATGATGCCAAAAACTGTACAAGTGGCTACATCTTATCTGACGCAGCTGTCAGTAGAGTTCAAAATGGGCTCGAAACCAATCAAACCGCCTACAACTCAGCTGTTTTGTGCTTGAGAAGTTTGCATCACACACGTGGTAGCCCATGAAAGGGCTAGTTGAAGTCCCTTGTAAAGCTACAATGAAACAGAATGAGAAGGAAAAAATTACGTTGGAGTATAAATAGTTTATCTAAGCTGAGGCAAATGTTCAGTCTTTTTCTACACTCAAAGCAGCAAACGTCGCTTGTATCGTGTCATCATAAGGATTTTATTTCTCCTCGAGTTGTGGACGCGACCAAATTTGTCATTCGCTGATGTTTCTGGTGTTGCAATCATTGCATCGAACTGACGACATGACAAAGCAAGCAGGTTATGGTTCCGCTCCACACATTTATGTGGGGATTCATCGAGCTAGGCAATCGTCGGCTCGTCGGTATGTGATTTGATTTCACTTCCCATTAGTAAAACTTCTCCACTAAGGATAACAGATATGATAATCTCGAGCATGAGAAAATAATACAACACTTTTCGAGGCTAATAATATTAACTGAAATATTTTTCTTTTGTGAATTTTTTTTTTTATCTGTATTATAGTGACTTTCAACTCATTTGGCTGGTTCGTCACTTTTACTTCCATTTTTGGAAGAATGTCGGGAGTGAGTATTGAACTCGTGACCTTTAGCGTGAGAGGCATGGATGTTACCACTACGCCAGATCGCCTCCACACTTCTTTTGTGAATAGCGCAAAATAGTGAGAAGTGTTTATATATTTAGTCACTTAAAGCCACCAGTATATGGTTCTGTCTGCATGCTATGTTGAACGCTTGTTTGGTGCTGGTTGGTTTGCATTGTACGAACGATGTCTAGAGGCGCGATTCCACTGAGGAAATACCAAATAACACGTAGCACGATATTTGAAACTTGCAAGCCTTGTCACTGTTGTTGTGTCTATGTGGTGCCAAAGATAGATTGATGTAGTTATGAGATGTGGAGAAATGGTGGTGGTGCAACAAGTATATAATCGTCTGTAACGGGTGTATATCAGATTCGAAAAAGGCCACCGTAATAGCGAAATACGTTGTCAATGCATTAACATTAAACAACATATTGCGACACATGATAAGCTTGTGTATTGTTCTTGTAAGGCTAAAATGAATCATCAATCAATTATCGTCAACTAAGTCTACAGAAGATCAAACCATTCTACTAAACAGTTATTTGAAATTTTTGATTTGATAATAATTGAGCTATGATATTCGCATTTGTTTAGGCATGCCATTCACCAAATCCAAAGAAGTTGAGTTGTATTACGATTTCTCACACACAAAAATAGGAGTATGAGCTCCTTATTTCATGATATATTTGGAGGGAGGAAGTTTTAACCAATAATCACAGTACAGATAAAAATTTAGAACCAAAAATTCTTCTCATAAACCAACATAAGGGCAAATATATGATGCAAATAAACATCAACACATCGATGATTAGATTAAACCCTATAGCCTACAATATCGAACCACACTCGTGATGAATTGATTGAAACTATAACATCGAATCTGACCCGTATTGTATTTGAACCAGGGTTTGTGATTTACGAATCTAAGAAACAGTAGCGTGCGTAGCGTGACCAGGTGACACCCGGGGCGGATGTCTTGGGTGTCACTTCTCCTATCAAATCCTTTACCGAACCGAGTATTTTTATTATAATACTAGCTGACCCGACGAACTTCGTCCCGCCCAAAATAGATTTTTTGATGTGAATATTTTCAAACATCCACGTTTTCTTACTAAGTGAACGTTAGTGAGTCCAATCACTGAACTCTTCATTGATTGATTACCCTTTGACCCTTTACAATTTCCTTTTACTATAAATTGTCTAGTATTTCTACAAAAATTCGTCCTTATAATATAACATTATTTTCAGACACAATTCTCGTTCAAGATTCTTTAAGCATTTGGAAATAACATGTTTCTCCGTTGCATGGAATACATGTTTGAAACAGAGAATGTTACAAAATTAAGACAGCACAAATCGGACCATTCCTTCCTCGGGTTTAGGGCACACCAACACATTTGGCCTTCCATTTTTCTTTATATATATATAGATGATATAGGAATGCGTTATAACGTCAGAAAATCCTTCCTACTTTTGAACAAAAATCAATTTCGTTAGCGCCAACATCAAATGGACTAACAACGCTTAGCTAATTGTAGAACATATGAGAATTAAATTTTCCGAATTTTCCGATTTTTCTCTCCGCTATATTGATCTACGGGAAGAGACGAATACGACGAAATAGAGATGACTCAAATTGAACCATTCCTTCCTCGGATTTTGCGCTTACCAACACATTTGGCCTTCCATTTTATAGATATGAGATATAGAAATGCGTTATTTCGCTTGAAAATCCATTTCCACTTACGAACAAAGATCAATTTCGATAGTGCAAATATCGAATGGACTAAAAACGCTTATTACGATGTAATTTTCGATCATGTGGGAATTCAATTTTCCGAATATTCCGATCTTTCTTCAGGATTTTTCGAAAATTTTCCAATTTTTCTCTCCACTATATTGATCTACGGGAAGAGACGAATACAACAAAATACAGGAGGCTAAAATCGGACCATCCCTTTTTCGGGTTTTTCCGCTTACCGACCGATTTTGCCTCACATTTTTATTTATATAGATTAGACAAAACAAACATTATCAATGTCAATAGAGTTAGTACATTTACTTTCAATTGACAACATGCTAATCCATTTAAGAATGCCTGAACTCATACTTGGCTTTTTAAAATTAGTTTCAAGTTTGATAAATTTATTTCACAAGATATCACAGTTTGTGTTTAACTGTTAGTAAAAGCTTCAAACTCACTGTTAGATTTGGAAGCGTTTCTTGGAAGTCCCACTTCACGATGAACTGTGACCCATCGAATGTAGTCTAATGAATGACATTTTTTTGTAGTCTTTTTTTTTGTAGTCTTTTTTTTTGTAGTCTAATGAGTGACATGACAATTTAGCGGTCATAAAACGTAATCTTGGCATCTTCAACAAATTCTCGCCTTCAGAAACATCGTCGTAGAAATATGTCAGTTTAGGAACGTTTCCAGTTCGCAGTCAGATGACAACAAGCTGGAGTTGTTGCACAAAATTCGGCTACTTCTTTACCTCTTTAGAAGATTTTGACTACTCTTGTCTTTCCCGATGAAAACGATCAATTCACCCCAATATTCCTACTCTATTTTCCATCATCAGTATTAGCCCGGATCCAGAAGGCCTTTCGCATAGCCTATTTAACTTATGACTTATTCTTCTGCCAGTAGCAAATTCGTAAAAGTTGAAAGCCTATTGAGACTTTTGGAGTAGACTGTGCCTTTCAGCAACAAGAAAAATTACCAGCGCATTGAGTCTGGTCTAAACGTTACCCAGTAATACTCTTTTGATTTGCTGCTTGAGTACCATGGGGTGCTCCGCTTACTCTTCGGTTATGTGCCAGATCTACTTCAGATAGAACATCCTACCAGAAGTACAAATAACGCAGAATATGTAATCACAAAATGCTGCTAGAAGTGATCGTGCACTTGATCTAGTATTCGAGTTCTGTGCAGGATCGCACAAAACTTCAATAGCTGCGATCAGCCCATCGTAGTTCGCATAAATTGATTTCACAATATTATAATGAGCACTCCATCGAGGTTTCAACAAGCTCTTCTTAGTGACTAACTGAAACTGCGATAAAGGAGTAAACAGATTCGACAGTTCTAAAATATGACACAAACTGTTGATTCTCAGCAAGCGCATGTTGCCCTCAAATGATCAAAAAGTTGTCTACAAACTCTATGAATACGGCTTCTATGTATTGTTTCCTCAATAAAATCTGAGCTCCTCCATTTGATCCTGACGTTGTTGAAGCGTTGTCGAAAAATTGTGAACTTCACTACACGAAATCTAAACCGTCAGTCCCCATTTTATGAAGGATGTCGTTACTCAAATCAGCAACATTTTTACCATCTCAAACGAAAAACTGGCGGATGACGTTCACTCAAAATCATGAATGAGTTTTTCATTCAAGATAATAGGCGGACCGCCCCCTCCGCCCTCCCGTGTACTACGCCGCTGCTTCTGCCAGAATCGTTTTCGATAGGTTTATTTGGGTCTATCGGGGTAAAGTGATATCGATTTATTATCTAGGTATACTGGAACATCATTACCATCGTCAATGATTTTCATTTCGAATGCGAAAAGAGACTCGCAGATATTCAGTTCACAGTTTCATCCATTTCATTCATCCTTTTCATTTGTGTGACTTTGTGAGGTTCTAACTTGGGTATCATACGGTGCTCGGGATCTCAACAGAGAAACAGATCGATGCGTGACCGACTGAAGCGTTTGAGTTTGGCTCCTGATTTGTGTTATTGCACTGGACTCATGTTAATGGTATTGACAACGATATGAATGTTATTCGTAACTGCAAAGTTTTTAGGGCAAAAAAAAGATAAAACTTCACAGCAATATAGATAAATGAAGTATTTACTGAAATTGTAAAACCAGCATTGAAAGCATTTTCACACAACCCTGATCTAGACGGTCAAACAATTAACCTATGTATGATAGTTTGAAAATAATTCTCCTTTTACGCCCTGATATGTTCGGAGCCTAGTTTACAAAGCATGTACCTTTGTGGCCCGGAATAGTTACACTTTGTGTTGCTCTCGCCACACGTTTATGCATTTTACATTGTCTTTTATCAAAATACCACATTAGTTAGTTCACTGCCACTTATCCACGCGGTGGTAAGTGATTTCCGGTCACATAGTCCATACGTGAGGAATGACAACATAATACGATGGAAAAATGTCAGGGTCAATGCAGCGCCGCGATATCGCCAGGGTGCATGATGATAGCCCAAACAAACCTGATTCGAACCCCACTAATTGGCTATTGATAGCGCGTAGTGAAGATAATAGTCGAAAATGTTCGACGTGGTTGATCATTCGATCCGGTTTGTCATGAGTCAGTCAGTTGCCTGCCTGCCCCAGATGCTAACCCCTTCATCGGCAGCAATAAAGAAAAGCGCAAACAAACCCATTTCAGTAGAAAGTTGGCAATTTGGCCATAACTTACCGCACCAGCTCGTGCGGAATCATCGTCACCACAAGCGTGGGACGTGGGGATTTACGATAAACAGAAGTAAAAGTCGGCTGAATTTGCAAAACTCCCACACTTACGTCAGAGCCCAAGCCGCCAGCACCGGGAAGTGGTGACCGGTTTTCTATACAGCTTAGCTGCTGCGCTCGGGTGGCCTTTTGGAAGCCCTCGTGCTCGTCGTGGATACAATCGAGAGCGAAAGTACACACTTTATACCTGTCAGTGGGAAAAAGGAAAATCATTCATCGGAGCCCAATTGGGCATGCGGATGGATATTATCATTTTACAGCCCGAATGGTCCGAACCGGATGTGGATAAATGGTATTATTCATTTTAACATTTTGGGGACCAGAAATCGGAGTCGTTAAAATTACTTCTACTTATGGAATGATTCCTCGGATTTGAAGTGCCCTTCAGAATCACTTCTCGTTTTAATTTAAATCCTTCAAAAGACATCAACCGTCAACAAGTGACGAACATTATCTTCTGACAACGTTCGGAAAGACGTGAAAAAAAGAACAAATTATATTGGAATACCCTTCACTGAGTGTCATCAAACTAATGTGGGATTTTATGGCCCAGCTGAATGTCGAGATGCAAAATGATTCTCGACCAGCAAAGTGTCAGCATAATGTTTAACGAGCGATCCTCATCTCGTTGCTAATTTTCACTACTGCTCGGCGGATAGATTGGAGATTTTCGCAACCGCTCATACACATACTCGTTGTCGCTGTTTGCTCGTCAAAACCTTCCAAGTATGGTGTGCCGAAACAAACAACAATGGCCATTATCTAGCTGGCGGTCCAAGGAAAAACTATTAACAAACGAGTTTTCACCTTTTGGGAAACAATGTGCAAAAGTTATGACAAAGTGGCACGAAAAGCTTTGCTGACGCTGGGTAGTATAAACACACCAAGCCCCATGGAATCTGCCACCGCTACGTGCAATTATATTGTTATATTCACATAGCAGAATAATCTACGATGGATTGGGCCAAGGTGTAAGTGCGTGGAGATAGCAGAACCATTGCAACAGATCGTGTGTTTGCCAACACGACCTTAAAACCGCTTAAAGATAAATAATTTATTCAAAACAATAAAATGAGCAAACGCGCATGAAAGGTTTTTGTTGTAAACCCGGCGAAGAACTGTATCCATTCCTTAGCGAAACGTTTACGAGATACAACTCAGGCTCCAATCGGTGTCCCCCTGAATAAAAATCCAAGCCAACGTTGCAATCCAACTGATTGTTTTTCGCTTTTCGCAGAAATCGTGACCCACCGTCAGCTTTACGTACCTCACGAGAGGGTCGTTTAAAAAAAGAAGCGAGGCATCTTCGCGTGCGCAATTTGCGCTAGCCTAGCGTATGTCTCTCGAAAAGTGGGTTGTTGCACCAGGGCCGGGGGAAAACAAAAGCAAACAGCACAATACTCTTTTGCGCCGAGTGCCGCATCACATCATCATCATCATCCTCAACATCGTAGCATCATTATTTAGCAAAGACCTGTGTGCAGTTTGGATTACGATTCGAGTGTTTCGTGCTTGATTAATTAGGTAACAGACTAGGTTTTTTCGCCGTGAGCAAAAGGTGGAAGAATACTTCTCAGCGAAATAGCAAAGCCTCCCTCCGAATTGGTGTGTTCAT
This sequence comes from Toxorhynchites rutilus septentrionalis, assembly GCF_029784135.1. Taxonomy (NCBI): domain Eukaryota; kingdom Metazoa; phylum Arthropoda; class Insecta; order Diptera; family Culicidae; genus Toxorhynchites; species Toxorhynchites rutilus. The sequence goes on along the minus strand of NC_073745.1, from coordinate 327,699,729 downwards.
GGCGCCGAGCTTAGCCAACGTTACGAAACCGAAAGCTGTGAAGCTGTGCACTCTATATTGGTCGACTTTCGAGCCGCGCTCGCTTTCGTTGTCATTGTACGCAGATTAGTGAAAGGTTGTTTTTTTTGTGGTTTTTGTCGAAGATCGGGACCAATTTCGTGGTTCAACGCTGGCAAGATATGAACTAATTAGGATGGCGGATGAAGTGGGGTTTCATGAGATACTTAAAACTTATTCCATAATAATCTCGCCGTATCTCGAGGGAAGTATCTCTATGAATTTGGTTCCATTGACCTGTTGATGAAATGAACTTGAGTAAAGTTCGCTCACACCATGAGTAACTTCGTTTGCTTCGCCAACTATCACTCGAATTCTGGTTGATGACTTAGGATGGAGGAAAAAATAATATTAACGCAAGGACTGTTCATGATGTAGATCAATCAATTTATGTGAATTTTGTACAGTTTATCATCACGTTGACATGTGATAATCTAGGTAACAATTTGCTCACAGTGTCAACAAGGATTGATATTGATGGAGTACTATTCAGTATGCTAGGCCAACTTCACGCCAGTATTTTTCAGTATTGAGCAATTTTAAGCCAAACTGGTTGAAAAACAGCCGATTTTTACTCGACCATCTCCGTTTTTTAACTTTGTAATGCCATTAATTATGTAATTATGTAATTATGGTTACTTACCATAATTACAATTTTCACTATCATGTGACAAATAAAACTGAATTTTTCATACGGATGTATCCATATTCAAACAGGGTTATATTTATAACTCGAAATTCAGCTGAGTGAATAAAATATTATGTTCGACAAAGTTGTTGGAAAATCAATTAATTTTCTAGGAAAATTAATATATGAAATACTCTATTAGAAGTTTTGCACAAAATTTTAATATTATATTAGAAAGATATTCAATTCTGCTTCCATTCATTGAAGGAAATTTAGTTTTTCATTTACAAACTGTTTGAATAATGCGAACTACATCCCGCTCACAATTGATATTTTGATTTGAATAGTTTCGAACACTCACGTTACTCCAGAATTTTTTTTTTCTGTGCGCGATCTATATTCGCGGTATATAATTTCTTTTTTTGCATATAAATCTAGCGCAGACTAAGATGCAGCAAACAGGATACTGACTGTTCAAATCCGTTGCTCTGCACTTGCACTTACTTTTCACAATTTCTTAACTATTTCATTAAAAACTACTACCGTAATTTCATAGAATTCTATATTAATTATTATTTTTTTCTAGTAATTATCAAGTTTTTCCATTTTTGTAAGATTTTGTTTACTCCCTTACCTGACTTCTTTAAAGTGTGCAAATATACGATGACAAAAATAAAGGTACACCCTCAAAAACAATATTAAAATCATTCCAAACCTTTGAGTGACCCCTTTTTTACACATGTGACAGCAAGGGCTGTGCAATATTATTTCGGTGATTCGGGTGACGCGATATAAACAAAGTGTTGTTTACATTGGCACATTAAAGTCGATTGTTGTTGTCTACACAAAGAGTTTTCAACAAAATCAAAATGGGAGGAAAGAAAATCAGCATGCAAGTACGAAACCTTGTTGTTCAGGATCATTTGCAGTAGATTTCATAGCGGAAGATTGCAGAGAAGTTCGGAATAAGCCTGGGAGCAGTTCGTGAAATTATGCACAAGCACAATGCTTACGGTTCGCTGGCTGACAGATCCGGGAGAAGCTGCCGTCAGAAGACCGATAGCTGGACGGATCAATGAATCATCCGGATAGTGAAGAAATCTCTAAAAGTCATCCAGGAAAACCGTACGCCATACGGAAACATGTTAAAAAATAAAACCTCTTGAATGACCACCACAAAGTCCTGATCTCAAACCAACTGTGAACCTATGGGCCATTCTCGACAACAAAGTGGTGAATGATGGTGTTACTAATGAGTACACTTGTTATGGAGTTCCGAAAGTTCTTTCCAGCAGGCGTGTACATTTTTGTATAGCAAGCTAAAAGCTGTATTTGTTAAGAGAAACGTCAATTAAACTAGAATTTTACATTATTAGGTTTTATCTACCATTGATATCCTCGTTTTTGAGTTCCAGAGCACGGCAGGGTGTTTGAATTATTTCACAATTTAGAATTACAACATTGTTTTGGACTCTATCTCTACTCCTTTTTTTGTGATTAGCAAAAAATTGTGTGGTACAAGAGAAAACTTCAGAGAGACGATGATGACAGCTAGCTGTCAACGATTGTTAGGGTGCATCATGAAGTGGCACTGTCACGGTTCTCCAGGAGGCGTGGAACGCAATCTACCCTCAGCACCTCCAGAATTAAGTCGATAGTGTGCCCAAACATCTTCAATAGGTCATTGAAGCTTCAGGAGGCCGCACTGAATATTGATCTTTAAACTGTTTTGCTTTTATTATTATTATTTTTTTTATCCAAAATATATATTTTATTAAGGCTCATATGGCGTCAGCCTAACGGGGCCGGGAGTTCAATATTTTGACAATGTTTGCTTAGACTATGTTAGTAATATGTAACCGATTACTCGCGGTTGACTCGAGGTTAGTATTACAATGTTCTCATAATTGGTATGTTGCAGTCTTCGATGCTCTGTACGTGTGCCCGACACGGGATACTTCCTATTGGGATGCAGCTGACCATTAATCAGCAACGCCCCCCTAGTCTGTACCCCGTATCTAGCGTGGTGCGTCTTTCTCGACTCGAGGAATCCAGGATAGAATGGTCACTAGCCGGCGCAATCATCAGCTCGTGTAGAGTTGTCATGAGCGGTACAACCTTTGGCTCTTGTTGAATGATCAGTGGACTGCACAACCTTCGGCTCGTGCATCTGTAAAGAGTGTGTGTATGTATTGCCGCGACTAAGTAAAAGTTTATCGATCGGATAGGAGGGATATGAAACGGGGACACAACGAAGGAAACATCATTAAACGTTGACATCGGCGTTTCTGAGGAACAGGTATAGATGAAGCAGAAGATCAGGATCCCGGCTACCTAAGATATCCCGGACGGGGATATCCGATTGTCTGCCTTGTGCTCTCAGTGCTCTAGAGAGCTGAGAGCGAGCAGCATGGAACCGGATACACGACCAGACAACATGCTCGATGTCGTGGTAGCCATCGCCACAATCACAAAGATTGTTTGCTGCGAGCCCAATGCGATAGGGATGCGTGTTTAGGTTGTAGTGATTGGACATAAGCCGAGATATCACGCGAATGAAATCACGACCTACATTCAATCCCTTAAACCAAGCTTTCGTCGAAACCTTAGGGATAATCGTGTGTAACCAACGACCGAACTCATCTTCCCTCCACATGCGCTGCCAACTAACGAGTGTGTCCTGACGAGGAATGTGAAAAAATTCATTATAGGCAATTTGCCTTTCAAAAAGTGTGCCTTCTGAAGCGCCCACCTTAGCTAGCGAGTCCGCTTTCTCATTCCCCGGAATCGAGCAATGAGAGGGAACCCATGCTAAGGTAATCTTGAATAATTTTTCGACCAAAACACTCAATAGTTGTCTTATTCTTGTTAGGAAATAAGATGAGCGTTTATCAACTTTCATTGAGCGGATTGCCTCTATTGAGCTGAGACTGTCTGAAAAAATAAAATGGTGGTCGATGGGCAATGTTTCAATGATCCCTAATGCGTAATATATCGCACCCAGTTCAGCGACATACACGGAACAAGGATCTTTGAGTTTGAAAGAGGCACTGGAATTTTCATTGAAGATGCCGAAGCCAGTGGACCCGTTTATGAATGAACCGTCAGTAAAGAACATTTTATCAGATCCAACTTTCCCATATTTTTCCGAAAATATCGACGGAATAACATTGGAGCGTAGGTGATCTGGTATTCCATGGATTTTTTGTCGCATGGACAGATCGAAAATGACAGAGGAATTGCAGAAGTATCGGAAGCAAACTTGGTTGGAGATGCCTAATGAAGGGTGCACGTCGTGGGTAAGGTACTCATGGTATAAAGACATAAAACTTGACTGAGGAGTCAGTTGGAGTAGATTTTCGATGTTATCAATTACCAATGGATTCATGATCTTGCAACGGATGAGAAATCTGTAGGATAATTCTGTGAACCGAAGAGTAAGCGGGGGTACTCCTGCCAAAACTTCGAGACTCATCGTATGTGTCGAATGCAAACACCCAATGGCTATACGCAAGCAACGATATTGTATTCTCTCCAGCTTGAGAATATGAATCCTGGCAGCTGATCGGAAGCAAAAACTGCCATATTCTAACACTGATAATATCGTTGTTTTGTTGTTGTGTCGAGTTGTGATCGCAAGCCGGCTTGTTGGGTTTCCGTATGGCTATCACTCTCACTTGTCTCCAGTCATGCGGGACAATATTCAGCTCCAGAAACTTGTTGAACAAGTTCAGCAAACGCTGTTTTGCCAAGTCGGGAAGATTCTTCAACAAGTTGAATTTAATCTTGTCCGACCCCGGAGCTGAATTGTTACATGAGAGAAGGGCAATTGAGAATTCCACCATCGAAAAATTCTCATAATCGCTTTGAAGTGGAATGTCGCGTACGACGTTTTGTGCAGGAACGGTGTCTGGGCAAACCTTCATTGCAAAGTTAAAAATCCAACGGTCAGAGTATTCCTCACTTTCGTTTGTATGGTTCCAGCCACGCATTTTCCTAGCCGTATTCCAAAGAGTGCTCATAGCGGTCTCCCTTGACAAACCATTGACGAACTTCCGCCAATATCCACACTTTTTTGCTTTAATCAAACCTTTTAGTTTGGCTTCTAGAGCTTGGTACTTTAGAAACCATTCCACTAATCCAGTTTTCCTGAATTTTTTGAAAGCGGATGATTTTTCAAGGTAGACCTTTGAACACTCCTTGTCCCACCAAAGTGATGGAGGACGACGTCGGAAAGGGGTAGCCGGTACACGTTTCTTTTGAGCTTGAAGTGCGCTTTCGTAAATCAAACTCGATATAAAGTTATACTCTTCGAGTGGAGGAAGTTCATGCATTGAAACAATTGCTTCAGATATTATTTCCGCAAATGTTCTCCAGTCAATATTCTTCGTGAGGTCATACGAAATATTGACTGACTCACGAGAGCTTGATTCATTAGCGATCGATAAAATTATTGGTAGGTGATCACTACCGTGGGGATCTTGGATTACCTTCCACATGCAATCCAGGGATAACGAAGAAGAGCATAGAGATATGTCTAGCATGCTTGCCCGTGCAGGAGGGTTGGCTATTCTGGTTGCTTCCCCAGTATTCAAAACTGTCAATTTGAAGTTGTCGCACAGATCATAAATCAAAGTGGCACGGTTGTCATCGTAGAGTGATCCGCATGCTGTTCCATGGGAGTTAAAATCACCTAAGATTACCCGCGGCTCCGGCATTGCCTCGATAGTATCAAAGAACTGATGGCGGCCTTCCGTAGTTCTGGGAGGGATATATATCGAAGCAATGCATAGGTCTTTGCCAATGATCTGTGTCTGGCAAGCAACAACTTCAATGCCTGTCATCGATGGGAGAGTGACTCTATAGAAGGAGTGACATTTTTTAATCCCCAATAGTACGCCACCAAACGAGTCATTTTGATCGAGGCGAATAATGTTGAAATCGTGGAAATTCAGCTCATCGGCTGAAGAAAGCCATGTTTCACAGAGAGAAAATACATCACAGTTAGAGCTGTGAACTAAAAATTTTAACTGATCTAGTTTAGGAATAATGCTTCTGCAATTCCACTGTATTACAGTGAATATCTTTTATTATTTGATTTGTTTTTACTCGAACTTGGGGTTTTATACTTGTTTTTTTTGCGTGCCATTGAAATTAAATGTTTGGTTCAAGTTTTATAAATTGAATTCATTAAATATGATGGAAATGCAAGGAATTAGTTTTCATAATAAAGACTTGGAAATAGCTATTTTTACTTAACAAAATTGTATTATATTCAAACAAAATTGGAAAAATAGTTCTAATTTTGTTTTTAATACAATGTAAACAACACTTTGTTTATATTGCTTCAATATCGATTGCTAACAATACCGCACAGCTCTAACTGTCATAACATAAAGAAAAGAAGGGTTACTCAAAGGTTTTGAGTGATATTCATATTATTTTCTGGGGCTGGGCTTTTATTTTTGTCAACGCATATTTGCGCACATTAAATAGGTCTTGTAAGGTTAAAAAAATCTAACAAATATGCCAAAACTTGTTAATTACTTGAAAGAGTAATAGTTAACAAACAATTTTATGAAATAATGGTAGATGTTTTTGATAGAATAGGTCGATAAATAAAATATAGATAATAAAAAATGAGAAAAGTTTTCAAACATCCAAGGCGAGTTTTTAATGCCTATCACTGCATAGAGGTCAAAATGTAATTTCTTTTTATGTGGTATGATGGGGAAAAACTTACTGATTCCGTTGAAAAAAAAAGAACGGCGAAGTAGAAGTAGATTATTTTGCACAATTTTGGCCATGGATTGACGAATGGATTGTCAACGAAAATGTCATCTGTTTGCATATCCCATTTAGGAAAAAGACTAGCGACCTCAATTGTATGATTTCAGCGACAAACTGACACCACCAAATATCAAATTTACGCGATTCGGAAACTTTTCGTGCAATAAAACGAAAGGAAGCGAAACATGACTATAGCAGAATCACGACTTTTTATATTTTCCTTACGTCTCCGCGTCATCACTGTCCGTGGTGACTCCAAATATGGATAGCAAGTTCTTCTTCAACGGCTCAATCATTTCTGGATTTCACAGTCTCAATGTAGTACATATTACTTGCGTCATTTTTATTAATACGCGGTCAAATGCCATGCATTGATTATTGTTTATCGGCGAAACAATCTCGAGAACCGAAAGCTACCGACATCAGAGCCACTTGAGCCGCTTCTATAAAGCATTTTTTTCGTTTTAATATGAAAACAAATGAATATATTGAATGCACCATTAAGGCATAACAACTCAAAACAAAAAAGTTATTCGATCTCTCCGAATATCAAAATACATATTTGATGGAATCTTTTTTTTTACATACATACTAAATGAAGTATATTCGAAGGCTAACCTGAAAAGAACGAGTCTAATGACGAAATAGAAAAAAATGTATCGTGTATGTATTGTTTTTGCTATAATCGTATAACTTTTTCTATGGAATTGCTGTATTCATAAATTATTGTGAAAATAAATCTTTTATCATATTTTTACTATATTTTTTTAACAAATAGACAAAGACGATCGATTTCACAACGTCAGCTATATTGCAAATGTTATGTTTGATTCCTTTTTTTCTATCCTCAAAAATGGTGCGAAATTATTGGTGAAATGGCTACGAAAACATAATTTTTTCAGCTTTTAACTTCTAAAGTATTATTTTTCTCTGATTAAAATTGCCGTTCTATGCATAGTTGTCCTGTGTCACTTTTTGACAATTTTCACTTTCCTTCATAAAACGATGTTTTTATGCCTAATCTTCCGGGAAAACACAAAAAAGTTATTGTTTGTTCCCAGCTTTCAAAAAAACAACATCAAGCTAAGTTATCCTATTTTGATATTCTAGGCATAACTGTCCCACCATGCATTTTTGAGGATCCATAATAAATGCATCGGTTCAAGTACAAGAATTTTATGTCACGATTTCAGCAGGGCTAATGCACTCATTTTTGGTTTGGGAGAACGAACTCATTCTCAAACAAATAAAACATTAAGTCTAGCAGAATACGTGTACATCTTGTTGGCGAATGTTTAATAACATTGAGATTTATATTCGGCAAAGGTGTTGCAGATTACTCACTTCATCATAAAACTATGCTTTTATGCATAATCTTTCGGAAAAATACAATGAAACTTATTGTTTGTTTCCGGTATTTCAGAAAACAACGTCATGTTCAATCGTTCCATGTTGATATTCTGTCCCGTTCTGAATTTTTAAACCGTAATCAAGCTTGATTGATTCAAGTGAGAGATACTTTTCACATGTATTCACATTCATTAGTGAATGGTTTACTGCTTATATAAAAACTCGGTGTTTTGCTAAATTGAAATGCCTATAGCTTCTGATAGACAAATATGGTAGGAAACTTCGATTGCGGTTTTCTCAGTTGTTAGTTTTCGAACATGGGACAACAATGCGTGGAACGCCAGTAAAGGTTAAAGAACTATTTCTGGTAACTGATTTTTACATCTCTTTAAGGAAAGGAATGGTTCTAAGTAGCGTACTTTTTTATGCCAGTTTAGCCTACCATGAAAAAAAGATTAATGACTCTGTCATTTGATCTTTTGACCATTCTGGGTCAGGTACCATACACCCTATCCCGATACGATAGAAACTTGATCATTCAGATATTTCCACAGAAGCATAAAAGACGCCTCTGTGTATTTTCCTTGTACTTTGTCCGTGTAGGGTCGGATAAAGTGGGTTTCAGTGTGAATTTGATCGATTATTTTTATTCAATGCAGCGCACTGCAGTCGACAAATTAATGACAGCGTTTTGATCCGTTTGTTTATTCATTAGTGAAAATTTCATAGAAATTTAAGGGCACATTCAAAAGTTATCGACGATTGAAAATCGAAAGACGGGGAAAAAATCTGCACACACTCACGTTAAGAACCCGACGTGGTCAGGAGGAAGGATCGCAAAATTCCCTAAATTTCAAAAATCGACTTTACAGTCGATATCGTACTCAAACGATACCGGGAAACCCTTACGTAGGATCGGGTGAAACCAATCAGGCGTAGAGGTGGGACATATGACCGGAATCTACGAGCAAAGATGATTCGAGCAGTCCACAACAACCCTGTATGCAAAGAGGCTTGCGGTCGTATCATACCACAAAACACCCCAACAGGATACTGATACAATACCTGGTTGCTAAAACCCGTGCAAGGAAGCTGTACGATCAATAAGTACAAAGGATACATTTTGATGGACGATGAAATATACAGGGTGGGCCATTTAAAGTGGAAGGATTTGTTTTTGCAATAGCAAAGTAAAGAAGTGGAATATTAATTTTTTTTTTTGAAATTCATTTATTTTGGTCCAAGGAGATTTGTTCTAACTACTTTTTGATTATGGTATCTCGTAAATGACCGCCTCTGGCCTTGACCGCAAAATGTGCCCTTTTTTCGGCATTTTCCATCACTTTGCCCAATGTTTCGGCCGATATGGCAGCAATTTCTTGTCGGATATTGTCTTTCAGCGCAGCCAGGGTCCTTGGTTTACCAGTGTATACCTTGGATTTTAAATATCCCCATAAAAAAAAGTCATTCTCGGTGGCCAGACATAGTTGCCGTTTTTCGATATTAATATTCCGGGGAACATTTCGCGCAATAATTTGGTCGTGGCAGCCGCTGTATGGCATGTAGCGCCGTCCTGTTGGAACCAGTAATTGTCCAATTCATTTTCACGAACAAATGGCAATAAAAAATCGGTTATCATTGTCCGATAACGCTCCCCATTCACGGTTACCGTTGCTCCATTTTCGTTTTCAAAGAAGTACGGGTATTCTCGTCGAAACGTCTTGGTCGTTGTCTGGACAGATGACTGGCATTTTTTTTTTTTTTTTTCTTTATTATAGTGACTTTCAACACATTTCGGCTGGTTCGTCACTTTTACTTCCATTTTTGGAAGAATGTCGGGAGTGAGAATTGAACTCGTGATCTCTGCGTGAGAGGTATGGATGTTACCACTACGCCAGATTGCCTCCCAGTATGACTGGCATTACCAACACTACCAGACGATATAAATTTGGCATATAATCGACGTATAGTGTTGTCTCCAGGCGATGTTTTAACTTTATTTTTATTTTTCCACGCACGTTTAGTTAACACAATTGAGAAGTTATTTTGAATGTACAGCTGAACAATTTCAGCGCGTTGTTTAGGTGTGTATTGTTCCATGGTTAAAATTGTACTGAACTGACGCTTCCAACGCGGTATGACATTTGTTAATCTGACATCTCTGTCAAAAGTTATGGGGTTGCCAGATGCTTCCACTTTAAATGGCCCACCCTGTACGTAAAAAAGGATTTAGGCCAAATAGCCGGTCACAGATTTTACCTTGTCAAGCGTAAAGGGGGTGTTACGAATAGGTTCAAATTTGTTTACGCATATGAATGTGTCCGTAAGTTGATGATTTGGCGAGTTGTGGAGAGAAGACAAAGGTTTTTTATCACTGGGGCAGCAATAAATGGAAAAGTTTACAAGGAGGAGTGTCTTCAGAACAGAATTTTGCCATTCATTTGATCACACAAAGGTCCAATGTTCTGGCCTGACTTGAAAACCTGCCATTTTATTGAAAAAACTATCGATCCACCAAATTGTCCGGATTTTCGTCCCATCGAAAGATATTGATCAATTATCAAAGGCAAACTGAAGAAATATGGCAGAACCATAAAAAAATCTTTTCAAACGGAAAAGTGGTGGAACAAGATAGCAAATACAGTTACCAGCAGTACTGTGCAGAAAATTATGGAAACGAAAATATGGTAGGAAAAATATCACACGAAAAGTTTGAAAATTCATCCGAACAGCTGACGAATAATTTTCATGTATTTTCCCCTAAAAGTTCATTAAAAAAACCCACAAATTGACATCCTTCCCTTTTTTGGGCCTTATTTCTATGCTGGAAATGTCCTACTTCATGCGACCACATTATAACTGAAACATGAATTACCTACCTAACAGACGTAAATAGAATGATGTATGGGAAGATTCATGATTCCTATTGAGAAGTGATTATGTTGGAGTGAGCGCGAAGTGAGCGTGCTCTGAGACCAAATATAAATCAGGCAACGAAATAGATTTCGAAATGTTCGAAAAGCTTTGAAATGGATATACCACTCTTGTAGGAAATTATTGTAATAAATAGAGACGGATTTTGTCTGAACATCTTACGTATTGAGTCATGTAAGAAGCGTGTCGGAACACTACTCGTTCGATGATTTGCTGGAACAGAGGAAGCCAACAGACCAAGACCTGGACCGGAAGTTAATTGGAAGCTGACTTGATGGAAAAAGACGTTGTGCGGAATCGTGCAATGAATTAATGAGTTGCCGTAAGACATACAAGAAACAAACAATAATATTAAGACAAAGTGCTGAGCCAAAATGTGTAAAGATTACCGCAGGGCATAAACCTGATGGATGTCACAATCAAATCGGAGATCAGAGCATGTTCCCCATATTTTTTTTCTATTTTTTATTCAAAAACTGTTAGAAGAAGATTTCTAAAACATTCCCGAAATGATTCCTAATTTGAATTGCCAATAAAAATTAGATTTTATGAAATGATATGTGTTACTTACTTTCGATACACTCCACATTATAATGCAACAAAACATGAGTTAAACCTTTCAGGAGGCAATCGTGTCGCAATACTACTATGATTTCTCATTTCCTAAACTATTTCAAGAAAACATTATTCTATGCGCAAAAGCTTAAAAACCCCATGGGGACCTTGTACAAGTGGTGCTTATTTTACGAGTTAGTGCAACGGTCTTCGAACTTTCCAAGTCTGACCATTAGCATTTCTATACCCGCTGAAAATCAAGCAGGCTTGCCGCTGGTATTGTAATCTTTTATTGGCAAAATGTGAAATTGCGGGGAATTGTTTTAACACAACCGAAGAAGGTCGATGCAACAGATACGGGGGACACTACTAGTGACAGTGGATGCCAGAATAAACCGAAACAAATTTTGAGCATTGTCAAGCTCTCTAATTAACATGACACTGCAAATGCAATCGGATATTGCTTTTGTTTCGGCTAGTTTCACTAACTTTTGGGGTTTTTTTTCTTACAATCCAAGAAAAGATTTCCATTAACAGTTATAGTCATCGGCAGAACACACATCAGTGCTATAAATTTATGTGTAAAATCATGGAAATCTCTAACGATATTTTCAATTTCTTTGGGTATTTTCAAAAATTTGATGATTCGAGATGTAGAAAATGGCGAATCGCAATTGGATGTCGCGTGAAAGTAACTTATTAGTAAAGTAGCCGTAAAGTTGAGTTGCTTGATGTACAGGACGCCAGTAGTGGATCGCCCCGGTAGAGGCAGGAAATGCAAAACGGATGTAGTATGGATACCAAAACCTTGTTCGCCGTCAGGGAAATACAGGAAACCGCCAGGTGGCTAGTTTTTGATCGAGTTATTCACCGGAGAACTTGGCAGCACATGGTTCGAAAAGCAAAAGTGGTTTCATTGATTGAAACCAGCTTTGAAGACCATTTTATGTTTCAGAAAGACAAAGATGTGTGAGGACATACAGCAAATAAAATCAAGCCGTTCTTCCGTTCGTGCCGTATCAAACTCATGTAATTTGTGGGCTCTTCTCGATTGTTCCTCGAGGGAAAAATTATAGGAGTGGGCACTTTTTCGTCAATGCATTTTAATCGAACAAATTAAATTATTATTATTTGAACCTGAATCTTTGTTCTACGGATGGAACTCAAAAAATATAATAAACAAAGTTTCAAACGATCTGAGGAAGTTATTATCTACCAAAAGACCCGGCGAACTTCATCCCGCTCAAAATTGACTCTTTGGATTAAATAATTCCGAACATTCATGTTTCCTCCCGAAATTGTTTTTTTTTCTGAAAGTACATTCGCGATCGTCAATGAATGATACCAATCGAATTTTAGAAACTTCGAATTGGATTCAATTGTTTTTATTTACTTCAAACCTGAGAATAATTGTTCAGGTTTATCGATCCGTTTTCGAGTTAAAACGTGACATACGGGTACAACATTGTTTTTACTAATATAGAGGCACAAACACAATACATATAACGGTTGCCGATGACTTTAACTTCAGGAAGCAATAAACCATGAGTATTATAAATGTGAATCAATAATCAATAAATCATTAGAATATATGGTCCACGTGAAATTTGAACAAAACCAGTAGTTCGTGAGAAAATGATTCTGATACATGTATGCGGTTGAAATTGGAACCAGAACTCTATCCATGGCTCAGTTTGTATGAACAGTAATATCGGAAAATTGAGTGAAATATTCAATGTACTATAATTGGAAATTCGAACTTTGTAGCATATTTGGATTGGCTCCCCACGAAATATTCGAAATTACATTTAGAAATAATTACCCAAATAACCTAAATAATCGGGTTTCGCTGTTTGTTCAGAAAAAAATCAGAGCTTGTTATTATTTTTGTTCGGTTACATCAGGCAAAATTAGTAGTTGTTGATTGTTCTTCCCCGGAAAGTTTTCGTTAAGTAGTTATGAAAAAATATATTCGAATTATGGCATAAAAATGAGATATGAGAGACACTGTACTGTGGAAGTCATGTAAGATCAATTGTGTTACGTCATTTTATCCGTCGATATTGATCTTTACAGACCACGACAGCATTCCAAATGTTCCACAAATCCATTAGCTTTGATTATTGGACGGGAATCGTTTCGTAACACACCTGAATTAGATGACTTGCTTGAAAAAATATTGCTTAGGTCCGTCGCATGGGTTGAATTTTGTTCGTTCAAACGATAATACGGTTTATCCAGCGAAGGCTTGATAAATCTATTGGAATGAGGTGATTCAAGTTCCCAGCCATTGCGTCTCGAACATTTAATTCAGGAATATGACTGGCATTGTAAATTTAGTATATTATCATAATTATTATGTATTAGATGATCTATTTCTAGAGTGACGGCAGGTTAATAACATCCCAGCTGAATTGGATTCAATTCAATACACGTCTTTGGTATTTTCTAGAGAAGAATATGTAGGATTCATGAGGAGAAGCCTCTTGCCCATATAATTGGAGAAAATGGACTAACGAGGAAATAAGCAAGGGTAAAAACCCATCATGATCGCTCCGAATTTCCATATAATAATTTTTTTTTTAATCTGTTCATTTCGATTCAATCATCGAATTTGAATTAACAGACATTCTGCGGTCAGCGAAACAGAACAACAAAATCATCTGTTCATGAGACATGGTCATGTGATGTTGAGAAGAGTCGAAGAGTCGAAAAAAAAAACAAAACAACTTCCCATCTTTACGAAACCTGTACCATATCCGATCATTCACGCGCTCTCGGTCTGATGTCTTCTAGATTCTACCATTAACACACAAACCACCAACAAGCGAAACAGTATGCTTCCTGCGACTGACGTAGTGAAGCTGTGAAGTTTGGGGGGTAAATTTTCAAGGTAATCAACATTAGCCAGCCTCATTAGCATCGACAGTAACAGCAGCCGCAGCCACAGCAGCAGCAGCATCACCATCGCCAATCCGCTCGATGTTTGACCTTAATTCTATCGGAAAACAATACAATTAAAAGTCAGCGGTTCGGAGCGCATCGCGGTCATACTGTAGGCACTTTGCATCTCGACTTGTGGCGGTTTTATGCACTCGTCACAAATGTTTCATTTTTTCAACGTTTTCACCTGACTTTCAGTCCGTGTCACGAGAAAGAGAGTTTCCAGTAATAACAATCGTTGTACGACAAACACTTACGGGTGGAGCCTCGCTCGTAGTGCTGTACACTTCACTGGCGGCGTAATCCTGCTTCAGGTTCACCGCCATCGATTCCGCGTCCTTCTCCATCATAGTGGCTAGTTTTTGGTCGCACAATATGTTCTTGTCACAATATCCGGCACTGCTCGTTTCCTCGAGCAACACTTTTTCTTCTCGAATCGGTACCCGGATCTTTTCGCAACAGGAAATTACGCTTGATCGTTCGACAAATCACTTCCGTACCAAGAAACACCGAACCACTGTCACACGGTGTGCTGTTGTGAATCAAGAACCTTAGTACAAACAGCTCTGAGAACGGCACAGTCTTCGGGGGAACTACCAAGTGTTTGAACAAGTAGTCTTCTGGGAGCTTTACTGGACGTCCGTGCTGGTGAACAGTCGCGAAACGTTTGAATTATTTTGAAATAGCTCGTGAACAATATAATAAGCGGCTGGCGGCTGTTTTTCTTTCCATCTTTTTTTCTCCACGCGATCGCGCAGACTACAGACAAACAAACGGCGCGCGCAACACACTCTACTCTCTCGCATACAGCGAACCGTCCGTCAGGGGGAAGGCTCATGTGAGCGGCTTTGCGCCTCTATCCATTCCATGCAGCTCTCGATACGAAGGAACGACCCCCGGGGTTTGGAGCCTCCGATGCTGCCTCCAGTGTCGATCGTGATCGTGATGATGTTCGAATCTACACGGCGTGGTGAGATACAGTCCGCTTTGCGTACTGTAGGATAGCGTAGGGTAGGAAAAGGTAGAAGTGTAGACACAAATCAATAACAATACATGTTGTGTTCAATTTATGTTCCTTATTCTAAATTTGAACCATTAATTTCTATAGGTCCTGATATATGTAACGGTTACAAGTAATATTTTCGTTGAACCATTCATAACACAGAAAAACATACATATGGAAAATTGTGGGAAGGAAAATTGCATTTAATCAAAATTTGCGAAATGTACCGAATGAAGCAGTAGTTGCAGTTGTTCAATTGCTGTTCTTATCTACCCAAGATGACACTAAACAAACTTGGTGGAGATCGGATACCCACTTTCAAGCCACGCTAAAGAAGCTAAGGTCAGAAGGCATAATATTTTTGTAAATCACATCAAGGGCAGACTTCGTCTAGAACCGCTATACCCAACCATTGGCCCACGGGCCGCATGTGGTCTGGTGCTCTCTTCGGGTTGGCTCATCTGGTGTTGTTTTATTTGAAAATATTTCGTATATGTAGGTAACTTAAACAAAAACCTAAGAAATCATTACCTATTTTTGTAACGTAGGACTACTTATTTCAGTTTTGGTACCAAATCAGAAAATAGGACACGTTGTCCACAGCCCCTAAGAGGGTAAGACAATGTCCACGCTTGTCCACGGAGAGTAGGGAGGGGTATAGAATTTTTTTTTCATTACAACCAGTGTTCTGATAAAAATATATGTGGAATTAGGTAGCTGATTCGGAATATTTCAGGAGGTGATAGAGGATCATATTTGATGAAAAAATTCTACGCATTTGGTCTATTCTCAACTAGAGTTGTTGAACTTTTCTTGAGTTGAATTTTATGTCTTGAACTGACTCTAATTTAGAAAGTACGCTACTTAAAATAATTATGCTACTCATTTGAAAGATAAGAAAATTTTACGTAGAGTGCAGTTGTAAAACATTTTAATTAATGGAACCAAGCAGCTTTCAGAGATAAAGATGAAACTTAATTTTTTGTGCTTTTATAGGTTTTTATAAATTTTCCAAAAATGCATGATAAACTGGATTATTTCTATCAACCAAATTGAAGCTGTTCAACCATTCTACAATCCTTTCCTTGAGCTACACTGTTATCCTCCTTTTTATCTTGCAAAAATTTTAATGATTCACAACATAATTTATGTACAATTTTCTCAAATGAAAGCAACTGAATCGTGCTAAGCAGCGCAATTTTTGAATTCAAGTCAGTTTAAGGCAAACAAAACGGTCTCAAGGAAAAGTTTAATAATTGTTTCGTAGATGAGATTTGACCATAAGCGTGGAAGATCTTTTTCATCAAATACGATCCTCTATTACCTGGAATATTACGGATCAACTACCTAACAACTTGTATATAACAATATTTCAAACAGATATAATAGTTTTCGATATTCTATTGATTTATGAGAAAGTTTTCTCAACAGTTTAACCCATTAGCGACCAAGTTGTAAAAATTATTTTTTTAACGAACTCAATTGGTGTAATTTTGATTATTGGCGTTCTTCCGTTTTCCGGAAAATAACAAAAAACCGAAAAATCGCCAAACAAAAACATTGGCTAAAACCTACATTTATGATCCTGTAGGAGGTTCAATCCAATGGTTTTTTTTTCTACATCACAATGTTTGTTCTTTTATCAAAGTAGTACTGTAAGAAAATTTACATATTTTTATTAGGTTATGTGAGGTTATGTACTTTTCGCACATAGTTGCTTTAATCCGAATTTATTGTCCAATAAAAAATGAAATGCGACATCGAAAGTTTTTAATGATTTTTGAAACGCTAACAATAATAAAATAACGCTTGTTATAAAATAATGCATTTGTCAAAGCAACAACTGGACCTTGTATAGAATATTTTCAAGTTTGCAGTGGGCAGATTTGACCATAGATTTGCGGTGCGTTCATTATTTCAAGAAATATTCATGATTCAAAATTAAAGGATAAATGGATCACTCGATAGAGAATACCTCTGTAGAAAATAGTTCTACTGAAACTTTCTATGAATCAAATGAATGCAAAATAATCAGGTTGATTGGATTGTTAATGTGAATAAATTTTTAAAATTTATAGACACTTTGAAAGCAAACGAATCTTTTCTTGCAATGTCTTTTGTCTATAACGCATATACACGTTAAACTAAAATATGTACGTACGATATCCATAAACCAGAAATTTGTAGTTTGAAAATGCTGAATTTTCTGTCTTCATGTCATGATTTATATCGAAAGTACAGGCGTTGCAACGTCGCTTAGAAATTTCGACCCTTTACTCCTCAATCCTTTATCAAATGTAGATCTTTAGATATCAGTGCATGGGTTCTATTCCATCTTTTCTTTTCTTGAAATTCTTTTTAATTGATAAAAAAAATGGTTCTGTTTGTTTTTGTGCGCTTCTTAAACTCGAGAAGTTCGCCACTGATGGAGCTCATATTAAATATAAAAACAATATTGTTGTTGCTACTACCAACCCCTCAGGAAGCTTTAAGATTTTCAGATGGAATAAGCACACTTCTGATGTAAAGCTGTGAGCCTAAATCAACTTTCTAGTATTGAATACGTATTCTATGTGGTAGCAACACATTTTTCTGCATGTGTTTAAAATTGTATCCGATAATGATTTTGAATCCATTTAATTTTATTCGATTGGCATTGCTCAAGATCAATCTTTGGAACTGTGTGATGTAG
Organism: Toxorhynchites rutilus septentrionalis; assembly: GCF_029784135.1. Lineage (NCBI taxonomy): Eukaryota > Metazoa > Arthropoda > Insecta > Diptera > Culicidae > Toxorhynchites > Toxorhynchites rutilus. The sequence goes on along the minus strand of NC_073745.1, from coordinate 327,681,777 downwards.
ATTCGGGTGCGGATTATTCAACTGTATATTGCGCGTTTCCGTATTGGAATACTAGATAGCCAAAGCGTGGCAGGGTACAGCTAGCAAAATTAGAAAAAGAAAAGAAAAAAAAACTTAAATGGAATTAAAATTTAATGTAAGCGCATTCCAGTTGTTTCCTCAATTATACTAATAAAATAAGCAAAAATGTCCACGTGAACAACAGGGTGAGGGGTATGAAAATGTCCACGCTTGTCCACCAAGGGGGAAGGGGGGGAATGTAAAATCGTGTTTTTTCTGTCCACGTGGTATGTGGATAGAGGAAATACGACAACTTAAGCTCGGCCCGTTTTCAATTTATCGAGTATAAACAAACTATTCGTGAATTGACAGCATTTACGATTCATTTGTCGTCCATCCAGCGCCCGGATGACAGTGAGGTTTTCCAAATGGCCGTTCTCAAGGCCGAGAGTTCAGTTTAGTTTTCCAAATTTACCTTTTTCTAGGTTAGAGACGGGTTAATGGAAAAATTGTTCAAGTCATGGTTTCGCTCCAGCTAGCAAACAGCAGTGAGACATATCTTTTTTGCTCGATACAAATGGAAAACGGAAGATAAATATCGTACACAGTGATGCAATTTTGTTCGGTGGAGGCACCGTGTCGATTTTCATGCTGTCTGGTGGAGAGTGCTTCTGTATTTTTGCACCACTCCATTTCTGCATCTGTACTGGAGTGTAAATTTAAAATTCCGAAAACGAGAGAGTTGCAGTTGGAGTGCAAAGATTTAAGTGTTAATACTTCTCTTTCGGCTGAGAGAAGTGGTATGACAATCACTTCCGAAAGATATAAGATGTATGAGCGATGTTTGATGTTATTGTCCATACTTTTCCATTACCCAAAAACTGCTTTGAAAGCAAACTATTGAAATCACAAAAATCTATAAATAATAGTAAAATAATAAAAAAATATAAATATGCTTGAAAACCCATCTAAATTAAGATTGGTCAGCGGTTGATACATATCTTCGAACGGTACGGAAAGCGCTATAAATATTGTGCTCGCCTTAGCTAATCTCAGAAAAGAAATATTAAATGGGATGTACAGCGTTGGTTTTCATATCGTTGAGTGGAGCTTGGTTATGTATGACTTAAATACACGAAAATGACGAATTGTTGATTGCATGCGTTATTAAATAGACAATGGTGTAAGGGGAACAAACATGTAATCGCCTCGAGTCGTGTCTAGCTGTGTCTAGCACCAAAAGAATATTAGCGATACATACTGAGTGCACTACATGCTAAGAACACAAGTCTTGTATATTGTTCTCGCGAGAACAATAATGAATCATGATTCAACCATCTTCATCTGCTTCTAAAAAACCACGCAAACCCATCGGTGCCTTTTAGGTTACCAAAACTTTCAACTTCAGAGTTATTTCAAAAGTTTCGATGCATTCTAAAATAATATCCGAAGTTATCAAATGCGAAATTATTTTTATAATTTTTGCTGGTAGCGAGCTTCTGTGAATTTAGCATTTAGGATCGTGCTCGGTATTATCGGTGTAATGATGGTAATATTTTGAATCATATATGCTTTTTCAGACTCTCAGACTTTCTCAGTTTATTTGCCTCTAGCCTTGAGAAAGGCCAATTTGGAAAACTAAACTAAACATTCAGCCTCGAGAGAAGAGTCATTTGCAAATTCTCGCAACCGTTGCTACCTGTTCGTTAGAAGGATGACTGATAAATCGTGAACGAATTTTCGACGACTTTTTCCGATCGATCAAATAATTTTTGTGAATTCGAGCATTGTTACCGGGTTAAAAGTAGCATCAAAGTGCAGCGTATTTCAAGCCGGATGTGAAAACGGTATTCTTCAGCGATGAAAGCTTCGTTCTACGGTGGAAAACTGAAGGTGAAAATGCTGAGTGCTCTTTGTGAGCGTTGGAAATGTAATTTAGCTGAAAGGTACTAAACAATTACTTGGATACACCAGTAAGATCGGTATTTCAGAGTCGATTGCTACGCGAAACGTTCATGCCCCTAACTGATCGAAAATATATATCGATAGGCCCTTGCCAGTGCTACCGTATGTATGTGTCAAAGAGTTTCATTCTCGTGTTTTGTTAATGTTTATTTTTTACCGTTTATTATTTCGCTTTATTTCGTAACAATGCGGTCGTGCCTTAGATACTACCCTTTTTTATTTTTTTTTTGCGTTTTTTCGACCATTTTTTTATTGTCCCGTCTTTTTATCAATCTGTACCGTATTTTGGATACAGAGAACAACTTATTCTTTTGTCATTATTTTCAATAATTTTCATCAAATGAACTTCTGATTGGAACTTGGATTTAAATTTTGATCAGTGTAATCACAGAGAAAAAGTTTTTCTGACAAGTATTCGTTCATGGAGAATGATTTAGGTGATATACAAAAGGCTAACTTTATTAAAACTGAGGAAAATTTATGAGATCTTGCGTTGGAGGACATTGAAAACCGGAAGTCTGGTATAGGAGAAACACAATAGAACAAATGGCTTATATTGAAGTCAATTCCTGAATGGTCGGAAATTCAAAGTACTATTAGTAAAAAAAAACTTAATTTTCAAATAGATGAAAATATTTGGTTTGATGAGTGACAGTGATCGAAGAAATTATAATGAAATAGATAAAAAAGGAGAAATAAAGAATCCGTGCCAGTTGCAAATCATAAGGTGCAAATATTTTCATAAATGGATAACAAATTTTTAGGGTATCATGAATTCATGGAGAAGTTTATTGATTATAATTTATGTCTGCCTAATGGTACCGCACCAGTTGAAAGGTTTTTTTTCCTACGATGATAACGATGATGATCTACGATTTATACGATGTGGATAACGGAAAAGTCACGACTCAATGCCGAAACCATTAAAGCTATGATAATTGTTCAACAAAATTTTGATCTAGAATGTGACAAATTTTATGATGAAACAAAAAATCGAAAAAACACCCTATGCAAAATATCAGCTCAATCGAACTTAAGGAAGAGTGGCGCAAAGCGGTCAAAGTTTGGGTTTTTTGAAAATCGAAAAATCACCCAAGGTGGAAGTAAAGAAAATCGGGGTTTTCGAAAAAAAATTGAGATCTCGAAATTTTTTTTTGTCAAAAATTGGCATTCTGGGATTTATTTTTTTTCGGAATACGAAACAAAAAGTATGGTTTTGGGTACCAATAAAAATAGTTATCTCGATTTTCATTCGGAACTTGCTACGAAATGTTGATTTGCACGATAATATACCCTATGCAAATCATTAGCTCATTCGGACTTCATTTAATGGTGTTTTTTTTTTTTTTTTTTATTTAAATCGTTTATTTTTACAGGCTCAGTTACATAGGTTTAAAGGAGCCGAACTCCTTACTGTATTGTTACTAGTATATATACATTTTTCCTTAATTCTAATGTTAATAATATAGGAAACCGATTACTCGCGGTCAACTCGAGTTTAGAAGGGTGACATATTTTCTTCAGGAAAAGGAGGGGATATGAGGATATGTTGACATTGATCACACTCACACTCTCAATCACACTCTCAATCACACTCATCACACTCAATTCTTAAACCTATCTTATATCTAATATGTATTTACATTTCATCTTATTCTTAAGAAGGGATCCGATCTCTCACAAAGGAAAAGGAAAAGGAAAAACTAAGGGTATAAGGACAATCACACACGAAGATCGATAGCTTTAAGGAATACATATATTTGGGACATGTAATCAAGGTCTAACCGAGCCAACACGTCTCTCACCGGCACATTGGGCTGCCTTCCTCGGGCCCGAAGGGTGACTACTAAATTCGATCTGGCGACAAGATACAGCTCGCACGACCAAACAACGTGCTCGATGTCGTGGTAACCTTGGCCACAAACACAAAGATTGTTGTCGGCAAGATTAATACGAAAGAGTAGCGCATCTAACGAACAGTGATTGGACATGAGTCGGGAGAAGGTGCGAATAAAGTCCCGGCTCAAGTCCAGACTTTTGAACCATGGTTTGAGGCTAACCTTAGGGATAATCGAGTGGAGCCACCGGCCCAATTCATCTTCGTTCCATTTGCGTTGCCAGTTAACTATGGTATTTTTGCGGACTAAAGAATAAAATTCATTGAAGGCGATTTGACGCTGATAAATATCGCCTTCAATCGCACCTACCTTTGCTAATGAGTCAGCCCTCTCATTACCCAGAATTGAGCAATGTGAAGGGACCCAGACAAAGGTAATGACATAACAGCGTCTGGATAAAGCACTCAAAATTTCTCGTATTCTCTCAAGGAAGTACGGCGAGTGCTTTTCCGGCCTCACTGAACGGATAGCTTCGACAGAGCTAAGACTATCCGTTACAATGTAATAGTGTTCAACAGGTCGTGAGGCGACGCTGTCCAGCGCCCAGTGTATCGCTGCCAATTCAGCAATATACACTGAGCAAGGATTCTGAAGACTGTGTGAGGTGCTAAAAAATTCGTTGAACACTCCAAATCCTGTGGACTCATTCATAGAGGACCCATCAGTAAAGTACATATTATCACAATTGATATCCCCATACTTTGCATCGAAGATCGTTGGAACGATCCTCGATCGAAGATAATCTGATGTTCCATGGATATCCTGCTTCATGGACAGATCAAAATGCACAGAGGAATTGATGTAGTCAGGAAAACAAACACGGTTGGGAATATACGAAGAAGGATCAACCTGCATGGAGACGAATTCATGATATGAGCTCATGAATCCAGAATGAAAATTTAGCTCGATCAGCTGCTTAAAATTTCCGATCACCAATGGGTTCATAACCTTACACCGGATGCGGAACCGAAGAGATAATAAATTGAAGCGATCTTTTAGTGGGAGTAGGCCTGCCAAAACCTCGAGACTCATGGTATGCGTTGAGGGCATACATCCCAACGCGATACGGAGACAAAGATACTGAATTCGCTCGAGTTTAATGAGGTGTGTTTTGGCAGCTGATTGAAAACAGAAACTGCCATACTCCATCACTGAGAGAATAGTTGTTCGATACAACATTATAAGATCTTCGGGATGGGCTCCCCACCAGGTGCCGGTAATTGTACGGAGAAAGTTTATTCTTTGTTGACATTTTTTACTCAGATACCTAATATGGGCCCCCCAAGTACATTTAGAGTCGAACCAGACCCCAAGATACTTGAATGACATAGCATGAGTGATCGGTTTACCCAAAAGTTGAAGCTTTGGTTTTGCTGGTTTATGCTTCCTAGAAAAAACCACCATCTCTGTTTTCTCCGTGGAGAATTCGATCCCTAGCCCAATGGCCCAGGTTGAAAAATTGTTCAAAGTATCTTGTAAGGATTCTTGCAGGTCGGATTCGTTTGATCCTACGACAGACACCACTCCATCATCTGCAAGTTGTCTTAGGCTGCAATTTTGTGTAAGGCAATTGTCAATGTCGCTTACGTAGAAGTTGTACAAAAGGGGGCTTAAACATGAGCCCTGGGGGAGGCCCATGTAAGAGAACCGACTTACTGCCGAATCTCCGTGAGAAAAGTTCAAATGTTTCTCACAAAGCAAGTTATATAACATATTATTCAATAGAGGCGGCAGACCCCGAGATTGTAATTTGTCTGACAAAACCTCTATTGAAACAGAATCAAAGGCCCCCTTTATGTCCAAGAATACTGAAGCCATTTGTTTTTTTTCGGCGTAAGCCAGTTGAATTTCTGAAGAAAGCAACGCAAGACAATCATTCGTCCCCTTGCCCCTGCGGAACCCATATTGTGTATCTGAGAGTAGGCCATTCGTTTCAACCCATCGATCAAGGCGAAACAAGATAATTTTCTCCAACAATTTCCGTATACAAGACAGCATTGCTATTGGGCGGTACGAATTGAAGTCGGACGCGGGTTTTCCGGGTTTTTGAATAGCTATAACTCGTACTTGTCTCCAATCATCTGGAACAATATTATGCTCCAGAAACCGATTGAATAAATTCAACAAGCGATGTTTCGCCACATCAGGGAGATTTTTCAGCAAGTTGAACTTAATTCTATCCGATCCCGGAGCAGAATTGTTACATGAAAGGAGAGCAAGAGAGAATTCTACCATCGAAAACTCGGAATCAAGATCGCACCTATCTTGTGGTATATCTCGAATAATTCTTTGCACTGGAGCGGAATCGGGACAAACCTTTCGTGCAAAATTAAAAATCCATCGATGTGAATATTCCTCGCTTTCATTGGATGAAGAGCGATTTCTCATGTTTCGAGCCACTTTCCATAATTTTTTCATTGACGTTTCTCGTGACAAACCTCCCACGAAATTTCGCCAATAAGCACGTTTTTTCCCTTTGATCAAGTTTTTAAATTGATTTTCAAGGTCCAAATACTTCTGAAAATTTTCAGGGGTTCCACGTTTCCGAAAAGCTTTAAATGCATTCGATTTATCTCCATAAAGCTTGGAACACTGGCCATCCCACCATGGATTGGGAGGCCTTCGACGAATAGTGGAACCTGGGATGGGTTTCGTTTGAGCGCGAACCGCGCTGTCATAGATCAAACGAGAAATGAAGTTATACTCCTCCAATGGAGGCAAACCATCTCTGGAATTGATGGCTAGAGCAATCGCGTCCGCATATTTTTTCCAGTCAATGTGTCTTGTGAGGTCGTATGCCATGTTTATTGATTCAGAAGAATTCAACCCATTGGTGATAGAAATTTTGATTGGCAAGTGGTCACTACCGTTGGGATCCTGGATTACATTCCACTTGCAATCTAACGATAGTGAATTCGAGCAAAGCGAGAGGTCAAGAGCACTTGGTTTAGCAGGAGGTTTAGGTACACGTGTTGTTTCCCCAGTGTTCAAAACGGTCATATTGAAGCTGTTACAAAGGTCATATATCAACGATGAACGATTGTCGTCGTACTGTTCCCCCCAGGCAGTTCCGTGAGAGTTGAAGTCTCCCAAGATTAATCGTGGCTCAGGAAGGAGTGAGCACATGTCAACAAGTTGCTTGCGGCTAACCGCAGCTCTCGGAGGCCAATACAAGCTGACTATACAGAGGTCTTTGCCTCTGATGTTTGCATGACAAGCAACAGCTTCGATCCCTCCAGTAGGTGGAAGGTCAATTCTAAAAAATGAGTGACACTTATTGATCCCCAATAGTACCCCTCCGTATCTGTCATCACGGTCCAAGCGTATTATATTAAAATCGTGGAAAGAGAGATCATTTTGAGAAGAGAGCCAGGTTTCGGATAGAGCAAAAACATCACAATTGAGTTTATGAATTAGAAATTTGAATGTATCCAATTTAGGGATAAGACTACGACAATTCCACTGTAAAACAGTGATATCTCCGACCTCTCTATTTAAATTAGACATCAAGAGAGATAATCATTGCAAGGAGGGGCCATGTTTGCATCAATTGCTGCAAAATTGTCTTTAGTACTGGAAGCATTGCGGTGACAATGGTTCTGATGGAGTCGGAAACATTAAAACACGTGAAGATTTGATCCACAAGGTCAGACAACTTTATAAATCCCGATTGGGAAGTTGAACTTGACGGAAAAACAGGGACAGTTGGGGTTTTTGATGTCCCCTCGAGTGCTGGGTCGTTCGAAGGTGAACTATTACCACGGAGGCCAGGAGGGACCTGATTTTGCTTATCCGCTGCACTCGATTTTTTGGGCAAGCTAACAGGGGGTATCACCGGAGGGACTTGTCCTTGAACTTTGGGAGTGGTCACATTTTTGCGCCGGGGATTCCCTTGAGAAATAAACGGCGTGCCCCCGTTAGCTGTATCCGCTTCCATTTCGTCAACTGGCAAAGTAGCGAAGACATTGTGTGTATTGATTGGTTGTTGTTCTTGAGCCAGTGGAGAAGCGCCCTTCAAAATTTCTGCGAAAGTGCGTTTAGAGCGTTCCCTCAAAGAGCGCTTCTGTTTCTCCCAGCGAGCCTTGTATGTTTCACAAGCTGAGAGCACGTGTGGGGATCCCCCGCAATATGGACACTTATGCTCAGTCGCACTGCAGGATTTCCCCTCATGTTGTTCTCCGCAAGTGGCACATCGTTCTTTATTGGCACAATAAGCAGCCGTGTGACCAACTGACTTGCACTTTAGACAAGTCATTGGCTTTGGAATAAAAAGTCGCACGGCTAACCTCAATTTATCTACCATCACGTAGTCAGGGAGAGCTGAACCAGCGAAGGTGACTCGAAACGAGTTGGACGGCGTAAATTTCTGTTCTTCTCCTTCATGGGAGACTGTTCCGAGCTGGCGGCAACCCAAGATCTTAACAGTCGTCGAGGGCAGTTTTTTAAAACGGCCGGTACCTTCACTCGTAATGTATTCGCACGTCAAGCCCGTTTCGGTTATCACACCCTCAATTTCGACTATGTGAGAGGGTATGTAGACCCGATACTCAATTTTAAAATGCTGATCGACAACAATCTTGTTTGCGTCTTTTCGATCATTCACGACAACTCGCAATTTGTTTGGTCTAACCTTCGAAATTTCCGAAACGGAGGTATACCTTGCCAGATCTTTCGCGATCTGCATGACTCTCAACGCCTTTCCATTTGGCTTAGGCCTGAAGAAAACAACCCAGGGACCAGTTCCGGGCGCATCTTCTGGATAGACCTTTACACGGGGAGTGGGAATAACAGGGGGGGAAGGCGAGGACGGGGATTGAGAGTGGGAAGGCGAAGGTTGAGAAGGAGCGGGAAGAACAGAGGGAGAAGACGAGGTTGAAGGTAGAGTGGGATCGTTAAGGGCAGATGGGAGATTTGCTAGTTTTTTGGAGGGAGGCTTGGTAGGGTTAGCTGACTCGTCCCCAGAAGAAGTATCTTCCGTATTTGGAACACGTTTGAGTGACTTTTTTTTATCCGTTAGGAGGGAACTAGAGTCAGAGACCTCCATATCCGAAGGTCCCCCACTCTCTGCCATTTTAAATTTTCACTTATATTCTAAGTATTTTTTTAAACAATATTTCACAATAAAATAATTCACAAAAACAAAAAAAAAAAAAACTTATAATTATTAAATATTTTCTCTCAGTATATTCAATCTTATTCACCTATGAACGCACTCCAGTGCAGATGAACGGGAGCGTGCTGAAAGCTCGTTGGTGGTGGGAATGTGCCTACGACACCACTACACACAGTCGTCGGTGAAAGCTTACCCGCACTGTCACTGTTGGCACGATGACTCGGCGAAATCTCCAATGTCGGCGAAGCAGCGACAAAACAAAAACCAATGCTTGGCTTTCCGAGGATGAAAGCCTCTATCCACTTGCAGGCAGGGCACTTCACTCACTATCCAGATAGTGAAATGAACTCTTCAGCGGCAAAAAAACAACAATCACGCGGTAACCGATAACGGAACTTGGACGCGACTTTCCTTCGTCTGGTTACTTCGGGCAATCGGCGAAGAATGACGTTAATGGTGTTATAAACTTTAAAATTAGATTTTTTTTTGAAAAACTAAAAATCACCGAAAATCGAGGTTTTCAAAAAAAATTGATGCCAAATGTCTTAAAATTGCATTACTTGTCGAGATTTATAGTTATCTCGATTTTTTTTTGTCAAAAAAAAGTTTCTTTTGCACTTGGTCGTTTTTCCGCCTGAAAAATCGATTTTTGACAAACAAACGAATGCATCGATTGAATTCAAAATCTAGACAAAATGGATGCAACCAATTACAGCCAGGAAATTTTAGTACACTGTGATGATAATGATGCAAAATTCGATTACACCAGGAATTCTCAAACTATTTGGCCAAAAGACCCCCTTTTCAAAATGACCATCGAATTACTTTATACATTTTATCTTTATCTTATTCATACGAAATACTTACCAAATTCAAAACTACATTATGTCACCTGGCAAAACTAATTTCTCCTACCCTAATTTATCGCGTGCAGATAATTTAAGGCCCATTTATACGTTGCTAGTAGCTGACTTGACAATGAGCAGCTACTGACCCGGTGGACTCGCTTGACAATTGGTTGACTCGCCTTGTCCGTTCACATAGTGTGAGCTGCTGGCGAGAAACTAGATACTACGGCACGGGTTTACCTGGGATGCCAGGCGATTTTTCAAATGTCCATCAAATAGTCAGAAACAGCAATCAGGTCCGAATTTGTCAAATGATTGGTCCGAAATCGACTTCTTTATTGGTAGTTTTCATCTTAGGTTTTCAGTTGAATGTATCATTACACAATTTTATAGAGATTACAGAGCAGTGTTGAGAATAACACCTGAACAAGTGGAAAAACTGTTGAATTTAATTGCTCCACAAATACAACGCCAAGATACACTCATGAAGGATGCTGTACCTGCAAGAGTGATAATATAAATGACATTGATATGCCTTTCTTCTGGAATATTGTTCAGATTGTTGTCGATATTTTTTAGAATCTCGAAAGCATCCATAGCTAAGATAATTCCGGAAGTATGTGATGCTTTAAATGATAGTCTAGAAGACTTTTTAAAATTTTATTCACACGCGTCAAAAATTAAAATAATGAATGAAAATGTACTTTTTTAAATCGAATATGTATTCTGTTTCTTAGAACCTTACTTTTTTTCGCAAGTTGTGAGTGAATTTTGAATGAAAATTGTGCCTGATAATGATTCTATATTAGACATTCTCCAGAAAACTATCTCAAAAAGAAAGCGTGCCCCGCCAGCGTGCAAAACAGAATAACAATGATTTCGTTAAGAAACTATGAGGGTTTTATTTGTTTTTCCAATAATTTTCAAGTCTATAAATATCTTCGCATATTTTTAAATATCTTAAAAATAGAGACATTTCTTTACATTTGGCATCCCTGATTCGAACGCTAAATTCTGTTTTTGACGTTTTGAAGCATGCGAGTGCGAGTAAATTCAAAAAACTTTGAAGTAGCTCGCACGCCGGATCACACATGACAATAACTGGCATGATGTGTTCACACGGTGTGAGTAGCTGCACTGCAGTAACTGACTAGACCGACTCGTATGCTTGCTCGCACCGTCTGAACCCGGCTTTATGCAGTGACTCCGAAACATCAAAACAGGCAGCAATAAAACTGCGAGACAATACACACGTGTCAACGGTGAGTATACGTGTGAAAGTAATGTAAACAATACACGCTCACCGCGTTTTTGTGTAGATATCCATCGTGGCTCAATGTATACAAACACATTTCCCTTTTGGGTTGACTTGAGGTCTGCGGACTAACTTCACTCCAAACAACAACGGTGGGAGGGAAGTTCCCAAACCATTTTGTGTTTTTGTTTTGTTTACTGGAACCACTCGGTCTGAGTCGTTTGACGAAGAGACCGCAGAACACACAGCCCGAGATAAGTTTAGCTGGCAATCCGTTCCCTTTCATGTTTCGTGGCCTCTTCCAGTGCCACCATTTGGAAGATCGGTTATGAAAAAGGGAAACTGATGGTGAATGGAGTTGAGCAGACAAACAAATGGCGATGCACTTTTGAGTGTTGTTTGTCTGTTCTTTTTTTTCGCTTGCAAATAGTGCATTAAGATGATCGCAAATAGGAAAGTGGTTCTGTGGGTTTCATCACGAGGTTTGTATTCACCATTCAATTCCGGCTACCGACGGAATTTTCATAATAGTTGTTGAAAGTTCTATCCCGTTTGTATTATTAATGAATCCTTTTTTTTATTTTTGCGATATCCACGCAAATGGAAGCTTGGCTAAATATGTCTTTATTACTTTACAGCGAATTGGTTTTGGAAACGCTTATTACTACGGAACTGTATATTAATAAAGATACAATGGCAACGAATATTTTGCTACCTAACAGATCTCTTCAAACATTGTTAGGAGTCGTCGTTGGAAGACAAGTTTGATCAGTTCCTTTAAAAAAAGTTCAACGGAAACGTTAAATTAAGTAAATGATGCACGTTGTCCGAAAAATCTATTAAACTGTTAACGGTAGAACGTGAATGCTTTTATACACAGTAGATTATTAGCTTACAATTTAGGCACGTCGCACCGTTTTTGATGGAACCAAAATTCGCCAAGGAAAAAGCGTCTAATTTAAACCTCTAGATAAAAACAGCTGTCTATAAATTTGCGATAAATTTTCATATAAACGTTTATCTTTTCTTGATAAATCATAGAACAAAGTTCATTTGTATTTATGTTTTGAAACGGAACTGGAAATACAATAATAACATTCAAGAGTCGTAAATCGCAAAAAGTCAGGTGTTGTAACGTCACAAAAGAACAAGCGAATCGAACTATAAAATATTCACCAACCGATTATTCTTGTGAGGCATTTTCCCAATTACACTGTGACATTGTAAATTTTTCGGGAATTATCTGATGCATACAGGAAAACGCAAAACGACGTGTTCTTAGTGAGTCAAAACGTTTTCACGTCACGGTGGAATGGGTCTTGTTCAGCTATTTTATGGAAACATGAACATAACATGTTGGGTGTGGTGCACTAATTACGTGACACAGTTCTTTCCTATCTCTAACGCACAATAAGTAATGTCAACTCGACCCCCTTCTCTCTCTCTCTCTCTCTCTCTCTCTCCCTGTTTCGTGTTACGTAATTTGTGCACGACGCCTTGTTAGAAAAACTTTTTTCCTGTAGAAGTGCCCTTCTCCTATAATTTTTAAAATAATTTTTAAAATAATTTTCTTTCAGTGTATTTTTTTTATTTGTTTGGTATTTTCAAAAATAAATTCAAATAATTTTCTACACTTGACTAAATTTTTTGTATTTTTGAGTTATTTTTTTTGTAAAAAACATAGAAAAACGCTTACTATTACCAAAAATGTCAAAATCATAAACTATAGGATATAAAACATTTTGATCAGTAAACGAAATGCAAAATCTATTTAAATTTTCACTGAAAAATACAAAAAAAAACAGATTTCAAAAACTGCACTGAAAAAATATTCAAAAAATTAAAATTCAGTTTTCTCAAAACATTTTTTTTTCAAATACTGAAACAAGTCATCCATACATCAGAAGATAGGAACCTTTTTCATGATTTTTTTGAATCTGATCCTGAGTTTTGTTTAAGGTCAGGATAGCAATATAGTGTATTCGGCAAAGTTTTAGATATAATAATAAATTGTGGACTTTTGTTAGAGACGTCGACCTTTATCGTTTATATCAAAAAACGTTCTCGCATCCGCTTAGTGTACTATCAATTCAAACAACCTATTTGGCGTCCTTTCGACCAATCTACGTGAAAACGCTTCTCGTTGAAGCTCCCTCAAACTCTCATACTGCCTGTTAGCTGCACCTATTCTTCGTACGGCCACTTCCCAGAAGTTCTCGATTGGGTTTTGAACTTTTTTTTTTTTTTTTTTATCTGTATTATAGTGATTTTCAACTCAATTTGGCTGGTTCGTCACTTTTTACTTCCATTTTTGGAAGAATGTCGGGAGTGAGAATTGAACTCGTGACCTTTAGCGTGAGAGGCATGGATGTTACCACTACGTCAGATCGCCTCCAGGGGTTTTGAACTGGTTAATAAGCTGTGTAGTCCGGAATCTGAAATCCCAATTTAATAAACCATGTGGAGGTTTTCCGACTTTTATGAACTGATGTGTTATCCTGTTGGAACACCCAATCATCACGACGTTTCGGTTTTCATGAAATCTTGACATGTTTTCTGATTTGGCACCTTTGTTTATTTTTTGGGCTCATTAACATTTTAGTTGTAAGAGGGTTGGGTTTTAATCGTGTACATGTTACATGTTTATGGTTTCTATAATTGAATCGTTTGTTTGAGAAACTCCATAAATGCCATTTTTATCAAAATTTGGCAGATAATGAGTCCTTGAGGGCATATCGACAATTTCAGAAAAGGTTAGTTCTACGAACCCCCTTGAATTTGGGTTGCAAATATTCGTTTATTTGAGAAACCCCATAAGTCCATGTTTCTAAATGTCACCATGGCCAACGCTGCGATAGATATACAATTGCATTCATTATTTACATTTGGGGGTCTCCGTAGCCACATTGGTTGCGCGTTCGCTTAGTAAGCGATCGATCGTGAGTTCAAAACTCAGGGCCCTCATTGACCATCTTTGTGTTGTTATAGAATAACTACGTCCACGCAACAATCATCAGCGATGGAGATCGATCCACGGTCGAAATAAGATACATTCAACCATACAACTGCTCTGCTCTGCAAGACACATCGGGCTGCTGTTCTATGAATAACTCAACAATGATCAATGGACTATCTCCGCTGTCCCGTGGTCTAACTGGATAATGAAAGATCAGAAGGAATACTATTACACCTAAATGGCTACCGTGTATATGTCTTCTTCTTCAATTGCACTAACGTTCCTAGAGGAACTTCGCCGTCTCAACGTAGTATTACTTACGTCATTTTTATAAGTACTTAGTTGAGATTTCTATGCCAAATAACACGCCTTGAATGCATTCTGAGTGGCAAGCTCTAGAATACGCGTGATCACAGTGCAAGTCGGAGGAAATTTCTTTGACGAAAAATTCCCCCGACCAGAACGGGAATCGAACCCGAACACCCGGCATGTTAGTTATGACGCTAACCACTCGGCCAAGGGAGCACCAACCGTGTATATGTACCATATGCAATGGTATAGAAGGAAATACTCTTACGCCGAAAAATGGCAACTGTATAATGTGCTAATTATAGATATGATAAACATGTGACATGTACACGATGAAAATTCGGCTCTGTTACAGCTAAAATGCTAATGAGCCTAAAATAAATAAATAGGACAAAAAAAATATTTACGTTCGATTTCCTAAGATGCATGCATAGATCAACATAATCGGATTGTCTTCTGATTTGGATTGTTACCCAGACATGACCGCGAAATGTAAGCGTGGTGTTCGGCAGACAACAAATTACAAAGCGGAAGTCATAAAAGGGGCAAGAATCAATGGAAAGGCATACAAAAATAGAGGCAAATCATCTCTCGGAAACCCCAAGCTGAAAACTGTAATTGATCTTGTAAGTCAACACGTTTTGTCGACTCCCGTAGAAGTATCCCACTAAACCATCGTCGAGAAAACTACGAGAAACTACGAGAGAAAACAACTATTTCGTTTTAGCAGTGGCCGGAAAACCCCTAGTGACCAAAAAATCCACTTCAAGTTATCGCAGTTCATCCAGGTAGCTTTCAAGAAACACAAATTTCTGCATAACCCGAGAACTAATGAAGCAAATGGAACCAAAATTGGCATGCGGGGGTTTTAGGGGGCAAGAGATTTTTCAATGGTGGTTCGACACTCTTCCTCCTCTCTAAGGCCTAACTCGAGGAAGGAATCTTACGATTTGAGCTGTTTTTATTATGTTTTCTGTTCCAAACGTGTATTCCATGTAACGGAGAAACATGTTAAGTGATTGAAGAATCGTGAACATAAATTGTGTCTGAAAATAATTTTATATTATAATGACGAGTTTTGGTAGAAGTACTAGGAAATTCATAGTAAAATGAAATTTTAAAGGGTCTAGAGGTAATCAATCAATGAAGAGTACTGCGATTGGCTCCACAAATGATCGCTTGGTATGAAAATGTGATTGTTTGAAAGTATTTATAACAAAATATCAATTTTGGGCGAGACGAAGTTCACCGGGTCAGCTAGTAACTTAACAGCCCCATTCTTACTTGGTATGAACATTATGATACATAATAGTGCATTGAGTCTCGTCAAAACAGCTAAATACACCACTGATTTCTCGTTTTTTTGAGGAACCCCCGAAGTCCACCAACTTCGAAGCGCTTTATTTTGAGCTTAACTTGTTATATTGAAGAAGTTGGGGTTCCAAATAATATGTTTTGGGTCTAATAATCGAACCTCATATCAATAAATTTGAGGTCCAGGTCAAAATTTTGAGAAAAACAGTGTTTTGTCATTTTCTCGCAAGTGCGTCAAGTCGACTGTGGGTTTCTCAATCAAACGATTCAATTATAAATTACACAGTAGCCATTTTTAGGCGTATAAATATTCCTTCTGTTCCATTACATAAGATCAATTACACAATAGTAGCCATTCAGTTGTAAGAGTATTCCTTCTGTTTTGACGTAGGACTACGTCTTACATTAAGGGTGACAGATCAGAAAATAGGTCACGTTTTTATGAAATAAAGTTAACGTTTTTAACGGATTTTAACAATTTGCATACCAATCGAATCGGAAATTTCCTAATATTTGTTTGAAATTCTAAACATTACAATCTCATAGTCTGTATATGGTTTAAATTGATCAAAATTGGAAGCAATCCCATTTCCCCATACATTTGTGTACTTTCCCGAACAGAGCTGTTAATAGCGGGCAACTTATCAAGCCGCTAGAATAGAAACAACGAAGGGGGATAACGAAAAGAGAATATTTGCGAAGTAAACTCCACCATTGCACAGTATCTAAGCTGTCGCTAGCGTATAAGTATTGCATTTCCTCTGAGAAAAATTCTCAGAATCTGTCTATGCTCGAAACAACAAAGGTCGCTTATTCTGTTTTATGTTTCCCCTCGAGCTGTGAAACTGTACATGTGTACATGTGTGCATCGGCTCTGTTCTGATGCAACAAGCTCTAAGCTACGTTGACGGTTTTGACCGAGTTTCATAAACGGTCATTCTCGCGATGTTTTATTTTTATCGCTGTAACTGTGTGCATCTGTTAGACGCGTGTTCGATGCTTGTTGAATGGCGATGCACCGAAGATGCCTCTCGTTAAATTCAATGCGTGCATTGATAAAAAGAAACAAATTTCGAAATAATACCAATTAGTGTATTGTTCTCGCAAAGGCAAGAAGGAATCGTTGCTTCTCGAAATGATTCTACACAACCACACAAGCCATTAATCCTTTTCAGGGTCCCCGGAACTTTTTATTAAATAGTTATTTATGAAATTTCGACGTATTCGCAAATAATATCCGAAATGATAAACCAATAAATTAAAAAAAAAAATAAAAATGCGTGGTCTTACGTCCTAAGCGGTGGTGTTTCGGATACAACCCCTCAATTTTTTTCCATCTTTCAGCAGACCGGACAGCGGAGACAGATGATATGATCATTGTTGTGTTGTTATCAATAGCACAATAATCCGTTGTTATTTTCTTTTTGCAACCAGAGCATTTCCAATAGCAGAGCTTTCATGATGATTATTGCATGGACATAATTATTCTATAACAACACAAAGATGGCCAATTGAGGGCCCTGATTTTTGAACTCACGATCGATCGCTTAGAAAGCGAGCACGCAACCAATGTGGCTATGAAGACCACCTTCAATATAATCGTTATGTAGACCATCTAATAATGATCATCATAAAAATTGCACATTGGTTCTGTATTCTGAACATCTATCCTAAATGTACTTAACGGGTGTACCGTTTGAAATCCGCACTCACAAAATTCATTATCAAAATTCGAGTTTTTATCCGATTATCACTGAATATTCAAGGAGTAAAAAGAAACAATTGAAGGTAGTTTTGGCATCATTCATTTAGTTTATATTTTATATTTTATCGCCATTATATCCGAATGCCCGAACCTTGGCCATCATGTTTCGCACGACCTCAGAATCGACAGTTTTTTCTTGAATATTATTAATCCATGCTTTTTGAATTTTTTCTGTAATCATGATGATGGTCCCACCTCTTTTCCCTGCAAAGGTTTGAGCGGGGCGAGTTATCTTGTTGATAATAATTATTTTACGGTATTTATATTTTTTTCATCAACTAACCAGTAGGCAAACTAAGTTGAAAAGAAAACATACTGGGCCTGATTCTCAAATACACTTCACGGTGGAAACGAAATGAAATGTATCCGCGATGACAATATAATAATTATAATGTCAAATTATCCTCAGATGAAATTTTTGTATGAGATTATTATACCACATGAAGAAAACAAAGTTTTCCATTCACATTGAATACCAGTTTGATACGAAGAAGTTAATTTTCATTAATGATTTTTATTTAAAAAGTGCTAATTCTGCCTGAGAACTCATTATTATCTTGGACACTTCACTAACTCGTAAAACGTAGTTCAATTGACGAATTTACGCAAAGCTGAATCAGCTCATGCGACACCTACATTAGAGCTCAGAACTACAAATGTGAGGGTGTTTGTTTATTTTACGCACTGAAAAGCGCGTAATTCGTAATTATTAATTTTATTTTTATTTAGATTCATTTCAGCCACTAAATGTCGTCAGTATATGGTTAGAAAATTATTGTTTTGTATATTGCCGATGGTTTCAACAAGCGATTTTACCAAAGTCATAGACAATCTTCGGAAATTTTAGGTTACATGATGCATACCGGTTATTGATACTATGGATAATTGCGATGAAATCGATATCATATCAAATTGGCTAATATCATTGATTATGTAGGGGCCGATACAAGAAGGATTTGCAGTATTTTTAGCGCAAAACACCCTATTCGTCGTTCACTTAGTTGAAAAAAATTATAATTACAATACTTATAACAAGCCATTCCTCGTAATATACGTAGCACATTGTAAAATGATGATTTTCTAACCTTTTCAGCGTGGAAAGTATACATGAAACCGGAAAATTTGAAGATAAATTCTAATTTTTCTAAAAAATTAGAACGAAGTTCATACCAAAAAACAAAACATCCTCATTTTACTCGCTGCGCCATCTGGTTGTAAATCCAACGTAAATTTGTCAATAGCGTGCCGTTTATTTCGTTCCCACCGTTAAGTGTATTCGAGGCCCACTGGTTATCTCGCAGACATAGATTACTAATCGAAAGAACAATTTAAGCCGTTATATAATCGTATTTATTCCATGGCATGTCGATGGAATTTCCAACCCGGGAAGACCCTAGACCGATCGGGAATGAACCCAATACCTATGTCAGTATTAGCCTTGAATTTACAAAGGAATTCCCGCTTTACTAGATACCCGACAACATTCTGCAAATGCGATCGAGACCGGACAGCTGAGCAAACCTAAGTCTAATTCCAGCCAATACTTCAGGCCCATCATTCTTTACCACTTTAGGTCGTTTTAGAAGGTGCTCCTCCACAATGGTCCAGTATTTTTTCCGATTTCATCCGATTTCGGCACGAAATTGACATCATTCGCCTTATACCACATGATGGCATGATGCCAAATCCGGCCAGAAGATCGTCGGACCGTCCAGAGCCTTCAAGGGAGGGATGATTCGCTTTTGGAGACATGGTAACGAAAGGCGTACATTGCTTTCCGCAAGTACAAATCGCTTCCCAAAGTAAGAACTTTTGGGCGAACTTCGACATCTTTTGTTTCCGAAGTTTCTCGGGGACATCCAACTTATCACTGGCAGTTACATACAGGTTTCCTTGAATCTGGTTGAAGTCCGCCTTTACATATGTCTCGTCATCCATTACGCAGCTGTGTGGTTTCTTTAACTTCTAATCGAGGAACTTCCGGGCACGCCTTTTTGTGACCGTATTCTGTTTCTCGTCACGGTTTGGGGACTTTTGAACCTTAAACGTACGAAGTTCAGCTCGACTTTTGGTATTCTGCACGAAAGTCTGGCTCACATGCAACTTTTTAGCCACACCCGAACTAAGGCGTTCGGTTTACGTTTAAAGGCCCCAACCACGAGTTTGTAATCATGGAGAACTGATTTAACGGTTTTTTTTCCGGATCATTCCTTCCGATCAACAGTCAGACGTTCTTCGAACTGTTTTGTGATACCGTAGAATTCGCGATTCCCAACTCTTTTTCCGACTGTACGATGCGACAGAGCCTCATTCTCGAAGTACTCGGGCAAAACCATTTTCGCGCACGCACTCTTCTTTCGTCGTTATTTTGAATACTTTTACTCACCTGATAAAATCTACTCACAAAATGTGAACAATAGACATTAAACTGTGTCTACGCTGAATTTCAATTAATTTTACCTATCGGATGAAAAATTAGAACAATTTGAGTTTGTGCGGATTTCAAACGGTATACCCAGGGTTGCCAACTATAATTTTAAAAAATCAGGGAGAATGAAAATAAAAAATCAGGATAGCTCATATTGGGTTGTCCGATCATCATCCATGCTTTGGAATGAATCTTGACTAGACAAATGAGGAAAGCATATCAGCAGTGGAAGACTTGTTGAATTTTTCCTAATTTTTATGATATTTAGTACTGTTATAGATATATTTACCATAGTCGCATCATTAAAGTTGATTCTACTTTGAATCAAACTAACAAAACATATATACAATCTTTTTATATTGACAGTGGATTCAAAGTTTTTCTCTTGAGTAATTGTGGAAAACCACGAAACAAATCACGAGAACAAAAATCAGGAAAAAACAGGATCATTTCAGAAAAATCAGGATAAATTGAGTGTTCGTCAGGATATCAGGGAGCGTGCTAAAAAGTCTGGGAAATCCTGAAAAATCAGGAAGGTTGGAATCTCTGGGTATACCCTTTAAATCTTCAATCACAATAGAACGGCTTGCTTCATTGATCTCAATAAAAATTATTAAATTTATGTAGGGACCCGAAAGTTCCATGCATCTTCAATGAGACATAAAGAACTCTTCCATTCTGTAATACACTAGATATTTTAAATTTACAATGGGTTGTTTCTAACAACATAGTGTATCGAACAAAAATATGCTTACCGATTTAGAAGATATCTACAAACCACTTGAATTTAACTGAGCAAATTATTATATAGCGTATCAAGGAGATTATTTCGAATGAAATTTGCTTTTCAATTTTCATCGTATGTCATCATCCGAACTGATATGTCTTTTTCCTCATCTCTCCTCATTTCCATCATCTCAAGGAGATTCAACAGGAAAGAATATATTGAACATTTTACTTGTAGTTAATATCTCCCTACTGTTGGATATACAATTTACCCTATAACGCCTACACAACAGCATCTGTACTGCGAAATGAGGAAAGTAAATGATTTTCACGGTGAACGATCACAGCGCCATTGCATTGGGCTGCAACCGTACGGATGAAACCCGGCACGATTTACAACCATTCAACGCGCACCAATTTACCAATAAATTGATCCCTGCGTGAATCGAAACCCCACCAAATTAATCAACGTCTGATCGGAGAAACCAGTTTCCAGCTTGGATCATCGTGAAACCCTTGGCTGCATCGACGTTGAAAATCACATCAATTTTGTCCCACCGCATTGAAGCCGGTGCAATGCAGCGAAGCAGTTGGGATAATCTGTTGAAAATACGCCGCTATTGGAATCGCTTGGGGATCAAGACCTCCACACTAGCAGTGTGTTTCGATGCGACGAAGTGAAAGGAGTTGGTCTTTCATTGGAGCGAGATTACTGGCCGCTTGAAGTACGCATCGTATACAGCCCGGTAGCGATGTCCGAGCAACTTCTGTCAGCCGCTGCAGCATATTGGAAATTAAATTAGTTGCAATACTGTAATTATGGATTTCCTTTTCATTTCGCTCCCGACGTTCGCAGCTATGATGGAGTAGGTTTTATGAACACATGTGTTCCGTACTGTTCAACAACGAAAAACCGATCCGATGAGTCGTGGCTTATGGTCGGAGTTGATGCACAGGCAAGAGACTCGAATGTGCAGTATGTCTGTGGTTCTTTTCACCTGGCTCATTTATGCAGCCTGGCCCAGACTCGGTTGCATGTATCGATTGGAATTATGCTGCACGACGACAACGGAAGGCATTCGAACTGCATTATATGACGACTGTAACGCACGATGCATGAGTGCTAGCGAAACATATGTTTACATACATATTTGCTATGTTATGCAGCTGTTCATGCAGCGGGGCTTGTAATTGCACATACGGAATGGATAGTCTTTCAAGTAACAACGTACCATTCTAGATAAGATTATTAGCCCAGCGAGTTGTAGACTAATGCTATGACAATCACGAATGCATTCCGAATAAATTTTCTATGTTTTATGAACTTTGTTATCGAATTTAGAACAAAACAGCTCGTGTGAACTGAACATATTACCTTTCCTGTGTTGTGATTGAGTTATAAGCAAATATAAACATTTATAAATCGATCAATCTGTTGAAGCTTCTTCTTTGTTTGAACATAAAACAATTTCTGAAATGGTGAGATTGAACCGAGACATATTCATACAATGATCGAATTAAAACAGAACTCGAAATATTCCCAATTCAACCTTGATTGATGCACTAAATATGCTAAATCGATCCTAATTTAGTAAATGACAAACAAACACTACCAACCATTCGATTTCCATCAAGAAAGTTTTGTTGTCTTTTACGGTTATTAACCTTGAAAATCGTATTCAACACCGCTCTTGCTTTGGAAAGCAGACCTGTCGAACCGGTTCATATTTAAGCAGGAGGAGAGAAAATAATTTTGAATGTTTTTAATAAAAATAAGCTCATGCTAATAATCCACAGTCGACAACTCCAAATTGATGTCGTACTTTGCATCCTTTAGCTAAATATATCTTGTGTGTCCCCAATGTAATCGGGGAAAACATTTAAACATTTTCACATCGAGATAAGAAAAAAAACAGGAAGTTGGCGCCACAGTCTTGATCCACGAGCTTTGAATATAACAAAAACACAAAAACTAATTCCATCCAAACCCGGATTGCCGGCTGAATCTTTTTGACTTAATTTCTCGTTTTCTCACAACAGAAACGGCATCGCGAAATGCTGTTGCTGCTGCTACCTTGCTTGGAAATTAAACAACACAATGATATTCACGAGATATCTTGAGTCATTTGCAAATTGCGCCGATTTTCTCGGTGCGGTTGAGATGTTTTCACATCGGCGCTTTTGTTTTCGCGTGTAAACCGGTGACGGTGGAGGGAATCAAAGATGATAGGCTAAAGGTGAACCCGATGGGTTGATGATGGTGAGATGAGCTTAGGTACAATGCAAGGATGCCATCTTGGCTGAGAGTTGTGGGTCAAAATGGTGCTTACTATGCCGCTGATTCGACTCAAATTCGGTCCCATTCCGCACTCATTTATTCTAGCGCATAAAGTAGTCAAATTAAAGCGATGTATGAGGAACTTTGTTGTGCCTCTTGTCTTCCAACCGTTGCTTGAAATGATTTATTCAGAGGTTCTTCTTTCTAAAATTAAAACATTAAATTTTGGCTAATGTTTATTATCATACAAATGAGCCATTCATTACATTTATCTTTCGAAGATTAAAGTTTTGTCGTTTTGAGAATGGGATATCCTCTTTTGGCGATTGTGGCATGTGTCGTTGTTGGATTTGGAATCCTCTTAAAAGTGTTCTGTTCACTATGAAAAGTGCTGTTTTCAAAATACGGGTGAAAAATGGATTTTTTATGAAACAATACCAACATGTTATCAAGATTTTCAGCATGCTAAAAAAAGAAATGTTCCTTGGCTCTTATTGGAAACTCGCCTGCAAAATCATTAAATTGTGCCAGTTGTCGTATATCATCTATCGGTATGTTTATCGTTTTTCGTGCTGTCTTAAAAACATCGAAATCATCTAACCTAGGGTTTTTGGAAAAAAATATTACCCCAAATTGAATGCAAAATGCAAATGCAAATTGAATATCATCAGTTTCCGCAGAGAGTAAATGGACAAATTCAGAATTCCAGTGTAATATAAAACAACATTCAATCTATTCACCGTGGAGTTTCGATGAATATAGTTTCGTAATTAACAAAGTTATTGGAAGATTTTCTTGGAAAAATAACATTTTAATTACACTTCTTAAAATTGAATTTTTATTGCTATATCACCTCCCTTTAAAACATTTCTCTTATATTTTTATTGAAATACTGTTTCACCGAGTTGTAGGGGAAAGTCGGGAAAGACGGACACCCCTGTATAATTGATAAATTACATTTTGATTTCAAATTTTAATTATGTACAAACTTGCAATACAGTGTATCAATACCTTTGACCAGTATTGGAAAAAATCATCTTCGCTAAGATCAAATGCATAGATTTTCGGGCTAGGTTGCATCGAAAACCTATATATTCCAAACGAAAATTGAAATGACAGATCCAGGCAACCATTGAATATGAGCAAATGAACTTTTGTCCTTCAATATGTTTTGATGCTTATTTTTTCCACCCAGTGTCATTTTCATCTTGATTATCGGAAACGTCAGAACTGAATTTCATTTCAGCCAAATGAATATCAGCTGTTGTTAACTTCTAACCTGAGGCTGCTGTGTGCGGTTGGGTTTTGCAGTTGCCGGATTCTGTAATCGGAAATACCTTATGAAATTCCAGTTATCGCAAATGACTTGATGGTAGCTAAATCCACTCGTTGTATCCATTCTGCATATG
Source organism: Toxorhynchites rutilus septentrionalis (assembly GCF_029784135.1). NCBI lineage: Eukaryota > Metazoa > Arthropoda > Insecta > Diptera > Culicidae > Toxorhynchites > Toxorhynchites rutilus. The sequence goes on along the minus strand of NC_073745.1, from coordinate 327,657,513 downwards.
CCGTTGCTACCGTCTCGCCAAATAAAATTTATTTTGAACTTAAATTCACTGCCAGAACGAATATCGTTTCGGATGTGATGAATATCAATTTGTTGCTTTTGATATCAAAAGTATAAATAACAGCGAAGTTATGAACCCTACTCAATGTCGCATTCATTCATTATAGCAAAATTGCTCATGCAACAGCGATGTGAACAAAATGAACTCGTTTGTTATTGTCATCAATATAATGAGGGCAGTGTGTTTCAAGCTGAAAAAAAGTCATTTACACTGGAACAAAATCATATTCGTTTCTCCTGAATATTTGTTGATATTCTAAGACACTGCCTTTGACACTTACTGTGTACTCCTAGCTGACTTTCTGTTAAAATTGAAAATAAAAACAAAAAAGTAATCCATTAAGAGCAGCTTGATGTAAATTTTCGTCTACAGAAAATTAGGTTCTCATTGTTATCGAGTTATTTTTTGGGGTATTTTTCGTTACGTGAGTGTTTTACCATCGCTTCTCTTCCAGTTTATGGAATCAGTGGTGAAGTTTTCTCATTTTTGCTCCAGAAATATTGATAAACATAAAATATCAATCAAGTCAGGTAAGAGGGACACTCCACCGACTAAAAACAAACATTTTGTTTTTAAAACAATTTGATTATCTGCTCCTTCTTTTTTAACAGATGCCCACTGTGCAACCAGATATCATGGACGAATCAGCAGAGCGGTTTTTGAAACGTAATCCGCATTTGTCATTCCGAATGCCGGATGCTATTTTAGACATGAAAAAATAAGAAAAATTACAAGTCTTTCTAGGTGATTTTAGTCTAGCTTTTTTGTTAGATTATTTTTAAGGCATAGGTCATAAGAGGCATAGGAGGTCTTCAACCTCCAAAACTTATCGAGTACATAAACTTGATTTTTCAGTGAGTGTCCATCTTTCCCATTCCAAGTGTCCGTCTTTCCCTACTTAATAAATTTTTTAAAAAAATGCCGTACACATTCATTTTTCAAAATTTCTGCCTCATAGACAAATTTTATTATAAAAAGAGACCTAGACTATAAATTTATGGTGAGACAGCTATATATTTTTTTGTGAAATTCACGAAAAAACAACTTTTATTTAGGGTGTCCGTCTTTACCACCTTTCCCCTATATTTTATCTTTAGGTGTTCATTCATTGCCAAATTAAAAATGGCTGAATCACTTCTTGAGACAAGTTCAACAACACAAAAATGTCCCGATGCATATAGTTCGCACATTGAAGTACCTCTCGGCTAGAATGACTAAATCTGCTCAAAACTCCATAGGTCCTTCAGTTCTCCCGGTCACCCCGATTGGATTACGTTTAAAAAATATGTTTGATAAACCATAGAACAAATAGCCGGTCCAATTAATTTTACAGGTTTTCCTTCTCATGTTTCCTGAATCATATTTCGGACACTTTGTTCTAATATCTTGAAATGCTTAATGCACTGATGATATAACTATCAAATTGATATCACAATTGCTTCTTTAGAGTAATTCCTTGGTTTCACTATCATTTCATATAAGAACTACACTTGAATTATAACACAATCGGCAGAAATCTTACAACACTACTCATTATCGTTTGTGTTTGACGTTTGCTTAGCGTGAGCACGTAGAATTTACCCGTTCATAAATATTTAAATTTCTTCCGTGTTTCATCAGTTCTCATCATCGTTAACAGTTTACTGTGAGTGCTTGGTAAGTGTTTCGCTGTTGACTATAAAATATAATCGAGTGTAATGTCCAAAAAATACAAAATAAAGTGTCCGAAATTTGAATTCGATCTTTCCGAAATTTGGTTTAGTGTCCGAAGTTTGATTCTTATTCGCTTCATTTGAAAAGCATTTTATTCGATGATTCCGATGATCAAATAGGTACCAAAGTAAAAAGCTTAAAAGCATATTGAACTAATTTATTAAAAATATCAACCAAATAATACCTCTGCATAAAGTTTAGATCTGTTTTCTGCATCATATACCTTAAGCGCCGAGATATGATTCAGAACGGTATAAGAATTTCGGAAATTTGTTTTGTTGAGTGGTCAATACTTTGCGTTTACATTATCACGTCAGTGAATCCTGATTCTTACCTCTTTCTTCCATGGTAATCGCTGGGGATTCACGCTTCACTAGAGAGCAACTACGAAGTGTTCAGTCTATCCAAATCTAATATTGACCAGGTCCTTCATATGCTTTAATGTATGGTACAATGCGCTTTTAAGGCACTTCCGCGTGTACATAAAGGGTGTGTCGTTAAAAATCCACACACACAAAATTAGAATTTTTATCCGATTATCACCAAATTTTCAGGGAGTAAAAAGGAACAATTGAAGTTAGTTTTGGCTTCATTCATTCAATTCATTCCGCCTTCATATCCGTATGCGCGAACATTGGCCTTAACCCCACCCATAAGGTTTTGCACGACCCCATAATCGCCAGTTTTTCGCATATCAACCCATGCTCTCTTCATTTGGTCGGTGTTGAGTCAGAGGGGACCAAGTCGCAAAATTAAAAATATCGAGTTATTGATTGCATTAGGTTAAATATTTTGTATGCTACAGGTTTGGGAAATCACGCGTCAATGAAAACCCGTTATACCAAACTTCAAGCTCGTTTTTCTCGAAATCATAAAAATGTCACATAGTCCGGCATGACTCAACACCGACCATTTCATTTGCATTATTCAACTCTTCAGGTTGTTTTAGAAGGTGCCTCTTCATAATGACCCAAAATATTTCTATTAGGCGCAGTTCCGGAGTGTTTGGAGGGTTCAGATCTTTCGGCACGAAATCGACATCATTAGCCTCAAACCACACTAGCACGTCGTTCGTGTAGTGGCATGATGCTAAATCCGGCCAGAAGATCGTCGGACCGTCGTGAGCCTGTAGGTAAGGAAGAAGCCGCTCTTCCAAATACACCTGTCCATTCATGGTGCTTGCGGTAACGAAAGGTGTACTCCGCTTTCCGCAAGTACAAATCGTTTGCGAAGTTAAGAACTTCTGGGTGAATTTGGACTTCTTCTGTGTCCGGAGTTTCTCGGAAACATCCAACTTGGTAGTCACATACAGGTTCCCTGGAATCCGGTTGAAGTACGCTTTCACATATGTCTCGTCATCCATTACGCAGCAGTGTGGTTTCATTATTTTCTTGTCGTACAACTTCCGGGCACGCCATTTTGCGACCGTATTCTGTTTCTTGTCGCGGTTTGAATACTTCTGAACCTTAAACGTACGTAGTCCAGCTCGAGTTTTGGTATTCTGCGTGAAAGTCTTGCTAACCCCAACACGCGTTTGTAATGATTCTTGTTGATCTGACGGCTTTATTCCGAATCTTCGCTTCCGATCAACAGTCAAACGTTTTTCGAAACGTTTTATGATACCATATACCGTGTAATTTGCGATTCCCAACATTTTTTTTTCCAATGGCACGATGCGACAGACCCTTATTCTCGAAGTACTCGGGCAAAACTCTTTCGTGAATTTAAATTAAACTTACCCAACAGATCATAAGTTAGAGCAACTCGAGTGTGTGCGTATTTTAAACGATACACCCTGCTTTCGAGTCCATAGTTCTGTTTTCGGAGGATTTTCCGTTTTTCATTCGTTAGATTAGGAATTTCCTAGTATTTTTTTAAGTTAAAAACGAACCTCAACTGTTTGGGAAATCTCCACAAGCTGTTGCCTTATAGTACATTTGGTCTGGAAACTGCCCAAAATTCATATTCACGTATGGTTTGTCGTTCATGAGTAAGCTTTCTCGGTACCTCATTAAAAATTTGTTTTTAAAGACGGTTTCTCTAGAAAATAATTTCGCTGGAGTTGTGTTCATTGGAGACATCAGCATCCGAGAGACCTGGGTTCGCTCAGATTATTCTCAACACCTTCGAAGGCGGCTATCGTTGTTAAGTTCTGTGTAATGTTCAGTGCGCAAGTTTCGGCTAGTCGAACATTCAGTAGTCAATAAATATGCCACTGGTTTGAATGTAATGTTAGTGTAATACAAGTCTCAGATATGGTATGTTCTATCGCGAAAGGGATAACTATTGGTAGAGAGGAGTAAACTAAAGGCTACAATGCAATAAAGTGAGGCAATTAATGTGATCGAATAAACTCGGTTTCTTGACAGCCCGACGGGACTACTTAGTAGTCATAGTTGGATCCTGGAAAGGAAAAAATAGTATAGTTACACTACACTATAATGTGCAATAATCATGTGAAGGTGGACGAGACGCACCAACTTAGCTGATTTCTAGTTTGTACAGTTTGACCTATTTGACCTAAATGATGACCTAACATCACATGTCTTTCTTGGAAATGCCAACACTCGCCACTAGATGCACCTCGTATGAGCAATTATGTTGAGAAAATGTCCGTAAATGGATATCCGCACCTCTAGGGTGAATGACCAGTCCGATAGGTAAGCAACCCAAAATATAGAGTTGAAGGTGACTTGAGAAGAAATCTTTGTACCAGATGATCGATCTTTGAGATCAAAAGCGTTGAAAAGCATGTATAAATAAGGTAACATGTACACTATTCAATTTCAGCCTTTTAAGGCTTAACATTCCAATTACCTTGAAATCAAATAAACGAAAGGGATGAATATACCAGTATACTGTAGTAGAAAAACGATCAGGATGAGAAATATATCCTCGACATTACAGCGCTAAACCACAAAATTGTCGCTGCAAATAAGCAATTTTTCTCATTCAGCTAGGTAAAAAGGTTTCTATAACATTCTACTGTTATTGTTTGGCCGATTTGAGTTTTAAAAAACTGCTTCTATAATCTCCTTGTACGAGTTCGACTTTTTAGCTTGCTCCAGTGCAGAACTACAGGATTTTAGCTAGAACTCGAAGTTCAGGATCTATTTGGCAAATCCAAGTATCCGTCATTACGAGTCAACGCAGAAAATCAGTATTATTCATCTAAAACGAGCCAAATGAAAGTGGAAAAAAGACAGATGGACGCATAACAATTGATATTATAAAAACAGAACCGGAAGGAGCTGGCGCAATTATTCAAACGAGATCAAAAATTGCTTCGATGAAAGGGCACTGTCATATCGAAAGCGTCCCACACTAATCGCAGGTGATTAGCTTAATTAATTTTTACATTCACGTACCCGTTTTGGGCATCTCTCCAGTACTTTTACTGGCATCAATGCCCAGATGATCACCGGATCGGAGAAAAACTGAGAAAGAAGATGATGATGCGTTCAGATAGTAGTTGTAGTAGAGTAGTTGTAGGAAACTGCGCGCACAAGCCGTTTAGCTCATCTTACGTAAGCAGCTCGCAAATCGTGTACTGGAAAAAAAAACCTTTGAAAGAATATTATAAGTACCTGCACATCGATGATCAAAGTGTAATGATGATGATGATGATAATGATGGTGATGATTCAGCAGTTGATGCTGTTGAATAATGTACAGAAAGGGTATATGTGGAAGTGCCTTATTGCATGGAAATTGAACTCTCTTTTTACCCCTGGAGAAAAAAAGATGTTGCATAATATTCCACAGGGCAACTGATTGAATGGACAATGATGCACAACTGCAACAAACTATCACCGTGGGAATGGCCAAACTGTTGTTGATGAAATTTAGCAAAATAGTTGATAAAATAGTTGATATTATTGCCAATATTAAGAAGTAAGCCTGTTGATACCAAACGTTGTAAGCAATCCGACGCTTGTCATGAACGTCTAGTGATATTTATGGTGGTTCGTCACGATCAATTAGCGAGTTGTTTACTATTATTGTTTCTTGTGGCGTTCAATTATCACTCTTTTTTTTGCAAGCAATTACCACTTTGCGTATTTGGGCTATATCAAATGTCATCAGCGCATCGGCCTCTGTAAGTTTCTCTGTTGTATTCACGTATGCTCTAAAATATTGTATTTTACATAACGTCGCACCGTAAGCAATGAGACGAAAAAAGAGGCATTTCCTGCAAACCATCTTCTTTTATGGGCGATGTGAAGGGGCAGAGAAAACGACCAACACGATTTCTGCTCTTTTTTATTTTCAACGCGCGAACGACCTTTGGGAGGGAGGGGACCAGGTTTTCAGTTCGTTGGAAACCATCCATTCGTACCACGTTTCATCTGGTCTTATTTGCGCAAAGCCATCGACTTATTATACGGAGTGACACAAACGGGTGATGGCGAAGAAAGCTTGGAAGAAATTGCAATATCTTATAATGAAATCGCTTTTGTTTCGAGGCGCAAATAAACTAAAGCGCAAATCTTGAGCTATATCGTGCGGGGTATGTTTTTAGAAAGGTAATGGTTAATTTAATAGGCAAAAAAACAACTGCCAACACCTTTGCAATTGGAGTAAAATTGAAGTAAAATGCAATCATTCATTGGGAGTGTGACGACAGACAGTTGACTGACTGTTTCAATTGACAGTTCCTAGCAGTTTTTTCGAGCGACAAAGGCGAATGCTCCAATAAATATTGAGAATCTGATGGAGAATAGATGCAGAGCGTCTCCTTCTCCACAAATCCCGCACTGCAGCACTGCCTAGCCTTTGCCGTTGTCTACACTGCTAAGTAGGAAAATATTCTCTAACAAGTTCTCTTCTTATATAGGGTAAATGATCTTGGTTTGTTTGATTTATGGTGTTTTTACGCAACTAGTAAATACAAATGAGGGGCGCGAGACACCAATAGAAGGTGTATTTTATAATCCTTTAAAACATTTGAATCAGTAAGAATATACTATAAAATGACTTTTGTGATGTGATGTGATGTGATGTTTTGAAATATTCGAATACCAGATTTGACAAAGGTGTGCTCAATTAGAGCATTCAAAAAAGTGAGCAAACCATGAATAATTTTCGACTGGACAAACCAAAATCATTTACCTTAGTGTATACCATTCTCATCGATCCATTTAGAATGGTAGAAGTCAGGTTTCTTGATGTTATGTTGTCTGATTGTGAAACTTAAATCACGTAAGTTACTTCCCTTGGGCGGTTGCATTGTGCAAGTTTGGGTTATCGTGACTTCTTATAGTCACATCATCTTTATTAATTGCATTAATTTCATTAGATACAAATGACTTAGCTGTGTTTGTTTAAATACAATTGAAACTCATTTGAATTACAATATCGAATAACGCAAAATAGAGAGGAGATGCACCAATTCTGCAAATCAGGCTTTCTTTGTTGACATTCTGTACCAGTACCACTTTACGTCCCCCGAAATGGTTCCGGGGTAGATAGGCAGTTAAACGGGTTGAAGTGGATTTTACAGTAGTACACGGGTTCCCAATTTATTATTGATGCTATGATGATGCTGCCCTCCGTCATAACCACTAGGCGCACCAGTTCAAGTTCAACTAGAATGTGGCTTTTACTTCCACAAAGGGTGATAGACTCGTAGCACTGCATTGTCTTGATGTCGGGAGGATAACTGATGAACTCGCGACACCCAGGAAATGTAGAAAATATAGTAGACACTTCACCCTGCTATACAAAGTGTTCAGAACACTAGAATCTCGGCACAATTTTGACGTGGGACTACGTCTAACCGGAATATATGGGGGGTAAAATGAAAACCTAAACACAGAACATGCAATGAAAGATTCCGAATGCTTATAACTCAAACATTTCTTACTGGCTCGGAAAGATGTTTGCATCAATTGGTAGTGAATATTTCTACACATCTATCGCAATTAACAATATGTTAATTTTTATTAGATAAACAATTTAATGACTGTAAAATGTTAGGCGTTTTCTAAACGCCCTAACTGCCTCGCTTTGATTGGCCCGATGAACGATTTCCCCAACACAGCCATCTAAACCAAGCAGCCTTGGGGGAATCGGCATTGCAAATACATGAAAGTAGGGGGACTTTTGTTCTCATCGAAATGCGTTCCCTAACACAGACTTCAAAACCAAGGTGCCTGGAGGAAATCGTTATTGAAAATACATGTAAGTCGAGGGTATTTTTGTTCCGACTAAAATGTGTTTCCCTAACACAGACTTCAAATCCATAGAGCATGGAGATATTCACATTGCAAATACATGCAAGTCGGGGGTATTTTTGTTCCGACAGAAATGTGTTTACCTAACACAGACTGCATGTTTCCCTAACATGGATTACAAAAGCGGGTACGAATACAACGCTTTGATTCGGTTATTCAAGATTGTATTGAAGGATATGCTTCATAACTTCTGCTCACTGAATTTCTACGCATACCATTTGATGGTTAGGCAAAATGTTGATAACCATTTGCTGCGTCATGAAACTAACTATCGACCAATTGAAAAATCTCAACTGTTATCCAAACGGAAATGCCTCGTTCTGAAGCTTCCTCTTGTACTCACAATTATTGCTCAGTCATTTTCTGATAGATTTACGAGCGTTTTGCGGCGTTTTGCATCAATCGATTTGGGCACTCCATAACAATTTATTACAGTGAAAATGAATAGAATTATATATTTCGTGGAAACAGACTTCAAAATCAAGATAGCAGAGGGAGCTTTTGTTCCCACCAAAATGTGATTCTTTAAAGAAGATTTCGAAACCAAGATGCTCGGGAGAAATCAGTATTGTAAATATATGCGAGTCGCAAATATTGTAAATATATGCAAATGGATTGAATAAACACACAGAAAGTAAAAATTATAAAAGAAAATTACCTTTTTCATTTCAAATATGTTTTCTCTATAATGAAGTAACATGTTTTTTCTTGTGAGAAAAATTGATAATTGTGTTCGATAATGATAATTATCTTATAGTACATTGGTGAGTTTTTTTTTCTTTATTTCATCCACACAGGAGCTATCTCGTCCAGGACCACAAAGGGCGGCTTTCATCATATCTCAGTCCACTTCGCCATCTTCTATCGTGATACGCACCATCAAACGACTCATCACCATCCTCATCATCACTAGGTTGTAAACACTGGGGGAGTGATCAAACAATACCCAACAACCAAACGAAACGTCTCTTTTCAGGGTCACCTTTATCGATATCAAAGAGTTTTACGATAAAATTATTCAAATACATCCTAAATCAGCATGCAACAGATAGTTTAACGGAATCCTACGTCAACTATGCGGTCGTGTATCGGACACAACCCTCCTGTGACTTTTTCATTATATCCAAAAAAATTTCCATTCCATTCTCAACATAGGGGAGCCGCGGGTAAGACGGACAGTGGGGGTATGATGGACAGGTGGTTGATTTGTATAGTTGCATTATGAATTTCAAATTTCTGTTGATGGGCATGCTTTTCTCTAATATTTAAACCATCCTATGACAATGAATACTGATCAAAAGTGGAATAGAGAAACAAAAACCGAAAATCGAGCATGATTCCGCGCGTGGATGTAACTTTTGCGGCTTCGATATTAAGCATTTTGAGTGGTTTAATATGACAGATATGAATGACAGTAATCACTTGTGTTACATTAAATGATTAAACCAAGAGAGGAACGAAGACTGTTGTTTGCATATTCGAGCTGTATCAAACATCGCAAACCATTTTCGAAGCCTGCATGCAAGTTTGAACCGCATATATCGCCCCGCTCTGTAGCGAAACCCACTGCACAGACAAGTGCAAAGAAATAAATGATACAAGAAAAATTACGTCATCATTCGGACACCATTTGCGGAGAGCAACGAATGGGAAAAGAGAGCGGTGTTGCTAGTAAAACTATGCGGTCTATATAAATATACATATTTCAAGGGATAGCGGCGTTAAAAATGGAAAATATGATCTTTCTACCTCTCATCCTCTATCGAGCTAAATAATCATATAGTTTGCACTCTCTGAGACTTAAAAATCAGGATCTGCTATATTAGCTGAATATGAATCATCCGCTTTGCGTAGTCCGTACGATCCTGCTGTTTCATGATGCATGGAGAGGTCGATATGCATATGTTAGAGGCAAAAAAGAAAATAAACTTTCTGCGCCGAAAGCGTATATGATGGTTCTGCTTGCGTGTCGGTGTATCATGAAGTGCGAACCGATGCAGAGATGTCTCGTTCTCTTTTGTGTCGTGATTTGCAGCACGTAACAACAAAAGAATGCCGCTGGGGGAAATGATTTGTGTATGATCATATTTGATCGAACGAAAGCGATTTTTTCAGTGAATGGATCATTTGGCAAACACTGCATCCAATGCATGATGGAAAGTCAAAGGAAGAATATTGAACTCTTTTTCATATTGCTTTCTCTTTTTGAACAGTAAGAAACTGCTTTTAAATTTTTGAATCATGAGTTTCCAATGATACAATTGAAGTTTTCCTTAACATGTTCGTCTTACCCCCATCTCCCCTACTCCACGCCTAACACTGGCTGCAGGAGGTTGTTTACCACCACACCCAACCTCCAATATTGCATCAATTAGTCTCTTCCGTAGAGCTCCAAGTCATTCCAAGGGGTTTAATGTGGAAACCTGAGGTAAGCTAGGGATAGCTCAATCGGAATACTTGTAAATTCATCTTCTCAACAGATAATTATATCAAGATTTTTCTGTGTTGTGGCGAATCTCATCGCAGATTCAGGTTGACACGTTTATACCCCAGGTTGAATGTAGGGCCTGAAGTATCGGCTGGAATTAGGCTTAGGTTTGCTCAGCTGTCTGGTCTCGAAAACGATTAACAGACCGTTGTCGGGTATCCAGTGAAGCGGGAATTCCTTTGTAAATTCTAGGCTAATGCTGACATAGGTATTGGGTTCAATTCCTGATCGGTCAAGAATTTTTTCGGGTTGGAAATTTTCTTGACATGCCTTGGGATATGTGAAGTGATGGGTCTGAAGTGTCGGCTAGAATAAGGCTTGGGTTTGCTCAGCTACTAGAACTCGGAAACGATCGCAATTGCAGGCCGTGGCCGGGGATCTGATAAAGCGGGATTTCCCTTGAAAATTCATGGCTAATACTGACATAGGCATTGGGTTCAATTCCCGATCGGTCTAGGGTCTTCCCGGGTTGGAAATTCTCTCGACATGCCATGGAATGAATACTTTAGACAAAGGCTTAAATTGTTCTATCGATTAGTAATCTATGTCTGCGGGATAACCAGTCCGTTTTCTTTTCAATTTAATGTGCTTACTGGTTAGTATGATGTAATAAACTCAGTAACTCAATTATTATCAATAAGATAACTCGTCCCGCTCAAGCCTTTGTAGGGGAAAGAGGTGGGACCATCATCATCATTAAAAAAAAAAAGAGCTATCATGCGGATCTTCCTCCTTCGTCTCATTTAACACCGCAGCACGGTTCGACAAAAAGTTTTGAAGCTGAAAGCCTGGATTCAGGTACATAAAACTAGTTTCGTAAGACACGCGCATCGCCACTTTTTCGTTTTTGAAGCTGTCGAGGGAGTCATGAACATAGTGATTCGTCATGATTGCTCCGACAGCTCGAGCAAGACAGTGTACGAACTCCATGGCGTTCTTGTTTTTCACAAACTGCGCCGAGGCCAGTGATTTGATGGACCCAACGTCCTGATACACTGCTCAATGAAAATAGAATGCCTCATTGGCCCGAATCGACTGCTATGGAGCAGGATACCCATCCACAACACACGGACCATCATCCTTCGATCCAGCTGTTTCCCCCAAGGGATTGCTAAGATGGCCGCCTTTTTGTAGCCAGCATAGAAAATCATGAGCATAAAATTCATAACCTGAAATTAAAATTGAAATGCTCCGCATAATCAGGGGTTAGACATCAATTGAATATAGGCTACCCAAAATCAAAATCAATATGGCGTCATTTGTTTACCAACATATCATTTGCGAGGATTGAAATCGTTGAAATCACGGAGATAGTATGCTTTATTCCTAACTGCATGAGCGATTTTCATATTTCGGTTTCACATGGAGCTGTTTACATTTAACATGGAGTTTCAAGTTAGCCACTATTCGACTATATAACCGGACCGTGTTGTAAACAACAGTAATTGATGGAACCAAAATGTCAGTCAACCGCAGCAATATTGGGTACACTGGCAATATAAGGGATTTGACGTTTTAGTCATACCCCTGCGCATAATGCTTCAGCAGTTATTTTAATTGCAAATCGCCAAGAAAGCTTCCGGATGGGTATCCGAACATCGCTTGCCAAAGGAAACTATCCAACTTAATCAAATATTAACATATATGACTCCAAACATAAAATACGTGAGCCCCCTAAGCGCAAGCCCTGTTTTATGCTGCCTACGCTCAATTTGCATTGGATGGGATAGGGTAGCCAGAGCCCCGGTTTCCCCACTTGTTTGACATCTCATCGCTTGCAGTTCAATTATACTTCTTCCTTTTACCGTTCACAGTCAATCCCTATTCCTCAAGAAGCCGTAGAGCGTCGGAGTTTTGTGTGAATTGCACTCCTTGGAAACGATAACATGTCGATTGGCAGTTTTCGTCAGGTTTTCGGCAGATCGTTTGAAGACATCACATACCATTTGTTTCGGATATTCAACAGTTCAGCCAGCTCTTAAACGGATAAAGCGGAATTTTCATTGCTTGCATGCATTGCATGTAAGCAAATCAATAAATGTCCACTAGAATTCTGTGCATTTTTAACATTCGCCATCAAATCTAGCTCGATGTACCGTGAGTGTGTGGGTGTGCAACTTAATTCGTTCTATTTCAACAAGATTGTTCATGGTGCTATAAAAGGTCAACGGCGACAGCTGATTTTAGCTGAATCGTAAAGTATCGACATCTGTGAACCAAATGTTGTTCCTTTGAGTAGCCTGTGAGTTTTGCACAACAAGTTCCATTCTTATTGCGTTGAAAATGTCGAGTTTCGTTGCACCATTTGCGGGAAGTTTTTGATTTTATGTTTCTATTGAATTAAAAGTGCAGCTGAAGCTCATCGAATGCTCGTGGAAGTATATGGTGACTCTGCGCCATCCGATAGGTTTCGTAGAAAATGGTTTGGGCGATTTCAACGTGGTGATTTTAGTGTTAATGGCAGAAAACGTCCGGACCAACCAAAAAAGTTTGAAGATGAAGAATTGGAGACATTACTCGATCGATATTTGTGTCAAACGCAAACAGAGTTTTCGAAACTAGTGAGAGTAAAGGCCGTTTTATATTATCCAGCATGTAGCGGCACGGCACGTACCGACACCGGCAGACAAATACATGATGTATTCATATCATCAGGCATAGCAACTTCTCTGTAGGGACCGGCAGCGCAGACGGAGCGAAGAAATGCTACTGATGATTGAACCGATGTCGTACCGAAGAGCGACGATTGCACCCATACCACTTCGACGTTTGATTTGTATGTATGGTGCTACTCGAAACACACGCAATAATATTTGACTTGCATGAAACGTGCCGTGCCGGTTACGCTACGTGCCTGATAATATAATATTACCTTAACACGACAAGCTAATTCTGAACGACTCAAAACCGCAAGATATCAAAAGCAAAGAAAATATGTCCCATGTGAATTAAAGGCGATCGGATATTGTGCGGCGATTTTGCATGTTCGAAGTGTTGCTTGAAGGGCACAAAGGGAAGTCTTTTTGGCATCGAATCTTTGTCTTGCGACGAAAAAAGAATTCATTACGACAATTCAAAACGCAAAGGTCGTGTGATATACACTTTGCCAACCTAATGCTCTGCATTTGATGGTTCAAAAAGGTGTGATCTACTATGAGCTTAAAGTGTTTAAAGTGTGCTGTGACCAAAAGACGTCCAAATTATGCGACCATACACGAGCCGGTAATATTCATTCTTAACCACGCTCGTCTTCATGTTGCTGTTCGAGTTAAAAACTATTTGAAAAAAAAACAGATTGGAATTTCGAAACATGGTATCAAAAATAGGTTGTATTCATTCTTGGCTCCTTTTTTTTTCATGACGGAATCCGTAAATTACCAGAAATATGGGACAAAGTGGTGATTATGTTTGTTTACAATCATAAGCAGTTGGTCAAACTTGACAGATAGTTGGTGCGAAAAAGCCACATAACGCCTAAATAATATTTCTTGATAACTAACTGTTATTCTGGGATGAATTTATGATTCAAAACACTGTTGTAATTCGTTAAAATCGTGAGCCTTTTCGGTTTGTTTTCTTGGTCATTTGCCGTACGCCATTCTGACTGAAGAGCAAATGTCAAAATCAAAATAAACGGATAATTTATAAATGCACTTTTAAAAGAAACGCGTCAAGATTAAGTCTACAGAATGTTGGTCGTAACCATAGATGCCAATCTTCCTGATTTTTCTGGATTTCCCAGACTTTTTGGCATGTTCCATGATAACCTGACAAACACTAAATTTTGCCTGATTCTACTGAAATGATCCTGATTTTTAATAATTTTTGGATTTTTACTTCATTAATATAAATATTATTTGTAATAAATATACTGGGATTCCTACCAAAGTTTTCCTTGTTGGGAAAGGGAACTAAAAGCCAACATAAAAAAGGTTATCTGATCCGCGCTTGTATAATGCTTACTCTTTCTTTCGTTTATTATCTATCTGTTGCGAAGCGATTCACTTTATTGGAGGTAACGGATATTTCAATAGGGACTCTACAAAATAAACCGATAGGGACAGCAAACAACGCACATATTTTTCCCCCCTCTCTTGACTTTTTTCTGCAGTAAGGTTTGCCATTTCATAATGGAAAGATATACGAGCCAACAATGAGTCGAGATTATTGAAATTTACTACCGAAATTCAAACTCAATGGCCTCAACTTTAAGAGCACTATGTCCAATTTATGGACGTCATAATCATCCTGCCAGATCAACAATTGAGCGTCTAGTGAAAATTTTGAATCCACAGGCACAGCACAAAATGTTCCCGTGCCAGTGAGACGAAGGAGTGCCCGTAATATCGAGAATATTGCTGCCGCTGGCGCATCAATTGAGGAAGACCTGAATCAGTCTCTCACACGTCGTTCTCAAGCGTTGAGCATCTCTGTGACGTCGTTGTGGTCAATTTTGCGAAAAGATCTTGGCCTACATCCTTACAAGATCAAATAGACACAAAAACTGAAGCCGCTTGACCACCAGAAGCGTCGTATGTTCGTGAATTGGGCTGAGCAACAACTTGAAAATGATCCGGATCGAAAAATCTTCAGCGATGAGGCTCATTTCTGGCTGAATGGCTTCGTCAATAAGCAAAATATGCGTTATTGGTCAGGGAGAAATCCACACGTACTCCATGAGTCACCATTGCATCCCGAAAAAAATACTGTTTGTGCGGTTTATTGTCCGGCGGCGTCATTGGGCCGTACTTCTTCCGTGATGATCAAAACCGGCACGTTACTGTGTTACCGCTCAAAGATAACCAAATATTTTTGGCCTGAATTGGATGACATGGACTTGGACAATATGTGGTTTCAACAGGACGGCGCCACAAGCAACCCATCGAATTTAACAAACGATTTATTGAAAACCAAGTTTGATGAGCGTGTTATCTCACGAAATGGCCCAGTCAATTGGCCGCCTCGGTCGTGCGATTTGGCGCCCTTAGACTATTTCCTGTGGGGCTGCCAACAAGCCTGCGACGATTGATGAACTTCGTACGAATATCGAACGTGAAATTGCAGCAGTATCGGCCGATTTATGGTTGAAAACCGTCGGAAATTGGGTTCAGCGTCTGGACTTCTGCGAGCGTGCCCTTGGTGCCCATGCAAAAGAAATCGCGTTCCATACATAATGATATTTTTTTTTTATATTTAAAACCGTTTTTGTTTTATTTAAAAAAAAAACTTTTGTGGAGCTCTCATTTAAAAACCCGTTACGTTTATACTTTTGCTCAGATATCAATGGGGTAACTGACAAGTATTTTTTTGAATTATAACAGAGATGTCATTCTGTGTACTTACAAAAAGAGGGGTGCTCAGGTTTTCTTAAATGCATGATTGAATGGACTGCGTTAGGTTAAAGTCAATAGAATTTTAATCGCAACACCCTTTATAATGATTTTTTGAACTGTTTGTTACCCACTCCCGAAAGCTGGAAACCATAAAATTGATCCTATACCACCGCAACGAACATTAGAGTAGTGCGGGGCAAAAGTGCGCATTGGCCATTTCGAAGCAAACGAGCATAAAATTTCGATAACAGTGTAGTCGTTTGATACATTATTACACCAGCAGCTCACACATATAAACAGCACGAATTCAGCCAAGTTGCAAAACTGGTAGGAAAAGATTGGGATTCTAGCTTCATGAGGAACCATAGTCTGTCTCTTCGAACCCCACAACAGCGCAACGAAGCAACAACGCTCCAAGGTAAAGCGTTGGAATCCTCAGAACTGAAATCCAAGATGAGGAAGACAAAAAAATTCAATAAAGGTTATGTTTCGTTTATGTTTATGTTTTCACAATGAACTTCAAATAAATATTGTATTATTCAAAAATGATTTTCAAATAAATCAAGTGAAGGTAACTATGTATTTATAAACTTGATATATATATATATATATATATATATATATATATATATATATATATATATATATATATATATATATATATATATATAAAATAAATATATAAATAAAAATGATTTGGTGTCCGTTCCTCACGATTTAACTCAAGAACGGAGCAACGGATTTAAACAGTCTGTATCAGGATTGATGCGGCTTAGTCTGCATCAGGTTTATATGTCAAAAAAGAAATAATATACCGCGAGTATAGATTTTTACATACAAATAAATTCTGTGGGAAATTGATTGTCCGAAATGATTTTCATCAATATATCAATTATGAGTGGGACGAAGTTTTCCGAGTCAGCTAGTTTGTTAATAAAAACGAATTCTGTTTAAAATGTTTGACTTTTTCAGATATCTTATATTGTCAGTCTCCTCCCATCCAAAAATTTCCACGTAGTATGTTCGACCATAACACCCACTCGTCTCCGCCCATAAAACATCATACAGCACCCCCCCCTCCACCCCACTGGATGATGCTTACACACTCTGGTAATGAAGCTTTTCTCGCTGGTAATGATAAACCATTTATTTTTGTTACAAGTTACCCCAGAAGTACAATTTAATAAGTCCTCTATGGGGCAAAAGTGCGCATTTGGCATTTTGTATTAAAATGGGTTTTTTCTAATTACGAACAAAACTCGAGAAATTCTTGTACTACGTTTCGAAGGTAATATATAGTTTTACAATTTGGTAAGCAAGCTGAATTCTATTTGCTTTTATTTCAAGAGTTTTTGGACGACAACAGTTAGATGCGCACCTTTGCCACGCACTACTCTACACTTAGTAGTGGCCCTGGGTTGACCTGACATTGTTGCACTTGGCTGATCATCAACAGTCGCTGAGCTGTGATGCAAATCCGATCGATAAAGCTTGAACACAAAAGTGCATAAATACAAGGGTGAATGAAATTTGTTCATTCGGAGACAATGATTAATAGAAATTCGTGGCCTGTTCGAGTCCCTCGAGGTTGAAAGCATGCTTATATCGATTTTGGCTTGGACTGAACTTGTTAAGCCATTTTATGCCAAGCGTTCGCAAAATCAAAAAGCAACTTTGATCATTTTTCATGTCTTTGAAAAGCAGCCACATGGTAAGTTTTTAGCATCGAATGATAGTTTAGTCTATAAGCTACCGCTTACTATTAATTTCGTTCAATTTTGTCATTTTGAGCAATAAATTCGGTTTAAAGTAACTATGTGCGGAAAGTACATAACCTAACAAAAAATTAAACCATTTCTACAGTATTACTTTGATAAAAGATAACACATTATGATGTAAGAAAAAAACATTGGATTGAACCTCCTACAGGAACAAAAATGTAAGTTTTACAATTAAATGAAAATCGATCCGGTGTCTGTTGTTAATTATATATCACCAATTCATCGAGTTGCCGATGAATTAAAACTTAACAGTCTCTGATGGCCTAAATAAATGTCATATGACATAGAAAAATCCACATCATGCCAAACGTGTGATAACTCGTAACTGTTCATGTTTTAAGCATCAGACCTTCGACGAATGTTCGTTTCTATGAAGTCTCACTCTCATCCGATGTAACGTCAACGGGACGAAATGAATTGTCAATTCAATTTCATTTTTTTCCTTTTTGTTCCACGTTACGCTGAATGAGACTTTTAACTGTTCATGATAAAATATGGGACTTTACGTTCCGTTGGCATGCTTATTATTTTTCTTTGGTTTAGGTTTTTTCCCAATTGTCATTGCCAATAAGTGCAACGTGAATTAAACCGTTGTTAATATATGTTAAATGATTCTAACACGACAGAATGGAATACTTCAAAGTTGCGCGAATTACAAATTTGAGTTCTCGAGTCGACATTTATATTCACATTTTCTGAGTCACACTTATCTTTTTCGCAGAAAAATGTTCATTTCAGATCATTCAAAGATGTCACGAGATAAACGAAGGCGTTATACACCCCTAATCGTTTTGCACTTGCCCAACTCTGGTCATTCATTTTTTTTCGACTGCAAGAAGAATCACGCAAACCGCGCATCGATTATGGTGGTCGTAAAATGAGGACGCATTTGTTTATGTATTATTTAATTTTGACACCTGTTCGGGATTTCAAAGAATTACACCACTGTTTTTGTAGCAGCTTCAAGGCAGCTCAAACTGCAATTTAATAGTTCCGGTAAATAGTGCAATTACATTAAATGATATACAACTTACAATTAATAGTTTTCTTCCACCTCGTACAACGTGTGTCGTGGAATTTTGCAGATATTTCTCGTCCACAAATGATCTGTATGAAATCAAATCGAGTTCTAAAAACACTTCAAATCGTAATGTGTTGTACTTACTATCTATCTAGTAGTACTAGTACTAGTTTAGAAATTTTTGCCGTTTAAAGGACCACTGATTTCTTTTTCGCAAACCTAATTTGATGTTTTGAAATAATAAACAGTATTAAAATAGAGAAAAATGACTCAACTAAATTCATTTAGTCTACCGTATATCGTAATGATTCTCTAGTTCCTAAATAAACTTTTTCTTCAATATATTTTTCGTGCTAACTATTTTATGCCAAACTTATTTTTTTTCTTTTAAATCAACTTTCCTCAACCTCTAATTTGTTCTTTTGTTTTGATTCTCATTCCTATTGGGCATAAACATTCAACGACGGTACTACCACTGTAGACCGGCGTCGCATGTCTCATTATTTGCGTAACTAATTTCATGGCAGGCCGGTTGCGAGCACCGTTAATGCACAGTGTTGCCAACACCCCCCGCCCGTAACTCCGGTAACACTTCATCGTTGTCCGGATTTACCACCAATTTCTAGCACTGCAAGGTTGGCTACTCCGCGCCGGAATAAACCATTACTTGTTCGCACATCTGCCTGTCGAACTCTACCATCAGACCCTATGATTGTTTCCTCGACTATTCCTCTGATCCAGCTTTTTCGGTGCTGACCATCTACCACAAACACCAGATCTCCTTTCTTTAACGATCTTCTTTCAGAGAACCATTTGGTGCGTTTATTGATTGTAGGTAGATACTCCTTGTACCAGCGTTGCCACATCTGGTCCGCCAAATACTGCGAACGTTTGTACGTATCGCGCAATGCTTCTGCGAAGTCCACCGATCCGTCTACATGACGATCCACTGATTTGGTCGTCCCTCTAAGGAAATGATTCGGAGTAATCGTTTCAGAAGCTGATTCCTGCGATACATATGTAAGTGGTCGACTATTCACCATATCTTCTGCTTCTGCAAGAGTGGTCAACAAAATTTCGTCCGTTAACCGTCTACCATCGTCGAGTGCCTTCATCGCCTCCTTCACTGATCGAACCATTCTCTCCCAGATACCTCCCATATGCGGTGTACCAGGAGGATTGAAATTCCATTTTATTGAACTATTAACTACCGAATCTGCACATTCGTAATTCACCCTCTTCATCCATAAAATCAACTCTTTGCTGGCTCCTTTAAAATTTGTCCCATTATCGGAGAAGATTTCATCGGGAACACCTCGTTTGCAAATGAATCTTCGAATTGCCATTAAACAAGCTTGTGTCGTAAGTGTGTGTACCACGTCCAGGTGCACTGCTCGTACGGCAAGGCACGTGAACAATGCAATCCACCGTTTTTCTCTTCTGCGACCAACCGTAACTTCAACAGGTCCCAGATAGTCTACACCCACTGCACTAAACGGTCTTGTAGGTTGGGTAATTCGTTGAATCGGAAGTGGTGCCATCATAGGAACCTCAGCATAACACCGATTTACTTTACACCAGATACAATCTTTCATAACTCGTTGAATTTCCATTCGCATCTTCGGAATATGGAATTTTTGACGAAGCTCATTCAACACCGTTTCCCGATTCGCATGTCCAAACTTTTCGTGGTAATATTGGATTAATCGTTTCGTCACTGCGTGTCCCTTTGGAAGAATAATCGGAAACTTCATGTCAAATGGAATTTCCTTGGATTTAGCCATCCGACCGTTCATTCTAATCACACCGAACTCGTCTAATATCGGAGTGAGTTTATACAATGGACTTCTCTTCCCGATCTGCGCTGGCTTCTGGTCCCCTTTTATTGTTTCATTTCCCAGCAGTATCACTACTTCATTTGGAAATACCTCTAATTGCGCCTGTTTCCACAAAATTACTTCCGCTTTCATAAACTCGTCCTGTTGCAATGGTTGTTGTACTGTGTTGAGGTTCACATGTAGTTTGCGTTGCTGATGCTTGTTTGACATTAGCGTACGTATCGGAAGTCCCTTTACCTTCCGACGAATATTAGTGATAAATCTGATTACGCAAGCTATGATTCGCAATAACTTAATCCAGCGCCACGTAACTTCCACGTTGATAATGGGTTCTGGAAACTCCTTTGTTTCATGGTGAAGAAAGTGCATTTTCATTTCTTCCTCAATATTAGCTACTGGTAGTCGCTCGTTTGGCCACGACTCTTCAGGTTCATACAGAAATCTTGCACCCTTGAACCATTCTCCGTCTGAACTCAACGGTGGACCTTGTCCCCATTTCGTCAGCGCATCAGCGAGGTTCAACCGGGATGGAATCCAACGCCAGTCGGATGATCCGGTCGTCTCCAAAATCTCCCCGACTCTGAATGCAACGAATTGTTTATATTTTCGCTGATCAGACCGCAGCCAACTCATGACTGTTTGCGAATCAGTCCAAAGAAAACAACGATTGATTGGCAGTGAATGGTGGGCTTTAATAGTTTGCCACATTCTCGCCCCGAGGACAGCTCCCATGAGTTCTAGCCGAGGAATAGATTGCATCTTCAGAGGAGCCACTTTCGATCTAGACATCGCCAATGAACATTTCACTTCATCGCCGATAGATGCACGAAAATACGCTACACACCCATACGCGTGAATACTGGCGTCGGTGAAAATATGTAGCTCGAGTTTGTCGATTTCTGATGATCTAGTTCGACCAAAATATGATCGTGGAATTCGAATCTGTTCCACTAATGGCAGTAACTCGATCCATTGCTGCCATTTGACCAAACATTCATCATCAATTTCTTGATCCCATTCGCAGCCATTTCGCCACAAGTCCTGTACCAGGATTTTTCCATGCACGGTAAAACATGATAATAATCCCAGTGGGTCGAAAAATCCCATAACGCAACTCAACACGATACGCTTCGTCGGTTTCTTGCTGCCCCGCAAATACTCTTGCAAATCTTCGCGATGTTCGGTCGAAAAAGAGAACACGTCTTGAACTGTATTCCAAATTATACCAAGAACTCGCTCATTTCCAGTCTCTTTGTCTTGGTTGAAGTGAATAGTTTGAACTTCTTTTGATTCCCCGAGAGAACTGAGAACTTTTTCCGAATTGGATACCCAATTGCGTATTTCGAAACCCCCCTTTGCATGGATAAGTCTCACCTGCTTCGCACGCTGTATCGCCTCTTCGATGGTATCCACGCTGTCGAAGTAGTCGTCAACGTAATGTTTCTCGACGATTGCTGCTACGGCTTCAGGATTTTCCACTACAAACTCCATTGCGTTCATGTTCTTCACGAACTGGGCTGAGCATGGAGAGCATTTTGCCCCAAAGGTAGCCACGTCCATAACATAAATACAGGGTTCGTCCCTAGGATCATGTCGAAAAATAAACCGCTGTACTCTTTTGTCAGCGCGTCGAATCAGCATCTGATGGTACATTTCGCGAATGTCACCACCGAAAGCAATTGGCCTTTCACGAAATTTACAAAATACCGTCAAAATTGATACCAGTAGATCGGGTCCCGTGAGAAGCAAGGAGTTGAGGGATGTACCATTCACACTTGCTGCCGCATCCCAGACGAGCCGTACTTTGCCCGGCTTTCTAGGGTTGACCACGACGTTAAGGGGCAGATACCAAACTTTCCCCGGTTCGGTTTCGGCCAATTCTTCAGCGGTTGCTGGATGCGCGTATCCTTTCTGCTGGTACTGCTCGATCTGACTACATACGTTCTCGAATAGCGCTGGTTGTTTCAGTAGACGTTGTTCCAGACACTTCATTCTCCTCACGGCCATCGGATAACTGTTCGGAAGCTCTGCATCTTCTTTGTCCCACAACAGTCCTGTTTCGAAACGATTTCCTACTCTTCTAGTGGTCTTTTCCAGAATTAGGCGCGCTCTTCTATCCTCATCCGATTCCGGCAGCTTTACAATCACAGAGTCCTCTAACGCATACTGAACTTTTAGTAAATCGTGAAGATCTTGATTGCTGACTGCGTCGTGGTGCCCAAGATACACTTCCGAATCCGACGGCTGCATCTGATTTGGCCCGTAAACTGCCCATCCCAGCTTGGAACGTACCGCTATCATATCGCCCAGCTCACCGATTTTTGCTTCCATCGGTGCAATCACATGCAAGTTATTCAAGCCTATTAGCAAACCAGGGCGTTGATTTTCGTAGGACGCTATTGGTAGTCCACGAAGATGCTTCATCCGGCGGCTGATTCCTGTTGCGTCTATAGTTTGTTTCGGCAGAAGCAGCTCATCTACCGTCCTGACCGAACTGAGCTGATACTTCTCTGAACTTCCACTTCCAGAAATCAGTAAGTTTACCCTGCGTGATTCCTTCTCTACACGCGTTATATCGGCCGTCCATTTGATGGTCAGCTTCTCCTTGGGTCCTTCGGCCCCCATTACTTCGGCTAACGACTTTTCAATTAGAGTTACAGACGCACCCTCGTCCAAGAAAGCCAATGTGTTTACAGATCGCTTTCCACAGTGTAACGTAACTGGCAGCATGCGGAATAGGATTGTGCTGGTACATCGGAAGTGTGCATTGATTGCTACTGTGACGGGATGGAGAAGAGGGTTGTGTCGTTCTCGACAGTCATCGATGTTGCATCGTATTTTGAATTTGCACGGAGCGTTACCGTGATCATTAAGGCATATGACGCATAGTTTCCCTTGTTCTACCAGTTTCAGGCGGTCCGCCAAAGCCAGTGCTCTAAAGTCCTGACAGAATCGAAGACGATGATCAGTACGCTTGCACACTCTGCACGGTTTCGGATAAATCTCATCGGCTCCGACGGAAGACCTTTCCACAGCACTGTGGTTGTATACATGAACGCCTTTTTCCTTTATTTTGCCCTTTCCCGCATACTCATGCGCTGCTGGCTGCTGGAAATCCATCTTTACATTGGCCTCGCAAGCTTCTGCAACGATTGTTGACACAAAGTCGGTAAAAGTACGGAGATTAACTCTCTTTTGCTGGTTCTTGAACCGAACCCACTCACGCTTGTCATGAGCAGGAAGCTTGTCGACCAAATCCTGGATTAAAAGAGGATTTGTGAGATGTTGCTTCAATTTAGCCGCTTCCAAATGTTCACATAGCTGCTCTACAGTATTCCCAAAAGGAACATATGTTGCCAATTTATCTGGCTTCGGAGCTTCCAGTCGCCGCACCTTTTCGAGATGACATTGCAGTAGTTGTTCCGGACGTCCATACAGCTGACGAAGTTTGCTGATGACTCTCGGTACGGATTTTGGGAAAAGCAACTGTCCTCGAACGCTTTCTAATGCTGGACCCTTCAAGCTCTCCTGTAGTCGAACAAGGTTTTCAACGTCATTGAATCCACAAGCATCTGTGGAAGCTTGATAAGTTCCAATGAATAATGGCCATTCTTCCGGCTTCCCGGTAAAGACTGGAAGTTTCTTACTAATCCCACTCCGGGCAGCTAGTTGTACTTTAGACGGAGCCTGCCTCTGCTCGGGGTTTTTTCGTTTCTTTTTTGATTGTTTCTCTTCCTTTACTTCTTCATGACCAGATTCACTCGAAATAGTATCATCATTGGATCCGTCTGAACTGCCATCGCTCTCGTCTTCGCTACTTGCTTCCTCGGATTCATCTCGTTCATCCTCTGGCTTATGCTTATTGCGGTTATCTGATTCCTTTTGATTGTGTACATGCGCATTTTCCAGCGGAATTCCAGTATTCGGTGTCTTTACATTCTTCGAGGTTCCTTCTCCCGATGATGCGGTTTGTAAACCACTAGATTTCAATTTCGATAGATCCTGCTCGATTTGATTCATTTTGTCATGATACGACTCTCTCAATTTCTTCATTCGGTCTAAATGTGTTTGCTTTTCGAGCAACGCTTTCTGCAACAACTGTTCTTCCTGCTGTAGTTCTTTGGCCCGGAGCTCATTTTCCATCTTAATCCGCTGCTCTTGTAGGATTCGGTTCATTTCCATCCGCTTTTCCCACAGAACCCGTTCGTTACTCATCTCCAATTCTTTCTTTTTTCGCTCCTTTTCTAGAGCTCTTAGCTCCCGCTCCAATGACGAACCGGACTTTCCGTCCGATCTCAAACTAGATTTATCCGATATATCCTCGGCTGTCTTCTTCTTGGTACCCGTCTTAGAAGTCTCTTCGTCCAGTTTTTTCTGGTTCTGACAATCTTCCTCAGGGCAATACCATTTCTCCTGACTTTCGACTGCTGCTGTGACACCTACGCAACGGTAATGGTACCAAACATCGCAATTGTCACAGCATACCATGCGCTCATTCACCTCGGACACCAATCCGCAGGCTCCGCAGGAAGTCGTTGTCATATCCGCAATTCCATCCATCGTTTTGAGGTTGGATCCCTATCTCTTATTAATTTTTGAGAATGTTCGGGATTTCAAAGAATTACACCACTGTTTTTGTAGCAGCTTCAAGGCAGCTCAAACTGCAATTTAATAGTTCCGGTAAATAGTGCAATTACATTAAATGATATACAACTTACAATTAATAGTTTTCTTCCACCTCGTACAACGTGTGTCGTGGAATTTTGCAGATATTTCTCGTCCACAAATGATCTGTATGAAATCAAATCGAGTTCTAAAAACACTTCAAATCGTAATGTGTTGTACTTACTATCTATCTAGTAGTACTAGTACTAGTTTAGAAATTTTTGCCGTTTAAAGGACCACTGATTTCTTTTTCGCAAACCTAATTTGATGTTTTGAAATAATAAACAGTATTAAAATAGAGAAAAATGACTCAACTAAATTCATTTAGTCTACCGTATATCGTAATGATTCTCTAGTTCCTAAATAAACTTTTTCTTCAATATATTTTTCGTGCTAACTATTTTATGCCAAACTTATTTTTTTTCTTTTAAATCAACTTTCCTCAACCTCTAATTTGTTCTTTTGTTTTGATTCTCATTCCTATTGGGCATAAACATTCAACGACGGTACTACCACTGTAGACCGGCGTCGCATGTCTCATTATTTGCGTAACTAATTTCATGGCAGGCCGGTTGCGAGCACCGTTAATGCACAGTGTTGCCAACACGTCGGGATTTACAATTTCGCACAGATCCATTGAACCATCGCCGAATGGTGTGCAGCGGCGCTTTTTGTGCATTAGCGCGATACACTCAATTTGTTTCAATTTTTCTTAATTGATATTGTATAATTAATCGATGCTTCGAATCCGAACTCGATTCGGAACAAATTCGCAAGATGTGTACGAGAAAATTCTCATCTGTGTGCGACCCGATTCGAACTGTACATTAGTCAAGATATGATTGCAACAGTCATGAGCGCAAACTGTCGAACAATTCACAGCATTCGTCGCGGCTATCGAATCGGTCGTTTTTCTTGCGGCAACTAGTTACAGCATGTCTCCTAATTTGGATAACGACCGCGGAGAAACCTACTAAATCTCTCCGGCAAAAGAAAAGTGCAATAAACACGCGGTCCACACGGGTAATCAGCTGCACATTGGACCGTACTCATTATTCAGTACAGTCGCCCGTGCAGAAATCGCGTTGCCAAGGTTTGCTGTCCTTACCTCTCAACGGTTAAATGATTTTCTGTATTATGTAATTAGCAATTTTCCACTTAAGTCATTCACATTTTTTTTGTGTGTTTTACTATTTATCGTGAACCATTTTTCCTCGCCTGTTTTGCTTATCTTAATCTATCACTTTCCGCATCAATTCAGATGAATTACTAATGGGCGCCCGGTGTGCTCAGCCACCGAGAAGCCGAGGAGGCTTGTTGCTTTGTTTTCGATCGAATGCAAATGGTTTAGAAAACGGACTGATCTCATGCAATAAGTTGAATAATGAAATTCACCAATCCAATTGTAGGGTTTTGTGGGCGTATGATACGTCATAAACGAGGTCTGATTTTTTTTTTTTTGAATAGATTTGTTCGTCTAGAAAAATCGTACGGTGGTTTATATAAGTTTTTTGAGTAATCCCATCCACATTTGTTCGAGTTGCACAGTACAGCTATTGACTTCAGAAGACGTTACATTAGGTTTTACTTGTTTGCTCTCCGTTTTATGACGAAAAACATTAAAGCATATCTACGCTGAATAATTGATCTTGAGCTGGGGAAAGTCGCATTCCGTGAGGTTAAGTATATATATTATGTACCACCCATTCAAATATCAAATAAAGTTTTAGGAGAAAATGCAAAACACTATCTGAACTATAGTGGGAACATGAAAGTTCACAATCCTTGCAATATTTTGACTGAAATATCTATTTTTTGGACAATTTATGCGAGTGTTTTACCAAATTATAACGTCTTTTCAAGAATCGAAAAGCAGTCAAAAGAATTGGATTTGATTTGAAATATATGGTTATTAAATACAGGTTATTGATTCTGATAATTACCATAGGGAAATTTTGAGAACACGCCATAGCTTGTGTAGCGATCACGTTTTTAGACGAGATTTGATTTCTGTTTTCTGGCAACCCGGCAGCCGATAATGATCATGAGATTCAGTACCGAGTCAGCTAAGCCGACTCAGTTCCATTTCGTATGCAGAGCAGACCAGTAGTAAAAATTTGAGTGTATAGTTATAGTTGAATAGAAATAGAAAATAAAATTGTGTTTCATGTGAAGAGATTTATGAAGAGAAATAAAAAGTGACTTACCTGTTTCTACTTACCTGGACTTCACTGGAATCGCCGTTAGTACGCTGCTGCTTGCTTCCCTTGCTGTTCTCCGTCGCTGCTGCTGCTGAAGGACCTGAAACGGAAAAACCTGGAACTTACCTGTGTCGTCTGCTGCTACGAAGTAAGCTGTAAAAGAAAAAACACAACGTAGGACTAATTGGGTAAGCGCCAACATAAAACTGGTGCCGTGACCAGGATCGTCGATACCGTCAGGGATCCTGCATCCATAGAAACACGTGGGACGATCCATCGGGCGCTGCCATCTTGTTCCCGCCATACCGGCGTTCGACTATTGTTCATTCGGACATTCCTATTGTCTACTGTTCGCCATTGTATTTCGGCCATCCATCGTTCAACAAGTGTCAACAGATCGACATGGTTCTGGGTGCCAAGCATTTTCACTCGTTCTTCCCTAGCACCGCTCGCCTTCAGCCGGCAGAAAATCTTCCGATTCTGGTGGATAGCGTGTTCGGTTGGGTCGTCACGGGATCCGTTTGCACGATTAATCCCGCCCAACAGCAAGCTACTCGCGTTGTTGCAGTTTCGACGATGACCCTCGAAGAGAGCCTGGAGCGGTTTTGGAAAACCGAGGAACTGACCATCGGTGACAATTACTCCATTGAAGAGCGCCACTGTGAAAATTTCTACCAAGCTACAACGTCTAGGGATGAAACGGGTCGCTATATCGTCCGATTACCTCGAAAACCTGACTTCAGCACGATGCTAGGGGAGTCCAAAAACAGTGCTCTTCGACGATATGAGCAGCTTGAGCGACGATTGAACCGAGAGCCGATATTGAAGGAAGAGTACAACAAGTTCATGAAAGAGTACCTCTCCCTCGACCACATGCGGCTGGTCGAGACGGACGACGGAACAAGCTCTCAAACCTACTACATTCCACACCACCCTGTGATAAAGGAAGAAAGTACGACCACCAAAGTTAGGGTGGTATTCGACGGATCGGCTCGTACTTCTTCCGGGTTTTCTCTAAACGAAGCCCTATGTGTTGGCCCGGTGGTACAGGAGGACCTTCTTTCAATTATCCTAAGATTTCTCACCTATCCGGTGGCTCTCGTCGGAGACATCACAAAAATGTTTCGGCAAGTGCTTCAACATCCAGACGACTATCCTCTCCTGCGTATTCTGTTCCGTTTCGTCAAGACTACTCCCGTTCTAACATATGAACTGCGGACCGTAACTTATGGGCTAGCGCCGTCTTCTTTTCTAGCCACCCGTACGCTCCAACAGCTCGCAATTGACGAAGGTCACGCATATCCATTGGCAGGTTCGTCGCTACGAAAAAAACTTTTACGTTGATGATTTCATTGGAGGAGCTAACACCGTCGAGGAAGCTACCCAACTTCGGAAGGAGCTTTCCGAACTGCTCAGCAGAGGAGGTTTTGAGCTGAGGAAGTGGACCTCGAACCGTCTGGAGGTACTTCAAGGCTTAAGAGACGAGCAAATTGGAACGAAATCAAGTTTGCAGTTCAACCCCAATGAAACGATCAAAACTCTTGGGATCCGTTGGGAGCCAGAAACGGATCAACTTCGCTTCGACTCGCAAATACTACCACGTGAAGATCCCTCCACGAAACGATCGATCTTGTCCGACATCGCTAGGTTGTTCGATCCTCTCGGTTTGGTTGCCCCAGTTGTTGTTCGAGCAAAGATTCTCATGCAGGATTTGTGGTCGCTTGCCTGCGGCTGGGATGATCCGGTTCCAAACGCTATTCTGGTGAAATGGCAGCAGTTTCGACACGAGCTACCAAAAATCGCAGTCTACAGAGTTGACCTTTACGCATTTCTCCCAGAGGCCACCGTGGAATTGCACACCTTCGTTGACACATCTACATCTGCGTATGGAGCATGTCTTTACGTTCGTTGCTCGAACGCCCTAGGAACTGTTAAAATACGTCTACTGGCTTCTAAGAGCAGAGTTGCACCCCTGAAACGGTTATCTATCGCGCAATGTTCTTGCGTGTTAGCGGCACATCTACACCATCGTGTGAAGGAGTCCATCGGCGTAAACGTGTCGGCATCGTATTTCTGGTCGGACTCAGCGGTATGTCTGCACTGGCTTCGAGCGCCACCCAGCACATGGAAGACCTTCGTCGCTAATCGTGTCTCGGAAGTGCAACACTACACACATGAAGGAAGATGGAACCACATATCCGGAACAGAGAATCCCGCCGATCTTGTCTCTCGTGGAATGTCGATCGATGATTTCATATGTAGCGATGTTTGGAAGCATGGCCCAGCCTGGTTGGCACACCCGCAGAAAGCTTGGCCGATCTCGAACACATACACCGTACCTGAAGAAGGATTAGAGGAGAAAATCGTCGTCGTTTCTTTTTTTTTTTTTTTATCTGTATTATAGTGACTTTCAACTCATTTGGCTGGTTCGTCACTTTTACTTCCATTTTTGGAAGAATGTCGGGAGTGAGAATTGAACTCGTGACCTTTAGCGTGAGAGGTATAGATGCTACCACTACGCCAGATCGCCTCCACGTCGTCGTTTCTGTCCAAACTACACCCAGCGTCAATTCATGGTTCCTTCGATGGTCGTCGTACACCCGTTTGCTTCACGTCGTTGGTTACTGCCTCCGTTTTATTGCCAAAATTCGTGCTAAAACCCAACCACTTGCAACAACCCACGAGAATAACATCAACCCAGAAATACTTACTGTAGCAGAGCTTGCCTCTGCCAATCGGCCTTATTCTGCGTGGCGTGTGAGGTGAGATGACAATTGTCACTTATGTCACGCGATTCCACCAGGCGTATGCCGTGAGAAATCTCACTTGAATGAACTCTCACTTTATTCCCGCTCTCAAATATACGTGACGATTGTCACATGAACTGGGATTTCTAGGTGACAATCGTCGACATGTCTTGAGGTGTCGACAGTGCATGAAAACAAATGAAAAAAGGAAGAGGAATAATAAGTGTTTTTTTGGGTCGTATAGAATCGATAGTAATGGTATTATATGTATCAATAAATTCAATTTATCTTCAATTTTCACAGTACGAAAGACAAATTGCAAGTAGTTTTTTTTGTGAAAGCGGTAGTGAGTCTGTTATTCCTCAATTGGACGAATAAGCACACCGAAATTATTTTCATTTCATGAAATCTATTTATTTTCTCTAAAATATATCTATCATATGGGTCTTGTGTTTCATCTATCTATCCGCGAGTCATCGTCACCGAACTGCATATCCATTTCAGAAGCCGTGGTATATGCCCGAGCCGGAGCCAGAGCAACAATTTAACACTGAGAGTGCAGAGAGCAGCAGCAACTACGACCAAAACAAACAAAAATGCTAAACTTTACAGGATGCAATCAACTGTTTCACCAAATCTAAATCAAATACCTGCAAATTCGGCAGAATGTCCTGATACACTAACAACAGGCCAGGTTAAATCAGATCTATAGATACGGTACTGACTGCAGCAAAACAAATATCTGACCTCTCTGAGCGAAACAAATAAAATTCTGGGATGCCAGATGTTTTTTCTCAAATATATGCGATAAAAATCTGAAATATTTGTAAATATGTGCTAATGTCTGACATACTGACCAGCTTCGTTTATCATATGGAATCAATAATGTTTTGTCACTATTTTAAATAGCCTACAGCAGGAATAAAAGGTTGTGATAAAAGTTAAATGTCTGCAAATTCGTGAACATATGTGCGAATGTGGCATCTCTGATCAGATTTGGCAACCAGCAGAATGAACGCCTTGTCACTTGCTGTTCATCCTCTCACATACATCAAATGAACCTCTCACGGCATCCGAAACGACTGTAGGAATAGAGTGAGGAGAGTTGCGTGATGGTGATGTGACAATTGTCATCTCACCTCACACGCCGCGTAGAATCAGGCCGAATGCGCTTCTGATCCGCTCTGCTCAACAAGATGCGTTCAAGAAAGAAATCAGAGAACTACAACGAGAAAATTCGGTTTCGAAGCATTCATCCACTTGGCGCCTTCGCCCTTTTCTGGACCCAGTGGGCATTATGCGAGTTGGAGGTCGGCTCAATCTCTCTCAGCTACCCTACCAATCGAAACATCCTGCCCTCCTCCCCAAAAATCATCCATTTTCACGGCTGATTAGCGAATATTATCACCGGAAACTTCTCCACGGCGGCGGGCGTCTTTTGCTGTCCGCAATGCGCGAAGATTACTGGCCACTCGATGGCAGAAACCTGGTCAAAAGTATAGTTAGGAACTGCTTTCGCTGCTCCCGCCATCGTCCTATCCTTTTGCAGCAGCAAATAGGCCAATTGCCAGCTTCGAGGGTCCTCCAAAGTCGTCCATTCTCGGTCACAGGAGTCGACTATGCCGGTCCACTGCATCTGAAATCGATTCATAAGCGCGCCTCCCCCGCAAAAGCTTACATGGCAGTCTTTGTATGTTTCGCCACCAAAGCTGTCCACTTAGAATTGGTGGGAGATTTGTCGACTCCAGGATTTCTAGCCGCCCTGCGCAGATTCATA
Source organism: Toxorhynchites rutilus septentrionalis (assembly GCF_029784135.1). NCBI lineage: Eukaryota > Metazoa > Arthropoda > Insecta > Diptera > Culicidae > Toxorhynchites > Toxorhynchites rutilus. The sequence continues at coordinate 327,625,654 of NC_073745.1, read as the reverse complement.
TCAAGACGGGGAATCCCAGCCCACATCCATTCGGATAATGGCAAAAATTTTGAGGGAGCGAAAGGAGATCTGATAGAATTATTTGCCAGATTTCGCAGTCAAAAGGAACAGGGAGAAAAAGCCTCCACATGCGCCCAGAGTGGTATAACGTGGCACTTGACACCCCCAAAGGCACCACACTTCTGTGGCCTTTGGGAAGCGGCCGTCAAAATTGCCAAAAAACATTTATTTCGCCAATTAGGAAACACTCGCCTTTCCTTTGAAGGCTATTACACTGTATTGAGCCAAATTGAAAGCGCAATGAACTCTCGTCCTCTGCTGCCCATATCCGACGACCCAAACGACCTAGCAGCGCTGACATCGGCACATTTCCTCATCGGAACATCGTTCACCGCCCTGCCCGACCCAGACTACCAGCATCATCCAATCAGCGCTCTCGGGATGTATCAAAATTGGCAGCTGCTTGTCCAACGATTCTGGAGCCACTGGAGAAAGAAGTACCTGCAGGAGATGATTAGAGACACGAAATATGCCGCCCGAAATAATGAAATCCAACCCGGTCGCATGGTGATTCTCGCTGATGAGTCACTGCCAACAATCCGTTGGCCACTTGGTCGTATCGTCACCGTTCATACTGGAAAGGACAATTTAATACGCGTTGTTAGCCTACGAACCGCGAAGGGAATCATCACGCGGCCAATCAACAAAATATGCCTCTTGCCGCAGCCTGACGAAGATCGAAGACACGAAGACTTACCTGGCCTGGTACCGCAATCCACGACAGTTTTTTGAAGAAGATCGACGAGATGAGTAAACTGCAACGGGTCATGGTTCCTGAAAAGAAATCACCTGAAAATAAGAAGAAAAAACTAGAAAATTAAGATAAATACCTACCTGTACAATGTGTTATAAAGAATAAGTTTATTGTTTACGTTCTGTTGATAGTTCATCAAGGCGGCGGGTATGTTGATTCTGATAATTACCATAGGGAAATCACGCGATCACGTTTTTAGACGAGATTTGATTTCTGTTTTCTGGCAACCCGGCAGCCAATATAATCATGAGATTCAGTACCGAGTCAGCTAAGCCGACTCAGTTCCATTTCGTATGCAGAGCAGACCAGTAGTAAAAATTCGAGTGTATAGTTATAGTTGAATAGAAATAGAAAATAAAATTGTGTTTCATGTGAGGAGATTTATGAAGAGGAATAAAAAGTGACTTACCTGTTTCTACTTACCTGGACTTCGCTGGAATCGCCGTTAGTACGCTGCTGCTTGCTTCCCTTGCTGTTCGCCGTCGCTGCTGCTGCTGAAGGACCTGAAAAGGAAAAACCTGGAACTTACCTGTGTCGTCTGCTGCTACGGAGTAAGCTGTAAAAGAAAAAAACACAACGTAGGACTAATTGGGTAAGCGCCAACACAGGTAAACAGTACAGGACTTTCCTGGTTTATTGAAAAAACTCAAGTTCAAACATATTTTTCGTCAGATTTTTCTTACTAATGATTGAGTTCAATCTAACTTTCTTTCTTTCTTTCTTTGTTTTTAAGAGGCTTTAAACTTTGCAGTTCATTCGCCTCTAACATAACTTCAAATTTTGGTTGCGATCGCTCCACAAACAAGCAGAATCGTTTCTAAATTAGTTTTACGTAACGGAAAACACATATAAATTGCTTACATGCCATGGAAAGATAGAAAGGGTCCTCCATTAGCGACTTGACAATTTTGTGTATTCGTGTGCACGAATCCTTAAAACATTTTAATGATCTGCCAAAGTCAAAACGTTAGTCAAAATTAACTTTTTGACGTGGGACTACGTCTAACCGGAATATATAGAGGGTAAAATGAAAACCTAACCACAGAACAGGAAAAAATGAAAGATTTCGAATGCTTATAGCTCGAACATTTCGTACTGGATAGGAGAGATGTTTGCATCACTTGATAGGGAATATTTCTACGCATCTATCGCAACTAACAAAATTTTGTTTTTCATTAGATAAACAATTGAATAACTGTAAAATATTAGGCGTTATCTAAACGCCCTAACTGCATCGTTTTGATTGGCCCGATTTACGGTTTCCCTAACACAGCCATCAAAACCAAGCAGCCTTGGGGAAATCGGCATTGCAAATACATGAAAGTAGGGGGACTTTTGTTCTCATCGAAAAATGTTCCCTAACACAGACTTTAAAAACCAAGCAGCGAAATCGGCATTGCAAACACACGAAAGAGCCTAGAGGCGAATGAACTGAAAAGTTTAAACCCTCTTAAAGCCAAAAAGAAGAAGAACACACGAAAGTAGGGGGAGCTTTTGTTCCCACCGAAATGTGTTCCCTAATAGAGATTTCTAAACCAAGGTGCCTGGAGAAATCGGTATTTCAAATTCATGCAAGTCGGGGGTATTTTTGTTCCGACTGGAATGTGTTTCCCTAACACAGACTTCAAATCCATGGAGCGTGGGGAAATCGGCATTGCGAATTCATACAAATCGGGGGTATTTTTGTCCCGATTGAAATGTGTTCCCTAACACAGATTTCATAACCGAGGTTTCTGGGGAAATCGGCTCTGCAAATAAATGCAAACTGCGAGTACTTTTGTCCTCGCTTGCCTTTGTGCAGAGTGGAATATGTCTGTCCTAACATGATCTTCTAAACTTAGGAACCTGGGAAAATCGTGCAGACACTAGAAGCGAATGAATTTCCCAGTTTCAAGCAAATTCGAGATTCGAGAAGTATGCACACCTTTGGGATGTAAACTTCAAAGGAAATGTAAAATAAAATAATCGTTTGATATTTTTTTTTTGTCTTTATTGGAAAGATTTTCAGCCTTAGGCTGGTTCATCAAACGTTTGATAATTCTTCCGTACATATATTTTGTTCTAGTCATCATACCAAACGTAAAAGGTCCGTCATTAAATTTACTTGTAACGAAGAACAATCAATCACAATAAATTAATTGACTTTACATATTGAACTCAATTGAATTTGGAAACTGTTTCATTCAATCAAGAATTTAATCAATACAAACGAATGATTGCTAAGCTAAGGTAGTTCCACGTCAACCTTGCGGTTATATCATAGATATAACCCACTCATTTTTCATCATAGTGCAGTACATGACCGAGCAACGCTTAATAATTACTGAGAATTACTACAGAAATTCGGAGTCGGTTCGGGTAAATGTCACATTCGGGTGTAACACATTTCGGGTAAATGTGATTCGGGTAAACGTGTTTCGGGTGAATGAGACACAACCCTGTTAATCGTCGTACTACAGCTAACCTTCAATATTAAAATATTCGATTCTTCAGCATTCTCCAACAATAAGCTGAGCTTTCAAGGAAGGCGTGAATGAATTATAAAAATTATCAGGAAGAAGTATCCCTCAGACAAACCATTATGGGCCAATCTATTCCATCCTCAATCTAGGATTTGGCAAATGGATTCAGGTGAAACTCGCTGAAGGACAATTCTCGAGATGAATACCGTCCTCTCATTTGACTTCCCGTTTCTCAAAAATCGGAGTCCTTTTGTTCACATCTTCTTCTTATTTAAATTTGTTTTTAGATCTGCCTAATGGCTTACCATTCATATCAGAGACCTTGTAGCAACTAGTACCCTTTCTGGCTTTCTAGGCTAGACCCTTGCCGTGTGGATTGGTTCCTCCCTCGGTTAGTAATGAAATTCGCAAAAAACTTCGTTCACTTCAAAAATGCCTAACTACACGTTGTTTTTATTTTTACAATACAACTACAATTCATACTTTATACAATATATTACATTGGTTTTTGGTATTTCGTATAAAAAAGGGTTTTGGATTCTATAATAGGTTTGTCCTCCTATCCTTCCGAAATTGTAATGATGGGCTCTTTCTTTCGGGTAACGGGTGACTGCTATAAAACCTTTTTCTTCTGTTTTCTTTTGAAGTTCTATCCTCTATAGTCACAATACTTCCTTTTTGTTTATTGTTTTCTCTTCACTATCCCTTTTCTTTTCTAGCTTCGATTCATTTCTTTGGTTTTGGTGAGTGAAGTTTGAAACCAAAAATGCAGCAAAATTTGTTGTGCCAGGAGGGTTCACCGATTTAAAGCTCGATGTTGTATCCACCACTGACGATAATGATGCAGGGTGTATGAATAGATTCTAGCACCAATACGCATACGCACAGTCTTCTACATGTACTCACCATTTGTTTCATCCATGGAGCTTGCTGATTGGTTGTTCGCGTTCTTTGTCCTCACGCGTCCATCTGAGAACTGGAAGTCCTTTCTTTTCTGGATCTATTCCTCGTGCAACATCACGTAGCAACTCTTTTTGCTGAATTCTACACGGCCTCCTCGAGCCTTCCTCGGCGGCGCCGAGAACGGGGATCAAAACTGCACTACGTTAACTGTTCGAGAACGCGCCACTCTTTTACGACGCTACGACTTCGTATTAGTTGCGCCACTTCAGCCGCTTCCGTATTTTTGGCCCGTTCCAGTACCGTGTACAAAGAAGATCACCGCACTAGCAAACCAATTTAGCCCGAAACACATGTTCGCTTTTTCTTTCCTTCTCACAACAGAGAATCAAACGCGCGGTCCACAACACTAGACCACGCTTCTAACTTGCTTTCGTGAAGCCACTTCCGCACCTTAATGGCGGTGAATTGCCCACTACCACTACCACTGACCACTACCAGATATTCTTCGATCCGCACAAAGAACTTTTAACGATATACCCTACCGCACTTTTCCGTGTTTAATTATTCGCGTCTTTGCAAATTTTTCCACGAAAAAACGCACCGTGAACTAATGGCCGCCAATCACTTCCTTCAAAATCTCCAACAGCAACGAATCGAAATTTAGCAAAAAGCAGCAACCGAACTGAATTAAATCTCCAACGGTCGAAACCAATTCCACAGCAGTAATCCAAAAGCCGTCTTGTCTCAATAGTGGTTACTCGATCAATGCCCCCGGCTCCTTCTAACTCGAAGCATATATGGAAAATTTCCAATTGTGTTGTAGTATTGGTTTTGGCATAGCCATCTTATACCAACACTTCCATGCGAACATGTCGTTGTGCTCGCGTTAGGTAGATTATCGCGCCACCATGGTGAGGATGTGGCATGAGAGAGCGCTTGTAGTGTTACGTCTTGGAATATGTGTGGTTGCCAGCGTTAAGCGCTGCAACAATGTGACTACTAATGTTACACTTTTTTAATGATTCCTTCAAGTTTTTCGATTCTCTGTTCTACTGAATGATTTTCTTCTTTTTCTCGTATGGTTCCAAACCTTCCTTCTCCGCTGCATGATAGTTCATCATGCTGAACTTGCGTGAGGACTACCGCAAGAGCGTTGTCACTCGCGTCAGTCTGTACACAAAATGGTAATCTGAAATCGGGATTGACCATCACTGGAGCGGAAATCAAACGTTCTTTAATCTCGTTGAACGCCTGCTCTGCTGCGCTGTTCCACTGCACCTTTTTTGGCTTATTATTTAATAAGTTTGTCAAAGGTACAATGAGTTCACTGAAATTTTCGATTAACCTGCGGTAATAGTTTACCATACCGAGGAATCGCCTTAAGGATCTCATGGAACCTCATACCCCAAGATCGCTTGGACTCGATCTGGGTTAGGTCGAAGACCGTGTCGAGATCAGGGCTTCTGCAGGCAAGGAATCCGTAAACATGTTATGAAAAACAAATTTGGTGGGTGTAAGAGTCTGCGGGGGCTCTAATAGTGAGTCCTAAAATGAATGGTGGCAATGGTGTTGTTGACATAGCCATTCAGCCACATCCGAAATCGGAAGAAAAGAGAATCGGGATCAGTTTTTATCTTTTCAAAGCCAAATCAGCGAATTCTAGATGCAATTGAATATATCCAAAATTAATGACAAGTTTGTCTGAAGTCAATTAACTTCTAATGTAAGATGATAATAGTCCTTGTGGTTAAAAAAGTGGTTAAAAAAGAACGGAAATGGGATCAAATACTTGGAAATACAATTTAGTTTCATAACCAACCGTTGGCTTATACCAAAAAAAAATCGCAGCTTCAATAATAAATTGATTCGGGATTTCTAATTACATTTGCCATATTGGCTATTAAAGAGTGTGTCACATAAATTGCATCACGGAAAAAACGCTGTAGAAATTCGCCCAGTAGACCGATCCTTTTGAAAATTTTAGACAGTAAAATAAAAACTATTAAACAACTTTTGGCATTTTCTTTTTATTCATACTTCGAGCCCAAGCCCGTATGCTCGCACCTTCCCCTTTACCCCGTCCCTAAGGTTCTGTACAACGTCAGGTTGTAGTTTTTTTGAACAGAAATCCATTTTCTCTTGAAGTCCGCCTCCGATTTGACAACTTTTGGGTTCTTCCGGAGGGCCTGCTTCATAATCGCCCAATATTTCTCTATTGGGCGAAGCTCCGGCGCGTTGGGCAGGTTCATTTCCTTTGGCACGATGGTGACCCCGTTGGCTTCGTACCACTCCAACACGTCCTTTGAATAGTGGCACGAAGCGAGATCCGGCCAGAAGATGGTCGGGCCCTCGTTCTGCTTCAATAGTGGTAGTAAGCGCTTCTGTAGGCACTCCTTAAGGTAAACCTGCCCGTTTACCGTGCCGGTCATCACAAAGGGGGCGCTCCGCTTCCCGCAAGAGCAGATCGCTTGCCACACCATGTACTTTTTGGCAAACTTGGATAGTTTCTGCTTGCGAATCTCCTCCGGAACGCTGAATTTGTCCTCTGCGGAGAAGAACAACAGGCCTGGCAGCTGACGAAAGTCCGCTTTGACGTAGGTTTCGTCGTCCATTACCAGGCAATGCGGCTTCGTCAGCATTTCGGTGTACAGCTTCCGGGCTCGCGTCTTCCCCACCATGTTTTGCCTTCCGTCGCGGTTAGGAGCCTTCTGAACCTTGTATGTACGCAGGCCCTCCCGCTGCTTGGTCCGCTGGACGAATGAACTTGACAAATTCAGCTTATTGGCGACATCCCGGACCGAACTTCTCGGATCACGTCTAAACTGCTTAACTACGCGCTTGTGATCTTTTTCACTGACGGAGCATCCATTTTTGCCGTTCATCACCTTCCGGTCGATGGTTAGGTTCTCGAAGTATCGTTTTAGTACTCTGCTGACCGTGGATTGGACGATTCCCAGCATCTTACCGATGTCCCGATGTGACAACTCCGGATTCTCGAAATGAGTGCGCAGGATTAATTCACGACGCTCTTTTTCGTTCGACGACATTTTTCCAAATTTACGAAAAATTGACAGTGAAGCATGGCCAACGTGATCTATACACTCTTATCTGATTATAAGCGAAAGCTGAAGATATAATTCCTAAAAATTAAATTTCTACAGCGTTTTTTCCGTGATGCAATTTGATGTGACACACCCTTTATTGAACAAATAGTCTATAATAAATTTGAAACTTATGTTTTTCTACAGGAAAAGTGATGGTTTTATCGTCACGGGGATGGCCAAAAACATGGAAAACAGATGTAGCGTCAAGTAACTTAAATCATTCACTTCAAATTATCGCGTGTTTTCCATTTAAAAACTTCACGTTCCGTAAGTACACACATAATACATTTGATTGACGTCTAGTGACACCTCGATTTACTGCCAATCTTCAATCGTCGCTGTGAACATATAGAGTATAAACCACAAAAATCATATGGTACATAATTATATCGCACGTTTCAATGCACATCAAAAATGTCGTGGCTGGAACTTCCTCGAGAAATCAGCAGCAAAACGTGGGCAATGGTTTATTTTTTGTTAGCTTCCCTTCATGTGCGATTTTCATGCCTCAGCACCAACAAGTCGAGCATATGTAACATTAGATCGAGTACCGCAGCACTGGAGGAGGAAGCTCGTTTTTGTTTCGCTGGTAGGTTTTTAATTTGAATGTTATGCTTTCATTTTTTCTACAATAAGTTCTTTGTTTTTCCTCAGCTTCTGGCAACATCAAAACACAGGGGATAATTTGAACGTATGCCGAGAAATTGTTTTAATTGACAAACAGAAGCTGAGTCGATGTGCTCTCCGGCTAATTTCCTCTCCATGCGAACGCTTTCTTCCTCGGCCTGTAATCGGAAAAGTCGGTGGTAACCTGTTACGAGTACATGGAGAGCTATCGCCTGTCCTTCCGTGCGGAGCAGGAAATCGCCCGCCTAAGATGGCTACATATACCCTCGTTTCGAGCGATCGATTCGATTATCACACACTCGGCCGGTAGAAGAGAAGGCGAGATACGATCGAACTTTTCCGCAAAACAGTCTTGTCCGCGGGCAAGCAATTTGAAGAAAGCAGCCTCCCACTCGTAGGGCCTCGACCACTATTGTAATGAATTATCCAACTCCATTTCCAATTTTATATCATGAGGTGTTATGGAAGTGATGTCGAACGATGGATCGCATTTCGCAAAAAGCGCTTGAAGCGAGCGCGATAGAGGGGCTAATTTGATTGTCGTGATTTGTTGTTATTTGAAAGTGTTTACAACCGTGACATGAAGAAAACACAAAGCCGCTTAAATTTGCCGATAATCGTTTGGAGCAAAATACCAATAGGCGTCGAGATATTTTGATATTGCAATATACTATGTTACTATCGCCAGCTCTCATGATCTCAACATTTTAATGATGATGTACTGCGTGAATATACAACATCTACAGACCCGGTGAATTTTGGGACTACGAATGAAAGAAGGCTAACGGATAATTGGATGGATATTACAATTATTAAAAATAATTATATTATTAAAAGAAACGTCTGTTCCATGCAATAAAAAATACAATGTCCAGAGAATCCGTCTGCGAACAGCTTTTTTTTCTCCAAATCGGAGCAAATTGGACGATGAAGCAAAATTTAGTGGTCAAACTGAAGAAATCAATTGTTATCAATCATGAAAGACGAAAAGCCCATAAAAAGGATTCTTGACACATTCCAGGGCAAAATTTAAACCGCCATCGAAGGAGTGGCGATTGTCCGCAAAATAAGTAAAAATTAATTTTTGTTGATATTTTTTTGGACGAACTTCTGCTCTAATACTTTCGTAGCCCTAACGGAGATCACCAAGGCCAAGAATGAGCTGGAAAACATGTCGACAACCATCTTTTCATGGCTCAATCTATTGTCGTAAGGCTGCCCGGCAGGGCGTCGAAGCATTTTTGTTGGAGGCCTATTGAACGAACAATTGAAGGAAATATTCTTGTGTAGAAACACATATTTCGGACGATTTCTCGAGTTCTAAACAAATAAAATAAATAAAATTTATACTATCCATTTTCTTCATTTATTGATTTACTAGAAATTAAAATATAACTAAACGTAAAAATATATATTTAAAAGTAAAAAGGTCAAAAGCGTGTGAAGTGAGGATGGACCGAAAAAAGTACCCTGGTGTACACAATTTCAACTCTTCTGGTTATTCGAAACAAAAAAAAAATCCTATAGATTCTGCTCGCGCGCAACTGTTCTGATTTTTCGGATACTTCACATACAAAATAGATTTGAATTTGAAACATAGAACATAACGCAAACAGATATATTTTATCGCCGAACATTTACCAAGAGTCTATTTCTGAGTCTTAGGCTACGGTGATACTGCCCGCAGCTTCTTACGAAAATAAGGCTGCACGAAACGCATACAATCGTGGGAAGTAAACAACTACATAGAATTAAATTGGTGTGGTTAGATTGCTTCCCACTTGCTTCGTTCGAATTCACCAGCTTCTATCGAACAAAATTATTTGTTTCTCTTCGTCAATTATCGCACAATCAAGTTTTCGTGCGTACCCCTATACAGTGTCACCTATCTACAATATGTTCTACAATCAGCTGTAAGAAAAGAGTGATCAAAGCAATATCTTTGTATGCTGTGTGAAACATACCAGGCGTTATTGTGTTGGTATAGAAACAAACAATATCGCCTGGCCGTTGTGGACTACGTTTGGGATGTTCAAAATATTTCAGCACGAACATGATATTTCGGCGCAAACAGATTCTTAATACGTTAACCCTGAAATGTTCTTGTTGCGCTTTTCATTCAGAACAGAAGGGCCACATGCTTGCATTTAATGTCGATTCCCCCTTGGTTTTGAAGTCTGTGTTTGGAAAACTGTATTCCATTTTTACCATCTTTATTCCTAGATAAATTCACGCGCTCCTATATGCCTGAGCAGCTGGCTTCGATTCTGGGACTAACTCGATAAAACACGTGTTGTAATGGGCTTAACAGCAGCCAATAAGCAAGCACCGATTAATACATCTCGAATATCACGGATCATGTTTTTGTCATAGCTGCTCAACATAAGTTTATTCCGTCTGTTATCGTAGAAGGCAAATTAAAACTAAGGCACCTTATTCATGCTGAAGCAGTTGAATACAGTGATCCAATGTAAGTTACAGTTCGTTCAGTAAGGCACTGTTCTTCGAATGTATTTTCTCATGGGCTTGATTTTAAAAGAAAGTTTGAAATTTTCGATTTAACTTTTTAATAAATTGAATCTTGATGCAATATTTGTTGGTACAAATACTCCAGGACGAAGTGCTTCATCCTAGTTGAACGTCGGATGGCTGTCGAATATTGTCCCATGAAAATCGTATGGTAGCATTCACATACACCATCACCGGCAACTTTAACGTCGGCAAAATAAATCCAAGAGAATAGTTGACGGGACGATGACGATGACGCTGTATGGGTAGCACACTTTAGTACGATATTAAGCCGAATGGTTTACTCGTCACCAGTGGCGTAGCGTAACCGGGTGACACTTGTTATCAAGTCTTCGTTCCGTTCTCTAATGAAAAATCAAATTTGCCGTTTGGATTTTAATTTACAGAACAAACACAGAAAAATTTAAGAAACATAACAAACATTATTGGGGTTTAAAATCAATCCTTGTCTTTTTTAAAGATTATTTCATGTAAATGTTGGTCACAACTACGTGACGTTCAATTTCGAGTTACTTTTTGGAGCATATCGGCCTCAAGTGCTTGCATTGATGCAGATTTATCGGCTTAAACAAGAGATTTGGCATACCCTTACAAATACAGTCCAAGGGCATCAAATCGCATGATTTTGGTGGTCATTTCACTGGTCTAAAATGAGAGATGAGTTACTCACCAAATTCATTGCGGATTGGTTCATCATTTCGTGTGCTTTGTGGCATGTGGCACCGTCTTGTCGAAATCACATGTCGACTCGATTCAGCTCGTGAATTCTTCACTAGGTGCCACTGAAATGCAAATCCTTAGTAACAGCTTCAAACTCACTGTAAATTTTTGAAGCGTTTCTCAGAAGTCCCATTTCACGATGAACTGTAACACTTCAAATGCAGTCCAATAATTGGCATCGGCCAGGATAATTCGTGCGGCCTTCAAATGTCCATGTCCGAAACCTCGTCGTGGAAATTTGTCAGTCTAAAAATCAATGTTTTAGTTAATTGTCAGATGCTGCCAACATGTGTCTTGCTTGAATTGATTCAAACATTTCGGCTACTCCTTTTGACAATTTTTATGGCTCTTCGCCAGGCCCCGGCTAAGAGGATATGATCCGCGGGTCAAGATGTGTTGCAAATTTTACTGTCATTGCCAAACTATCAAATTACTCATGAGCTCAAGGCAGATCTATGAACAAGGTGCGCCCATTCGCTAATCATAATTAATTCGAAACAATCGTCAAATTCGCGAGCAATCTTAAAATTTGAAGGGAGTTTCTAAGTTATTCTATTACTTAAAATACGACGCTTTCTTCACCATTTGACTATATATTTCAAAACACACAACATTGACACAAACTCGCCATTATGATATAAAATCATCATCAGGCACAATTCCAGTTCAGTATTACATAATACTGTATTGCATAGAATACATATTCGAAACAGAAAAGTGAATTTTCATTCATTATTTTTTATTTTAGAAGTGTGTTAATGTCATCATGTAAATTCATGGCTGTAGAGTGGTTTTCACATTTTGACCCACCAAGCGGTATGTTAAGCGCCTTGATTTACACCACCTTGAGAGTTTGGCAGTTCTCGCGAGTGACAGTGGTCGCTAATTGCATTCGCGACCCGGACATGTAATATAGATGACAGATTTTGCTCTTCGCTCTATCGTAACTCCCAATGGAAGTCTTTCTGTAACAGGAAAATGCATTGTGTTTGGTCGCAACGTTACACAGAGAAAATCCTTTGGATTGTAAATAGTTCTGCGTTAGAACTACTTCACGTAGTACACACAGTGCATTCAAAAAGTTCCGGGACTACCGTGCACTAAAATCGGGAAGTGGCACTATCTCTACTCCAACATGCGAACTTCTTTCCGCCAACTTCTGGCCAGCTACCGTTTCTACCGTGAACCGCTATCTAGATTCAGTAGTTAGTTTTGGCTGATAATAGTAATGCAGTGATTTTTTGTCGCGTCACAATTTTAATTATGGAGCCATCAAATGTTGTGCCTCCAGGGAAAACAGTGAATGCGGTCTTCTACAAAAGTGTGCTGAAACGATTATTGGCATGGATACGGCGCGTGCGGCCCGACCAGTTCCGATCTGGAGAATGGTTTTTGCTTCATGACAATGCGCCCGCGCACACCGCGATTTTGGTAGCGCAGTTTCTAGCCAAACGAAAGGTGACTGTCATCAGCAATCCCCCCACCCCTATTCTCCGTACCTCGCCTCGGCAGACTTTTTCTTTTTCCCCAAGCTAAAGAACGCTATGAAAGGGGACCGTTTTGACGATGTTTCAGAAATTCAACGAAATGTGATGCGTATTATGAACTCCATACCGGCTGAGCAGTATAAACGCGCCTTACGACACCTCTACGAATGTTAAAAATTTTGAGTGGAAAGAGAATTCCTATATGTAGAAAACTAATATCTAATCTTTTGAGTATCTCGTTTTTCTTTGTTTTAAAAAAAAGTCCCGGAACTTTTAGAATACACTGTGTGAATCGCACCAGAAGTGCAGATAACACAGGAAAGAGAAAACTAAAACTGCTGGAAGAAGGGACCATGCACATGCTTGATCTAGTATTCGAGTATTCGGAAGGATCTCACAAAACTTCAATGGCTGTGATCAGTCCAACGTAGTTTGCCTAAATTGATTTCACAACAATACAATCAACACTCCATTGAGTTTGCAACAATCATTTTACCATCACACTCAGAAGCACTCAGTGGCATACACTACGAGTTTAAACTGCGAAAAAAACAGCTTCATCAGTTCTCATCAAGCGTGTTGTCCTCCTAAGTTCGAATAGAGGTTTACAAATCCTTGTATACAGCTTTTTTGTTTTGCTTTCTCAACAAAACTTGAAATCCTCCATTTGAACTTGAAGAAGTTGGAGCGTTGTTGAAAATTGAGAAAGGCGCTTCATGAAAGTCCTTTGATAACAGATTTCTTCACTCGTATCAGTAACCTTTCTCTCATCCAAAACAAAAAAATGGGTGGGTTATATCTATGACATAACCGCAAGGTTGACGTGGGACTACCTTAGCTAAGCAATCATTTGTTTGTATTGATTCAATTTTTGATGGAAGGAAACAATCCCCGAATTCAATTGAATTCAATATATTTGCTTTGTGAGTAAAAAGATTGTATAATGCCATGTAAGGTCAATCAATGCATTGTGATAGATAATGTTTTTCGTTACAAGTAAATTTAATGACAGTCCTTTTACGTTTGGTATGATGCCTAGGACAAAATATGTGAAAGGAAGAATTATCAAACGATTATTCTATTTTACGTTTCCTTCTGAAGTTTGCATCTCTCAAGTGTACGTACTTCTCGAACCGCGAATTTGCTTGATTTGATTAACTTCAGGCATGTACGTCGAACTCATATTGTTTAATCAAAAGGCGTTATCGCGGCAAATGGTTAACAACATTTTGCCTAATCATCAAATGATATGCGTATAAATTCAGTGAGCACAAGATATGATCTTGTGCATATCCTTCAATGCAATAATGAATAACCAAGCCAAGGCGTTGTGTTCGTACCCGCTTTTGTAATCCGTGTTGGGAAAACACTTTTCGGAGTGCAAAAAAAGTGCGGGTGCAGAAGTACCCCCGGCTCAACTACTTCAACTTCTACTTTTTATAGTATAGAGGCTTTAAACATAAAAGCTCATTCGTCTCTAGTGTTTGTACGATTTTCCCAGGTTCCTAAGTTTAGGAGACCGTGTTAAGGAAACATATTCTAGTTTGCACAAATGCAAGCGAGTACAAAAGTACTCGAAATTTACATGTATTTACAGAGCCGATTTTCACAGACATCTTGGTTTTGAAGTCTGTGTTAGGCAAACACATTTCAGTTGGGACAAAAATGCCCCCTACTTGCATGAATTTGCAATGCCAATTTCCTCAGACATCTCGGTTCTTAAGTCTGTGTTGGGGAAACACATGTCAGTCGGAACAAAAATACCTCCGACTTTCATGTATTTGCAATGCCGATTTTCCCACGCTCCTTGGATTTAAAGTCTGTGTTAGGGAAACACATTTCAGTCGGAACAAAAATACCCCCGACTTACATGTATTTGCAATGCCGATCTCTGCAACGCTCCTTGTTTTTGAAGTCTGTGTTAGGGAATACATTTTGGTGAGAACAAAAGTCCCCATACTTTCATGTATTCGCAATGCCGATATCCCCAAGGCTGATTGGTTTTGATGGCTGTGTTAGGGAAACTGTAGATCGGGCCAATCAAAATGAGGCAGTTAGGGCGTTTAGATAATGCTTAACATTTTACAGTTATTCAATTGTTTATCTAATGAGAAATAATATTTTATTAATTGCGGTAGAAGCGTAGAAATATCCCTTATCAATTGATGCAAACATCTTTCCGATCCAGTAAGAAATGTTCGAGTGATAAGCATTCGAAATCTTTCATTTTTTCCTGCATGTTCTGTGTTTAGGTATTCATTTTACCCCCCATATACTCCGGTTAGACGTAGTCCCACGTCAAAACCCAAGAATGATTATTTTACATGAACATTTCCATTTTTAGATTTCTCACTAAATAATACCACCAATCATTGAGCTAAGGCGAACGAACTTTCAAGTGTTAAGCCGCTATGAAATGAACAAAGAAGAATCACGTTCATTCAAAATTTTGAAAGATTTTTTTCGAAACAATATAATTGTAATATATCGTGGCTGTCACTAAAGCGTTCATTTTGAAAATTTCGTTTCATTCTAAACGACTGTCGTGTCTTGAACACACTGTTTTTACATTTTTTATACTGTGTAGGTTTAAAACCACCAAAACTCATTCGCCGTGTCTTTTCTCACATATCTGTGTCTCCTGAATGCCCTCCAGCCCTACACATTCCCGAAAAGAAATCTGAGAAATTTGCTCCCGCACTTGTCACACTTTTTTCGCGCTCAAATATGTAGTTCAGTGAGCTGTCAACTTTTCATGAATGGATTCGCTGGATTGGAACCTAATCGGTTTCTCGTTAAAAGTTAGATAAAAACAAATTGGGTTTTCCAGAGTGAAACACCTGTAATTGTGTCACCGTATTGGCAAATGTTGCCGTGAGCTAGCTAAATTGCCGATTTGGTTCCGCTGTAATGGCTTTTCCGTGGTGATATCAACGCAACGCGAAAAAGCAAGCTTTTGTGGTGGCAGAGAACGCAAAGTGTTAGGAGCACTGTTTTGGTTGGTGTCGTCTCTGGAAGCAGAACCCCGTCGCAATGAATGGTAGCATCGTGAAGTATTTTGCCGGTCCCGGGGCGGATGACCAGAAGAGAATTAATCCAAAATTGCATGAATCGCCTGATGGTGCTGGTCGGAAAAAAGATGCAGACGGATGCCACGACGCCAGCAGTGTGCGGGAATCTGGGTCAGCTTCACACTGCTCGTACAAAAGTGAAGTGGATCGCATGATAACAGAAAATATGACATCGGTGCTAAAGTCCCTGAAAAAGAAAAGGAACCACAAATGCAGCAAAAGAAAACGGAACGGAGATCATGATAAGGAGAAAGAAGAATGTTCGCAGGAATCGGAGATAATCACCGTCGTGGAGGTTGTTCCGGAGAAGGGTATGCTTTGGAACTTTATGGTGGAATCATATTTTATAAACGGTTGTTTCTTGTAGATAACCGCCGTCGATCCCCGAGAAAAATGTCCCAAGAGAAGTCCCGCGTCGAAGGTTCGAAGGTGACTGAACAGGAACAGCAAAAGGAAGAGAACAAGAAAGTCAACGCTTTCCAACTGTTGATGAGCTCGAGGAACAAAGCAATTGGATCGAATTCGCCCGGGAAGGATGCACAATCTGAAGCGGTACCAGACGAGGCAGAGATCCAGAAACGGAATGAGCTGGCGAAACGTAAATTAAAACTTGAGGAGTGGGCCGATCGAAAAGGGGCTGGAAAGCGAAAGTTACAGGAAGCTGAACAGGAGGAATTCATCGCACATCAGATGAATCGTCGTGCGAAAAGGTTGAAACGGTTGGTAAAGAATATGGAAATGGAGGAAGCCCCGGAAGAAATGGTTGATTCGAAGGAACCCAGCCGCAGAAATTCGAAACGGGTGCAGAAGGCAACTGTGGAGGAAGTTTCTCCGCAGGGCGGTTCGAAGGTGGAATTGAAACGTGGAAGAACGCGACTAACATCCGGCAGTTCGACCCAATCCTCTTCGACGAATGTAACAGAAGATGCGACAGAGAAGTCACCAACGAAAGCGCTGCTGACGGACGAATTTATGCACAAACTGAGTTCTCCCTTGAAGAAGAGGGATAGTCTATTGGGGTACTTCAATAAGGTCGAAAAAAGCAGTCCCTCGCCGGAGTTGGAAGAGGTAAGGAAGAAGAAATATGTTCGTTTGCAACGTAGATGATCCGTACTTACTCAAATATAAAAAAACAATTTGTCAAGATAGAGAAGTATTGAAATACAAATTTGTTTTATTTGTTCCTTGTAATAATACAGCTTAGTCTTTTATTATAGTTAAACTAAAAATGAAATCCTTTGCTTGTTTGACAGCGGTTGTATTATTTTCTTTTTCCAGAAACCGCTCCGTCGCCGTGGTCGGGCAAAAAAATCCAAAGAAGAGTTCGTCGAGGCGTTGATAATTGTGGAAGATGAGTGCGAAAAGCCGGATGAAAATGAAAATTCGCTCAACACATCCACAAGTGGCAGACCAAGACGATCCTGCGCGGGAAAAATAAAAGACTATGCCATTTTCAGTGGCACCAGTCCGGAAAATTCGACGAAACGTGGCGCGGAGAAAAAACCAATCGTGACGCCACTGAAAATTATAAACATGAACTCCCCGCAAACTCTGCAAGTCGTTAGGTCACCCTCCGTTCGAAGGTTGAGTAAAGACCTGGACGCTCCAGGAACACCGAAGTCATCGCAGAACCTAAAGTTGGCACCCCTCTTCGTGAAGAAGCCTCTGCCAGATCCGGAGAAGGTTCGGGCCAGGCATGAGTTCCTGATGTCCGGAATTCCGGACAAAATGCGGCAGGAAATCGAGAAGCAACGCGTCTTCGAAGAGTCCATTCTGAACGAATCGCCGGTGTTCCCCCTGATTAGCCACATACAACAACTGGCATCTCCCAAAACTGCGAAAAAAACGTCATTTCGGGGAAACAAAATCCGCATCTCATCGAAGCCATCTAACGAAGTTCTGGACGTCCCAAACGAAGAAGAAGAATTCGCGTTCAGCTCATTGACCGACTGTGACGATACGATTGTGGAAGACCTCCTAGCGCAACTCATCGATCGAGGGAACCCGGACGAGATTTACAGTTACGTACTGCCGGAGCTTCCGCACGTGAAGTCCATCGTGCGGGATTGGAAACAGACGTACAAACATTTCCCTGTGTTCAAGTGCTACAAACAGTATCGAGCGATGTATGAAGAACACACCGAGGAAGGGTCTCCCCCGAGGAAATCCAATTTCATCGCGGAAATCGAGGACAGTATCGAGTTTGTTGAGGAGAAATTCTCCGCCCTGAATGGAGATCTTCTGTTCACCGAAAAATATAAACCCCAAATCTCCGAGCACATCCTAATCAACTGCCAGCCAGCGGTTGCGTTGAAGAAGTTCCTCTCCAGCTGGAAGGAAGACCGTTCCTCGAACCCATACGATCCGGGAGATGATTTCGAAAATTCCAACTCAAGCGTATCGTCAAGCTCCAATCAATCGCTCTGCAACCACATCGTGCTCATCGGTCCCTCCGGAAGTGGAAAAACGTGCAACGTTTATGCCGTTGCTAACGAGATGAATTTTAACGTGTTAGAACTGAACGCCAGCAGTCGCCGTAAAGGCAAAATAATCCTCCAAGAGCTGCAGGAAGCGACACAAAGTCACCAGGTCCGGGGGAAGGATGAAACGGTGGACATCTTCCGGAAAGCTCTCAGTCAGAAGGGAGCCAAAACGAAAGCACGCAAACCATCCACAGATTCCGACGGGGGGTCGAAGAAATTGTCGCTTATTTTGATCGAAGATGCGGACATTGTGTTTGACCAGGACGAGGGTTTCGTAGCGGCGATCAATCAGCTGATCTCTACTTCCAAGCGACCGATTGTGTTGACCACAACCGATCCCAATTGTGGCCATCTGGCGCGCTATGTCGCCAACAACGTGATACGCTTTGTCGCTCCGGGGATAGCGCACGTTTCGAAATTACTGTCCATTCTGGCTCTGGTGGAAAGGGTTCACCTGGATCAGTACGATCTCGCTCGGCTGTATGCACTCAACCGAAAGGACCTCCGGAAGACCATTAACGAGCTTCAGTTCTTCATCCAAAGTGGCGGCGACCGTTGTCCGAAAAACGCCACTCCCGTTTTGATGGAGGAAGCGGATATTAAAATCCGAGACGATAACGTCCCGGTGTCGATGTTAGACGATGAAGCTTCTCGGCAATCGAATGGGTCTTCGAATGGGATGGATGCGTCCGTCGCTCGACTGCATCGATCTCTGTTCCGGCTATTCAGCCGGAACCAAAACGAAGTGAGGCTCATCCGAGCGCCACTGAATTTCGATAACCTATGGTGCAATATGGAGCGAGTACTGAGAACGGAACGACCCCAACCAAGCGGGGCAAAGCGAAAGAAGGCGAAACCGAAAGATCGAGAACTTCAAAAGCTTGAGGAGTTGGTGTTCTTCTACGGGAACGTTTCGTCTGCCGTTCTGATCCAGCGAGACTCGAAAACGGTGCAAGATCGGCTGGTGGACCACTTGGAGGAGGAAATAGCGCACAACTTGGTGGAAAGCTCCTGGGAGCAGTGGTTCGATGAAGAGTTGAATCCGAAGGCAAAATCGAAGCGACGCAGCGGAGTGGGAGCTATGTGTTACGACAGTCTCAAGCAAATCGACGTCGAAGAGCGGTAAGTTATTTCCCTTTTTCTGAATGTAACGAGTCAAGATCGTTTTTCAAAAGTAATCCAAGTTGAACGTAATAAAATCTTATAAGAAATGTTTCCTCTTCAAGGCACTATGTGTGTGTTGAAAAAAAGTTGATGGGTCTGAACCTAGGGGCACGGACGGGATCTTGACATAGGACTGTGATTGTATGTAGTAATTGCATTTAAATTGAGTTTTTCATTGTTCAAAAACTGTATTTTTTCTCTTTTGATACACCAAATGGATGCCCTAGAAAAACTGTTTCCTGTATGTACTTGTATCCTTTAAATGGGTTAGTTGACATACCGTGGTAGAATTCGGTACCCCATTCTGTTCAAAAATGTACACAAAAATACCATTAAAGCCATTACTACCCTTTTCTTATGTTTATTCAATCATGCAGAAGAAGACAAAAAGTTTTCATGTATCATTTTTAAACACAAGTCTAAATAGTTAAGACCTACATAAATATAAGCCTGAGTCAAATCAATCTATGACTACAAAAATATATTATAGATACGTGGGTATTCCCCTTCGATCTTCTAAATCTACAGCCATTTAAATTCATTTATTGCCAAATAAATTTAAATTCATTTATTACCAAACAAAATGCTCGATATTATGACATCCTGGACCACAATTACATAAATTGTTAGTAGCAAGACCTATACGATAAAAATATGAATTGAGTACAAATTGATTGGACAACATGCAATATAATATAAAATTAATGCCTATTATCGGTAAATGGAGAATAATTTACCGAATGGAACCCACATTATGAGTTAACGCCTGAATTTAGGCAAAAAGATTGGTCGTTGCATCGAAAGAAAACGTACCCAATTAAATCGTCAAATTGTTAACTTTTTTTACTATATTCATTGTTTATGTCTCAAGCAGAATAAAAACTGGATAAATTATTTTGTCTAATGATATATAACACAACATATGTCGCAATAACCATTTTGAGTAATATGCGTTTGAAAACTCTTAATAAATCGTTACATTTTTCATAGAGTGACCTCTCTATATAGAAATCAAAGACATAGTCCTATGTCAAAAGGTTTATTCACGTACTATAAATCCCAGGACTCTTCATTTACAATATTCTAAGGCGTGGTACACAACGTAACCCTTAAAATGCGGTTTAGGGTTACGGATGAATTCATTTCCATGCGGATCAACCTGCATGGAAATGAATTCATGGTACGAATTCATGAATCCAGAGTGAAAATTTAGCTCAATTAGCTGCTCAAAATTTCCGGTCACCAATGGGTTCATAACCTTACACAGGATGAGGACCGAAGAGATAATAAATTGAATCGAAATTTTAGTGGGAGTACGCCTGCCAAAACCTCGAGAAACCTTGAGGGCATATATCTCAACGCGATACGGAGACAAAGATACTGAATTCGCTCGAATTTTATGAGGTGTTTTGGCAGCTGATTGAAAACAGAAACTGCCATACTCCATCACTGAGAGATCTTCGGGATGGGCTCTCCACCAGGTGCCGGTAATTGTACGGAGAAAGTTTATCTGTTGGCATTTTTTACTCAGATACCTACCAGACCCCAAGATACTTGAATGACATAGCATAAGTGATCGGTTTCCCCAAAAGCTTGAGCTTTAGTTTTGCTGGTTTATGCTTCCTAGAAAAGACGACCATCTCTGTTTTCTTCGTGGAGAACTCAATCCCTAGACCAATGGCCCAGGTTGAAAGATTGTTCAAAGTATCTTGTAAGGGTTCTTGCAGGTCGGATTCGTTTGATCCTACGACAGACACCACTCCATCATCTGCAAGTTGTTTTAGGCTGCAATTTTGTGCAAGGCAATTGTCGATGTCGCGATGTCGATGTCACATAGAATTTTTTTTTATTCTTTATTGGAGAGGTTTTCAGCCTCCTGGGCTGGTTCGCCTCTTTATCGACGGCATTGCCGCAAGGTTTCGTTGGGAACAGATTGCACATAAAATTATCACATAAAAATTGGACGTAAAAATTAAACACATATAAATCCTTTTGCGAGACACGACTTAACAAAGAACTTGCTGTTTGCTTGTTGGACCAGATGGCATGGATGTCCTCGGACCATGGCTCCAGGCCAGTGGAGAGGAAGCCGTGCCGTTGAAGATGCCGACGTGTTCTTATTCCCCTTCATCGTGGAGGGGAAGGAACAAGGATCTTCTTGACTGATCCATTGTTCAGACGCTAGATCTTAAAAAATAGTTCGGCATCTTTTAGGTAGCAGACAAGCGCTGCTACTCTTGCTGGATCGTCCTTCAAGATGTCTGTTACACTCCCGCTGATTTCATGCAGGTTTCGCAGATCATCGAATTTCGGGCAACCACACAAGAAGTGCTCGACGGAGTTGTGGATTTGGCAGAGGTCGCAGAGTAGATGGAAGGGTCCTCTATTGAATCTGTGTGAAACCGAGCAGTGACCGGTCCTCAATCTGGACAGGATCCGTTGTTCTCTCATTCCTTTAACATCGTCAAACCTGACAATCGTGCCCTTGACTTTTCTGAGGAACTGCCCCCTCTCTGCAAACCACCTTTCGGTCCAAAAGTTGCGGAAAAAGTTGGTGATCCACAACTTCACATCGTCAAGCGCCACATCCCGAATGAAGAACGGTCTGGTGTGACCGATTCCGGCAAACCGGTCGGCCGCTTCATTCCCTGCGATGCCGTTGTGTCCGGGGACCCACATGAGCACAGTGTCGGGCAATATGTTCTTCCTGATGGCCTGTACCCATGGATGTTTGGACCTGGTCGCACCGATGGCATCAATGGCGCTCGCCGAATCGGAGACGACCAACAACGGCTTGGAAGATGAAGTTGTAGTTGCCTCGAAGATGTCGGCCACTTCGGCCGAGAAGACCTGGCAGATGTCCGCGAGTTTCTTGCTGGAAATCAGACTATTATTATTATCGCTTACCCCAAATCCAACTCCCGATTGTCCTTTTGAGCCGTCCGAGTATCTGATCTTGTGGAGACGGTAAGTTGTCTCTAATACCGTTCTCGACGAGAACAGTTGGGAACCTCCAGTCGTTCGCACCAAACCAGGATTGTTTTGCCACTGGGGGGAGGTTAGCGTTCGCCACCCGCTGCAGTATCGTGTTGCTAAGGGCGGTCAGGTGGGTCTCCCCTCTACCGCTGGTTTTCGACAAGAAACTGGCAGTCCTGGCTACGATCGCCGAGTCTACGATCAGATCGAAAGGAGGTTCTCCAATTTCGGCGCAGACAGAGGCAGCTGGTGTTGATGGCAGGAGACCGAAGACAGTCCGTAGTGCTTTGTTGTAGATCGGTGCCAGAGATTTTGGGAGCTTGTCTCCAGCCAAACACGTCAGTTCAAGGCCATAGGTGAGGCGGCTGCTGATGATGGCTTTGGCCACCCGTAGCCGAATATTTCTGTTGTTGCTCCGGTGCGGTTTGGAAATGGTTTTCAACAGATTCAACCGGGTGGCACAGCTCTTCTTAACTTCCTCGAAATGGCGGAGGAAGCTAAGTTTGTGGTCAACAAACTCCAAGGATCTTTAGCGTTTTTCGGCGGGGAATGTTGTTTTTGTATAGCTGGACCCTGGAGTTGGGACCCTGATGTCTATCGCTGCAAATCACCATATGGCCGCTCTTCTGCGCTGAAAGTCTAAATCCTCTCTCGGCCGCCCACCGGCCGATGGCATTGGTAGCTGCCTGTATCCTGATGCGTG
Source organism: Toxorhynchites rutilus septentrionalis (assembly GCF_029784135.1). Taxonomy (NCBI): domain Eukaryota; kingdom Metazoa; phylum Arthropoda; class Insecta; order Diptera; family Culicidae; genus Toxorhynchites; species Toxorhynchites rutilus. The sequence goes on along the minus strand of NC_073745.1, from coordinate 327,602,611 downwards.
GAATCCTATGGGTGTCACCCACTGCCATCAGAAGAATGTCGTCCGCGTAGACAAACACGAAGACTCCCCCAGACAGGACCTGGAATAGGCTATTCATGGCGACGAGAAAGAGGGTGACGGCAAGAACAGAGCCTTGAGGTTCCCCTGTTTCCTCGTGGAAAGCTCGGGAACTGATGTTACCAATTTTGACCTCAAAGGTTCGGCGTGTGGCGAAGTTCTTGATGAAGTGCAACGCCCCAATCTGCCAGAGTTTTCAGCACTAACGGGATCCATGTTCTGTTGTATGCCTTTTCCAGGTCCAGTGCTACCATCTCCATGTGCTGACGGTTCCTGTTGGCTTCGGCTATCACGTCTCCGAGGGTCGCGAAATAGTTGTTGGTGCCCATACCCGGTCGGAAGGCGAACTGTCGATAGTCCAATTTCCTATTTTTAGTTAGAAAGGTGACCTGGCGTCTATTCGCCATTCTTTCCAGGATCTTGGATGAACAGGAGGTTAAGGAAATTGGACGGTAGCCTTTCACGTTGTTGCTGCTTTGACCGACCTTAGGTATGGGTATTACTAGGCTGTGTCTCCAACCCTCGGGAAATTCGTGTGTATTCCACAGGTCGTTAAAGATGCTGAGAAGGGTGGACTGTCCGAGCTGAGACAACTGTTTCAGCATCTTATAGCCGATACCGTCAGGGCCAGTTGACTCACCTTTTGCGGAACGTAGGGCAACAGAAAGTTCCTCGATGGTGAAGTTCCGGTTGAGAGGATTATTAGGACGACTCACAGGGACCACAAAGTTGCTGACCGAAATGATACCCGCTCTCTGTCGAGGGATGAAATCGGGCTCATATTCGGAGATCGAGGATAATCCCGCGAAATATTCGTCGAGCGTGTTCGAAGTATCTACCGGATCGCTGAAGGTTATACCATCCACTTGAAGAATGGGATTATGTGGCCTTCTCTTCCCATTTAGTGCATTTACTCTGCGCCAAAGATCCGCAGAGGACTGGTTACATAGCTTACATAGAAGTTGTACAAAATGGGGCATAAATATGAGCCCTGGGGGAGTCCTATGTAGTAGAACCGACTTACTTCCGAATCTCCGTTAGAAAAGTTCAAATGTTTCTCACAAAGCAAGTTATATAACATATTATTCTATAGAGGTGGCAGACCCCGAGGGAGTAATTTATCACAAACACACTCCGTCCAAGTCGCAAGTCGATCGGAATCCTCATTCCCTGGGATCCCGGTGTGATTTGGAATCCAACATAGGGCTGCGTTATTACCTCTCAGCTGTTCTTCAATTTCCTTAATGATGGGGTGTTTAATTTTTCCACTTTCTATAGTTTTGAGGTGGCTAATCGAATCCGAACGAACCACAACGCTATTAGCATCAGTGATGCTCTCTAATGCTAACTTAATGGCGACAAAAACGATTCGCGAATAGGGGTTCGGGTGATTGTTAACTTTTTTTGACATAGGACTGTCTTTTTTTCTGCATTATAGTGATTTTCAACAGTTTTTGGCTGGTTCGTCACTGTTACTTCCATTTTATGGAACAATGTCGGGAGTGAGAATTGAACTCATGAACCTTAGCGTGAGAGGTATGGATGTTACCACTACGCCAGATCGCCTCCTCAGGACTATGTCTTTGATTTCTACATAGGGGGGTCACTAGGGTGCCAATGTATGGGAAAAAATCGACCTTAAAATTTCAAAAAGTTTCCCTATACAAAATGTTCACCACCCTTGAAAAAACACCCTATGCCGCGTTTCAGTTCAATCGGACTTAAGGGAGAGTGGTGCAAAGCGGTCAAAGTTTGAGTTTTTTGAAAATTGAAAAATTACCCAAGGGGGAGGAAACCGGGGTTTTAGAATTTTTTTTCTGATGCCAAATGTCTTAAAATTGCATGAAACTTCGAGATCTAGTGTCATCTTGAAAAAATTTGTTTTGGTCAAAAATCGGCATTCTGGGACTCGACGAGTAATGCAATTTTAAGACATTTTTGCTTAAAAATTTGTTTTGAAAACATAGATTTTTGGTGATTTTTTCGTTTTTCAAAAAAACTCAAATTTTAACGTTTGTGACACCAGTAAATGAAGCCCGAATGAGCTAATATTTTGCATAGGGTATATCATCGTGTAAATCAACATTTCGTAGCAAGTTCCGTATGAAAAATCGAGAAAACTATTTTTATTGGCACCCAAAAACATACTTTTCGTTTCGTATCCGAAAAAAAAGTATAGTTTTGGGTGCCAATAATAAGCCCAAATGAAGGGTGGCCCATTTCGCCCCGCCTGGTTATATTGCCCCTATCTACCCTACCTATTATCGGTAAATGGAGAATAATTATTTATACGCATCAACTCACATTGTGAACTAACGCCCGAATTCAGGCAAAAAGATTGCTCGTTGTGTTGGGGAGGAAAGGGAGCGGGAGTGGCAATCGAAAGAAAACATGTCCATTTTAATCGTCAAATTGTTAACTTTTTTTTACTATATTCACTATTCATATTTATAAGCGGAAAAATTGCTGGATAAATTTCCTAATTATAATTTTCCTAAAATAACACAATATATGTTGCAATAACGATTTTGAGTAATATGCGTTTGAAAACTCTTTATGAATCGTTACATTTCTCGTAGAGTGACCCCTAGGGTGCCAATGAAAATTCAAAAAGTTACCCCATAAAAAATGTTCAACATCTCGAAAAAACATCCTATGTAAAATATCAGCTCAATCGGACTTAAGGGAAAGTGGCGCAAAACGGTCAAAGTTTGAGTTTTTTGAAAATCGAAAAACCATCCAAGGAGGAGGTAAAGGAAATCGGGGGTTTCGAAATGTTTTTCTGATGCTAAATGCCTTAAAATTGCATGAAACGTCGAGATCTAGTGTCATACCGAAAAAAAATGTGTCAAAAACCGGCACTCTGGGACTTTTTTGTCACAAATCTGTCACAGGCCTTAAAATTTGAGTTTTTTTGAGAAACGAAAAATCACCGAGGTTTTAAAAAAATGTTGATGCCAAATTGAAATTGCATTACTCGTTAAGATTCACAGTTATCTCGAAATTTTGTTTCGTCAAAAAAAAATTTTTTTGTCTGAAAAATCGATTTTTTTAGAGAACATTAAATCTCGACGTGTCATGCAATTTTAAGACATTTGGCATAATTTTTTTTCAAAACCCCGATTTCCGGTGATTTTTTGGTTTTCAAAATACTAAAATTTTAACGTCTGTGACACTAGTAAATGAAGTCCGATTGAGCTTATATTTTGCATAGGGTATATTATCGTGCGATCAACATTTCGTAGCAAATTCCGAATGAAAAATCGACATAACTATTTTTTTAATGTCACCCAAAACCATACTTTTCATTTCGTACTCAGAAAAAAAGTCCCAGAGTGTCGATTTTTGACAAAAATTTTTTTTCGAGATGACACTAGATCTCGACGTTTCATGCAATTTTAGGACATTCGGCATCAAATTTTTTTTTCGAAACCCCCGATTTCCCATACATTCTTTGGCACCCCAATGTTGCCCAATCAATTCGTGCTCAATGCATCGTATAGGTTAGCAGACTTATCTCACTTCTTAACTAGGCGAACCTAGCCAGAATTTTCACCTGCCCCCGGGCTTCTGAATGCCAAAGGGGGACTAGGCTCTGCGGAATGCACGTATCTGCATGCTCGTGCTGTTTTAGTCCTGACCGAGGAATTGTCGGACAATCGCGCAGGTGCTAAGGATGACCAACTTTTGGATGCCGGCCAATTCCTTCTCGATGTTCAACACCTTTAGCGCTTCCAGAAGTGTCTTCGGGATAATTCCAGTTCCAGAGAGAACGACTGGAACAATTCTTGGGACCTCCCTTAGCCCTCACAGTTCCTTGAGCTCCACGGCCAATGGTCGGTACTTGCAGATTTTGCGACCGTGGGTCTCCTCCAGATTCTGGTTCAGTGGAATAGCGACATCGATGATGGTGACTTTGCGGTCGCTCTTGTCGTAAACCATTATATCTGGCCGGTTGTGGTGGATCGAGAGGTCGGTCAGAACAGTGCGATCCCAGTACAGCTTGAAACGGTCATTTTCCAGGACAGGTGCAGGCAGGTACCGGTAGTTTGGTACGTTGTCTTCCAGTAGAGCACATTGGAGCGCCAGTTGTCGATGAACAATACGGGCCACGTTGTTGTGGCGCTCGGTGTAGGCTGCGTTGGCCAAAACGGGACAGCCTCCCATAATGTGTTCTATGTTTTCACCTGGTTGATGGCACATCCGGCAAATGTCATCAACGTCTTGATGCCAGACGTACCGCCTGCAGTTTCTCGTCGGCATTATCCTGTCCTGGATGGCTATCATGTCGGCTTCTACTACTGAAGAGAGTTCACCACGCGTTAGCCACAGATTAGATGCGGCCTTGTCGACGTGTGGCCGGTCCAGTTGATGGGGGTGGGCACCATGCACTGCCTTCTGCTTCCAAGCTGCAATCTTCTCCTCCACTGTCTGCAGATTGCAGTTTAGTTGGTACTCCGCTTGCGCCAAGTGCAGAGCGCTGTATCCTCTGTCAGCGGCGCAGACAGCCCGGTATAGCGCGTTTTGGTTGGCGCGTTCTGCGAAGTACTCGCGCAGTTGTCGTACCTGGGCAACACACAGTGCAGAAATGTCGACGATTCCAAGGCCCCCTTCTTTGCGTGGCAGTGAAACTCTCTCCAGTGCCGATTGAGGATGGTGCATTCCGGCCTATTTGAATGCTTTCCTCATCCTCCTCTCAAGGTCCTCTAGGTCAGTTTTGCTCCATTTGACTACACCAAAACTGAAGGTCAGCAGGGGAACCGCGAATGTGTTGATCGCGCGTACCTTGTTCCCCGCGTTGAGGAAAGTCCTCAGGACACAGTTCACTCGACTCAAGAACTTGTCTCGCAGCTCCGTCTTGATGTCGGAGTGGCGAATCCCGGTGAGCTGTCGGAATCCAAGATATTTATAGGATTCGCCACGAACCATGTCTCTTATAAACTCGCCGTCATAGACCTCGTAGCCTCCGGATTCGGTAAGTTGTCCTTTCAGCAGGTGGACACAGCGACACTTGTCGAGGCCGAACTCCATACAGATGTCCCTGCTTATGTCTTCGACAACCCGGATAGCTACACCTAGACGCTGACGTGAATCAGCGTAGACCTTGAGATCGTCCATGTAAAAGGTATGGGTCACTTCTTCGTGGGCGCCGTCGCCATACCTTATTTTATAGCCATGACCGTTTCTATTGAGCGTCCTACTGAGGGGGTTCAATGCCAGACAAAACCAAAGCGGGCTGAAAGAGTCGCCTTGGAATATCCCCCTCTTTATCTGCAGCGTTCTAGACTGCAACACATTTTCCCCATCACTAAGGTGCAGAGACGTGCTCCACTGCCTCATCGCATGCTGCAGGAACCTAACGACGACGGGATCAATTTTGTAGAGCTCCAATACCCGGACGAGAAACGAGTGAGGTATGGAGTCATAAGCCTTCCTGTAATCGATATAGGCCATGCTTAGGTTCCGCTGGTTATAAACCGCCTGGCCGACTATGGCTGCGTCGATGATGGCCTGGTCTTTGCAGCCATGCGTATTTTTTCTGCATCCTTTCTGCTCTTCTGCGATGATATGGTGTTGTTCGCAGTGGGCAGAAACTTTGGCGGTTATGATGCTGCTTAATATCTTGTACAGACTCGATAGGCACGTTATCGGCCTGTACTTTGATGGGTTCAATGTGTTGCTGTCTTTCGGGAGGAGGAAGGTGACGCCACGGGTGGCGAATTCAGGAAGGTTGTGTGGGTCACGTAGCACCTTGTTGAAGCACTCAGCTATCTTTTGATGTGCGACGGTCAGCTTCTTGTGCCAGAAGTTCTGAACACCATCGGGGCCCGGTGCTGCCCAGTTCCTCAGGTACCGCGAGGCTTCGCGGACATCGTTCTCTTCGACGATGATAGCTGGCATCTCTCCAATTTCACCACAACTCTCCTCCTCCCGTCTTAACCACATTTGCCCGTCGCGATGTTGTACTGGGGTCTCCCAAATACCAGCCCAGAAGTTCGTCACATCGCTAATATCTGGCAAACCTTCGCGGTAGTCGGGCTTCTCGTCGCTAATGTGGTCGTAGAACGCTTTTTCGTTATCTCTGAACATCCGATTTTGTTCCTGGCGCTTTGCAGAGTCAGAGTAACGTTTCAGCCGTTTAGTTAGGACGCTCAATTGCTGTACCAGTGTGTCGAGTTTTTCCGTCAGCTGGTGAGCTCCCAGCTGGCGAAGTTCAGTAGGCCGCACGATCACAGCAACTTGGCGACATAATTTCGCCGATCTGCTGCCTCTGTTGTACGCCATCAGTCTTCCAATTGCGGCGCGCTTGTTTAGGATCCGTTGCTCCAATCTCCTTCGCCATGGAGGCTCACGCCTTTCACGGAGATGTTGGAGCAGTCCGCCTCTTGGCCTAATACGGTATCCTAAACTTTTGGCGGTCGCCACAGCAGCACAGTAAACTTTCAGTTGCAGCTCCTCCATGTTCTCAGCATCAACCAAGTGCAGCGGAAGAACGTGCTCGTTCATGAGCTTTACTGCACTTGTCAGCCTGCGGGAATGCTGCAACTTCGGGATCCTGGGGCGCGACAATGGGTCTGTGTCGCGGAACTGTGAGATCGCCTCGTCGTAGTGGAAGACCAGATCGCGTAGTAGTTGTTGATCTGGCTGTGGGTCTTCCGGCTCAGGGGGTTGTAGTACTGTGGCCTCCACTGGTGCTGATTCGCGTGCCCCACTCGCGAATGAATTGCTCAGCCGTACTGAACTTCGTCTCGACACATCGCTTGCTCTGTTGTTCCTGGAGCTTATTTCTCTCTGCACCTGCTGCTTGATCTCGTCGATTTGCGTTTGGGAGAGCATGTTGTTGCGTACTATCGCTCTACGCCTCGCGTTCATCGCGTTCTGATCAAGCCTCCCGACGAACTCTGGATACGCTTCCTCGAACATTGTTAGTATTCGAGGGCGACCGCTCATGTCCGTCTCCAAAGCAGTGCAGATGTAATAGGCGCGGATCACGAATTCATTCATTTCGTGTGTCCACATGATCCGGCGCCTAGTGGTACCCACAAGTGTGGACAACTGTCGTCTGGCAGTCGCAACACGTCTCGTAGGCGCAGCGTTTCTTGGGTGATGTCGATGGCTGCTGTTTCCGTGTGGCGGAATAGGTCTTTTTTTTTTTTTTTTTTTTTTTTTTATTTTAGGCTCATTAGCATTTTAGCTGTAACAGAGCCGAATTTTAATCGTGTACATGTCACATATTTATCATATCTATAATTAGCACATTACACAGTTGCCATTTTTCGGCGTTAGAGTATTCCCTTCTATACCATTGCAATGGTACACATTTACACAGTAGCCATTTAGGCGTAAGAGTTTTTTATCTGTTCTTCCATTATCCAGTTGGACCACCGGACAGCGGAGACAGTCGTTGATCCATTGTTGAGTTATTTATAGAACAGCAGCCCGATGTTTCTTGCAGAGCAGAGCAGTTGTATGGATGAATCGATCTTATTTCGACCGTGGATCGATCTCCATCGCTGATGATTGTTGCGTGGACGTAGTTATTCTGTAACAACACAAAGATGGTCAATGGGGGCCCTGAGTTTTGAACTCACGATCGATCGCTTACTAAGCGAACGCGCAACCAATGTGGCTACGGAGACCCCCTTTCGTATAGGTCTTGCTACTAACAATTTATGTAATTGTGGACCGGGATTTTGTTTGGTTATGTAACAAATGCAATTAATGAATTTAACTGGCTGCTGATTTGGAGGTTCGAAAGGGTATACTCACGATATCAGACTATGATAGCTTAAGTAGTCGCGATCTCAATATTATGCTCCCCATGTACGTCTTCATAAGAAATCCGCTTCACTTCCTCGAATGCACTTGCCCATTCTCCTTTCCCTGAGATCAATTCACTACAGCAGCTACACGAACTTCCCAGAAGAATAGTCGAGGCCATATGCTATTTTATATATTTTTATTTATGTAGATCTTAACTATTTGGACTTGTGTTTAAAAATGATACGTGATCACTGTCTTCTTCTGGGTCATTGAATAAACATACGAAAAGGGTAGTAATGGCTTTGATGGTATTTTTGTGTACATTTATGAGCAGAATGTGGTTCCGGATTCTTCAACGTTATCTCATCTAACCCGTTTCATACAGGAAACGGTGTCTTTCAGAGCCTCTAGTTGAGAGAGAAAAAACTACAGATTTCGAACAGTGAAAAAACTCTATTCAAATTCAATTACTACACACAATCACAGTTCTATGTCAAGATCCTGTCCGTGCCCCTGGGCCCAGACCCATCAGCTTTTTCTATACACTTTTGTGATCATTCTCCCGATTTTTTGATAACGATATTCCTTTTTTTTCTCGCTTCCAGACGAACAATTTCCTCCTACATCGGCGTCAATACGCTCAACACTCGGTCCACGTATTGCGACTACGAACCCCACCTGCGGACGATTTGCCGCTATGAGCGAGAGCGTTCGCGACAGGAGAGACGCGGCAGTCGCTTCTATCACTACTTCCGCAATTTCGTCAACTACAACCCGCCGGCCGTTGGCAGTGCGACCGTGTCCAACTTCAGTATGGACCATTTCGACGAGTTGAGCACTCACTTCGAGGAGAATCACATTCCAGCGACAAAAATCGCGACGACTTCTTCGGATTTATCGGATGGGAGTCGTTAACGATTGATTGATTGATTAACTGAAACAACGGCGGGACAACGATTCGGCTAGAAGACAAACAGTGAATATGGGGTTTTGTGTATTTTTCTCGCACAGTGTTTTTTTTTCTATATTGTAGTAGAATTATTTATTCCAAAGTTTGGGCTAAATTATTCGATCATCATTGTTGCACCTTGATCTGCGGGATGTGCGATTTTCCACGGCTCTAGGTGATTAATAAACGTGGTTAATCATGAAACACGCGAATCGTCGTCCAATCTTGTCCGTCTGTGATGCTAGAACTGATTGAACCCTGCTTCATGTCTTTCGGATTTAATCTGCTTCATATATCGATCGATGGAACAGCCACTCTGCGCAGCTGCCGATGTGTTGTAGAAGCCGTTGCTTGATTCCCGCCGCTTTCGGCTATCCCGGAGCATGTTTTGCCGCGAATGTTTGATGAAGCTCTGGATGGCAGTGAAGATGAGCTTTTGATTTGCTTCCGCCTCTTCGTCGCTCCTGCCAAGATTGAGCGTTTTGGTCAGCAAATCGATAATGCCGACGCTATTTCCAAACACATACTTGGTGTACTCTAGAAAAGAGAGAAATATTCCCTCATTTAGTTATGATTCAACAAATGAAATGGGAGTCTACTTACGGCCATTGATGGCGGATTTTCCGCTCCAGCTGAACTGGCACAGCACTTCGTACGTCACTAGCGCTTCCATCATCTTTTTCACGTTGCGCTGATGGGGCTGAGAGTTGTCAACTTCCTGATGGAGCCGGATCATCTAAAACAATAAAAAACCATATTATTAGAACCAATACATACACACATGCATGATTATAATCACCATTTGGAGCAAAAACTGCTCGTTATCAGTACAATGATCGTTTAGATCAAGAAAATCGTTGACGGTCCGGATCGGAAGTTCCGGTATCTCGGGGAATGTATCGTTATTGTTTTGTAATGCACTGCCATTGCTGGTAATATTGCTGCATCCGGTTCCGATGAAGGTTGTGGTGGTGCTGACGCCGCTACTGGGAGTAGATTCGTACGGCTGTGACTTTCCCGATGTTGCCTGTGTCGGCTGCACGGGGACACTTACCATCGGAGTGGGATGATGGGGTATCATTTGCAAGGGTTGGGCAGATTGTGTTTGTGGCGGTGGAGGAAGGGACACCGTTATCGGAACAGCTTGTGGTTGAATCGTTGAATGATTTTCGATTGGAACCGGCAAGAGAGGAATTGGAATCATAACGTTGTTATTGTTGGGAGCAAGACCATGTGTATCGGATCCCTCGAATTTGTTTATAAAGAGGGCAATAATTTTCGTCAGCCCATCCAATTTTGTTTCAACACGATTCAGGTTTTGATTAACCAAGTGTACTTCTCGCTGGAGCGATTTTATACGCTCTTCGACTATTTGGTACCGAACATCGTTGTCCGAGGAAGATTGCGTAGGAGGATTGGTTGACGCTCCGTCAACGGTGAGCGATATATCTGGTTCAAGCTTCATGGCAGCATTGCTTTCCTGAAGATCATAGCTTCGGAAGAAGCGTTCACTATCCCCTGTGGTGTAATCCTCCTCTTCGCCTGTCCTCCCGGAGGTAGACGGAAAGCTGGAATCCTGAGAATGTTCTGCTTCTTGGTCCTGTTGAACATTCCCGGGAAAATCCCTCGCATGTGTCTTCTGATGTTTGGTCAAACGATACTGCTCCCGAAACGCCTTATCACAACTTCCACATTTGTACGGTTTTTCATCGTTATGAACTTTCAGGTGATAAGATAGTGTATTTGACCTTGTAAATAACTTCCCGCAAAAATTGCACTCATAATTTCGCTCGCTATCGATCTCATCAGCCGTACCGCTCCCCGCGACGGCTTCGATCCCACCTGTCCCATTCATCAGCGCATTGATCGTTTCCTGCAGTAGTGGATCCTCCTCGGTGTGCATAAGCCCAAGTTTCACACCGTCAGCCGCTAATCGCTGATTTTGCTCCTGGCCATTCGTTCCACTGTTATCAGCGATCAAATCTATTCGTGTCATCGGGCAGGCCGACGTCGGAGCGGAACTTTCCATCACTGTCAATCCACTCGCACAACCGATTCCCACGGATTCTTTACCAGCTTGATCTTCAACCTCCAGTGGTTCATGTTTTATATCTGCCATCGTTTACCTGGATCATTACGACAACTGGGAGAACACATCTTCGTTTTTCGAGTAACCGTTCAATTATTGTTCAATGAAATTTCCTAGCTCAGTGCATTGGCTCACGTTATCAGTTTACAGCCAAACTCTTGATACGCAAAATTGATAAGAAAATCGTGATGTCATGTATCAATCGAACGGAGCGAACTGTGCAAAGCTGGACACTGTATCAAAACAACACAATCCAAAAACGAGAGTCTGTCACTGCGGTGGGATTTGACAGAAAGGAATCGTTCGTTGCGATTCTAGAGGGGCACCAAGTAGTAGGTTTTCAATTCGAAGTTGTCTTGTGGTACGTATGTTCACTGAGTGAAATAATTAGGGGCCGTCCACATACCACAAGGACAGAAAAAGCACGATTCCAGACACCCTCCTCCCCCTTCGTGGACAAGCGTTGACATTCTCAATACCCCTCCCCCTGTTGTCCACGTGGACATTTCTCCATTTTTGACGTAGAACTACGTCTTTCATTAAGGGTGCCAAATCAGAAAACAGGTCACGTTTTTATGAAATAAAGTTAACATTAATAACTATTTTTTGCCACGAACGGATTTTGGCGATTTACATACTAAACGAATCGGAAATTCCGTAAGATTTGTTTATTATGCTATACATTAGAATCCCCTGGTTTGTAAATGGTTAAAATTCATGAAAACTTTAAGCGTTTCCATTTTCCCATACATTTGTTCTGTCCATTTGTGTGCTTTCCCGTACAGAACTGTCAATACCGAGCAACTTATCGACGACCAACGGAGGGGAAATCGTAGGATTTAAAGTCTCCGTGAACAAAAGAAAAGTAGAAGAATGAAGGGGAAAACTTACCTAGAGTATAAACAGTGGATCTCGCCGAGGCAAACTTTCATTCGGCATCGGACTGTTGAGCAATCCAGTTCACTTTGCTTTCGCTGCGCTTCGAACTAAGATTGGACCCCACCAGTGGTAATCCAACTTGGATATCGTCGTTTGGTTTTTCTGTTCGCGTTATTCGTATTGTGTGCTTTTCTTTCCGCGTCATAAATTGGACGCTTCGCGTAGTGTGTGATGAGCAAGAAGAAGAGGAAGGCAGGCTCGAGCCTTGCAAAAAACGAACGCATTGTCAGGGGCAATAAAATTTCGAGGCAAGCGTCATCTAAGGATGCACGCGATGTTGGTGCAGTGGAAAGTGCTCGCACTGAACCGAGCCTTCGCGAGTGTGACACCGCATCGAACAACATCGAAGTAGGCGATTTCGGCGCGTCGGTCGAAAATGTAAACGCCGTTACCCAGGCAGCAACCAAAATCAAGCTTCCCCCGCTGGTGGTGAAGGCGGTCGCTCTTGACAAACTCATCAGCGAATTCGCATCGATGGGTGTTACAGCAGAGTACAAGCTGTGTGTCAGAATTCAGTATTTTTCCAAGCAGTTAACATTTGGTTTTCCGTCATCATAAGGGCTTCGTTGGTGCCTTTGAGAATGCATCAATGCATTAAACTGCCGTTATGTCGAAGCAGACGTTAAGAAAAAAATATTTGGGGAATACCAAGCATCTTGAATGTCTTACTGGAATGTTATAAGTTATTTGGGTTCGCGTGCCAGTCGTAAAAATGCCTTCAACTAGGATTGCATTTGCGCTAATATTGATAATAATGAAGCATTGATACTGTTTTCGAGGTTGTTATTAACAAAAAGAGTTTATTTCGCTTGTTTAGTCACCAAGAAAGCAAATGTTCGGGAATTTTGTATGTGACTAGGTTTCGCTTGCCAGTAGCAAAACTTCCTCCACTAAGGGTGACAGCTGCGCTTCTCTCGTGCATGAAAAGGTAATGCAACTTTTTTCGAGGCCAGTAATATTAACAGAAGCGTTTCTTTTGAGAATAGCGCAAAATGATGAGAAGTGTTTATATTCCTAGTAGTTTCAAGCCACCAATGTAAACCAAGAAATAAATTGCGACATAGGATCAGCTAGTGCATTGTTTTGCGAGGGCAAGAATGAATCATCAATCAATTATCGTCAACTGATTCTACAATGATAAAACCATTTCAGAGATTAATCTACTAAGCAGTTGTTTCTAAAGTTTCACAACATTTAGAATAATATCCGAAGGTATAAACAAGCGAATTATATAAAATAACAGCGTAGTTCTACGTCAACAATGCGGTCGTATCTTGGACACAACCTCCTATAATTTTTTTTGTTAACAAATCGGGAAAGTAATAGAATTGCGTTTAAATTCCATTTCTAGTTCATTTCTATTTTCTATGCTATGTTTTTACATTCTAGGTAGTGCGGACTGAATCAAAACGGCTGTCAAAAAAGATCCAATTGAAATGTCAAAAAAGATCCAATGATCAGAGTGTTATTTTTCTTATGATAATCAACACAATGAAAAAGGTATCGTTATCAAAGGCAAAAAGAATTAAACTTATAAAATGAACGAACTACATTTTTCCGTCAATTTTTTAATTGACCATTGCATCTCTGAAAGAGCATCTTATATTGCAAGGTATCAGAACCTGACAGAATATACACAACCTACGAATAACGCTTAATTCACTCCAAGATTTTCTTCTGTAGGAGCATTGTACCACTGCGACCATTAGTTTGATCTGTTGTAGTGCCACTCCAAGATTTTAATGTGGGAGCAAAATTCGATATTGGCGAATTTCGATACGTTCATACATAGCAAAAGTGAAATGTTTTGGAGACGTTTTTTATCTAACGTCGGTGAAAACAGCTTTGCTAGTGAAACTGACCAATGAAATCCGCTTAATTATGATCCGCTAGTCCTGGTGATGAATATAACGGTAAAGCAATCTGCGCTTCGTGTTGATGATGGACGTAATCTTCTGAGTCAACCACTGGCTTAATTGTAGAGAAGGCATTACGGTTTGCTCACGAGTTTTCTTTTCCGGTTGAAAAGTAACGATGTATTTGTAACCTGTAAATGTGTTTGAAAGGTTTCGTACACTTTTGGTTTTCAATAATTGAAACATCGTACTTACTCCACAGATATGGGAACCCTTATTCGGAACTAGTTTGTCGTCTCCGCAAAAATCGACCCAGCGCGTCTGTAAATACGTTTCCGAGGGTATAGGATAAAAGCTAACGCGAACATTTTCACTCGTATTCGGACAGCCTTTCACTGAGCAACGCATTTTGAATGTCCACTTTCCCTGACATAATATTTCTCCGAACGAAATAAAAACAAACGAAGTCACAGTCACGTAAATGTTTACTCCTGCGATTTGAAAACATTCGATAAAAAGTGGAACGAAGAGTTGCCAAATGATTTTTAAGAAAAGTCTGTAAAAATATGTGGGAATCGGTTAAAAATGTGGAAATATCTGTAAAAGTGTGCGGGTCTGTAGAAATGTCTTTTAACGTTAATTTTCATAGATTCATTGATATTTTGTGCAACGTGATGCACGAAAGATTGTGTTGTATATTATTGTATATTTTGTATATGTATATTTTGTATATAAGTTAAGGAAACATCTGTGCAACTGGCTGTTAACAAAGAATGGGAACATTAGAAGATGCATGCTCTCAACGCATTCATGACAAGGATCATGAGATAGGCCAAAGATTGCAAATAGCCAACAACAATCTAAGCAGCAGCGATAAGGACTCCCACGACGAAAGCGAGAATGCAGGAATCCTAAACAAACCGATGAAGATGGAAACTGGAGGAACACAAACAGAAGCGCAATACCACAACAACGGAGGAGACGGAGATAAGCATGTTGGCGTGGCAAGAGATGAAAGGTTGAACGTTGTAGCAAATCTGTAAATAAATTAGTCTTAGTCTTAATGTCGTAGAGTAGAGTACTCTTTAAATCAGAAAGCCCGGATCGGGTCTTTAACTGGCGCAGTCGGTAGTTCCGGCCGCGAAACGTTTAAGCGTTTTTTTTTTTTTAATCGGGGGAATACCGATGAACTTTAAGAACTGATTGAACTGTGGTGTGTGTTAAACATTAAACGTGTAAAACGAGTGTGATATAGTGAGGAAAACACATCTTTCGCCTTCGCCGGAGCACCAAGTAAGTAATATTTTATATATTTCTACTATTTACTACTAAGACCAATAAAAACGTGATCCAATTTACCGCATTTATTGCGTATTCAGTCTTAAAGTTTTATGCTTTTTTTTATACAAATAGAACTAGCTTAATAAACGGATGATTACTCGCAAAATGGCGGAATCAATCCAAAAACAAATAAAGGAAATAATCCTTTTGCTTGAAAAACAGCATATGCGACTTTCGAATTTGGAATTACCATTAGTGGGTAATCACTCCCAGAACGCGGTTAATAACTTTGATAAATTAAGGATCCCTGATCCTATTAAAATGATCCCAAATTTCGCGGGAGAGCCGAAAATGCTAGT
Organism: Toxorhynchites rutilus septentrionalis; assembly: GCF_029784135.1. NCBI lineage: Eukaryota > Metazoa > Arthropoda > Insecta > Diptera > Culicidae > Toxorhynchites > Toxorhynchites rutilus. The sequence goes on along the minus strand of NC_073745.1, from coordinate 327,587,317 downwards.
TTCATGGCTAGAATCGGTGGATCAAAAAATCCAATTCATCAAGAACATAATTAACAATGAACAATTGATTAATGATGTAATGCCTTTGTGGGTGAGCATCATCAGAGACAAAATTATAGATAAAGCTAATGACGCTCTTGTAAATAGTCATACAAAATTAGACTGGTCGGCAATTAAATCTGCTTTAAAAGATTCTTTTGGCGACAAAAGAGATCTTTCCACACTTTGTACAAGTATCCCTTACTTGAAACAAGGCTCAAAAGATTTAACTTCGTATTATGAAGAGTGCCGAAACTTATTAGCTGATATAAAGGCGAAAATTTTGTTGAACGACGAGACAAAAGTATGCGCTGTAGTTCTTATAAAAACATACGAGAGCATGATTACAAATGCTTTCATAGATGGCTTACATGCGAATTTATCGTCATTAACTCGCATTTATCGACCTGATAGTCTTTTAAAAGCCTACGAAAGTGCTTTAGATCAATACAACGCCATACAAAGACGACGTGAAAGTTTTCCACAAAGAATGGTCCCTTTTACGAAAAACAATTCATTTAGAGAACAATCACAGCAGCAATCATATTTCATGCACAAAAAACCTTTCAGAACAGATCACAAACAAAATCGGCCTTCATTGATTAATACTAATCAGTTAGGTTCTTCGCGATTCATTATTCAAAAACAACCCACAAAAACAAATTATAATCAACGTTCTACCCCCAATTTCCAACCTTTTCAAAACAATCGAATTCATTACCAAGAAGAGATCCAGAATAGGGAACACGTAGGTAAAGTATCTCCTGACAGTAATGCCATTAACTATAACGAGTATTCATTAAATAAATCCGCTATTACTCAAAACACTCCTGAATTAAGGGATAACCTAAATTTTCAGTGGGATTCATACCCCAACCACAAATATATTTCATCTGGCCTCAAACAAAACCATAATTTCTCAGAGCAAAATCTAAAATTTTCAGAGGGATTCAGACCTCTTTCATATGATAAAGAAAACAGTTTTCTCCCATATCTGAATATTAAAACACAAATTGGAAATCTAAAATTTCTTGTCGACACTGGCTCTTATAAAAATTATATGTCACCAGAGCATATTCACCCCACAATGAAAATTAATTGCGTACCTCATCTAATTAAAAACATTTCCGGATCGCATAATATAGACAAATTTAGTGAGCTCAATATTTTCTTCAACTATAAATCACTACCAAGGCAGAAATTTCTTTTATTTCGATTTCATAAATTTTATGATGGTCTAATCGGATACGAATCTTTAAAATCATTGGGCGCTATCATCGATACCGTATCCAACGAGCTACTAATAGGAAGTTTGAGAATTCCTATGAACAGAAAAACTTTTAACGGAACTGAAACGAACTTTCAGATCAATAATATTCATGGCGGAAAAACACTAATATCGAACAAAACACAAAATTCTTATACTGATCACAATGTTCAAGTCGATCCAAGCATAATTAATACGAAAAATGTTTCATTATTCAACCCGAGTAGTAATCCAGTTATTCTAGAAACTGACTTACACAACAAAATGTATTCAAGCAATCGAACAAATCTCCAAAACAAACAAGAGCATAATTATAGGAAAGAGCGAATAAATAGAACAGTACAAACGGGAATCAATCAAAATCACGCAGAAATTATCGAAAATTTTACTTATACGAAATCCAGAACTCAGCAACCCTCACATAAACTTGATAAAAACAACGGAAGCGATGGAACCGTTGAAAGGTTCCGCTCAACAAGCAACGAAATATCTCGTTGCTACAGACACAAATTCGGAAACTTGACAACTAATGAAATGTTTTTAAAATCATCTATATTACATAATAATACAATATTATCTCCCCCCAGATTTCAAGCGTCTAGAAGCTCCTTAAGATATCAAGGATAGTGAAGAAAAATCATTCAACTTGGCAAAATTATTTTGATATCGAAACGAATGCGATATGAATGTTGTGGTAAAATAAGACAAATCTCAAAGTAAAACAACCATCACAATAAATGCGAACTGAACACATCTAAAATGTTAAATGAACCAAACATTACTTCTACCATAACAATAATCATATTCTCTCCCTTTCCAGGAAATTCTAAAATTCTTTCTGCCCGCTTCTATCAACTATATCCATACAATCCAATGATTCTAGTAGAAATTTTGGTCTACTAATCATAAAAAAAGCCCCAGCGATATAAGTCAATAAAATGTGCCCCTAAAATCGACTAAAAAAACTCTTCTAGTACCTTATAAAATAAAAATAGAACGTCAAATTTAAAAAAAAACATTCATGTTTCAATTCACATTCTATTGCCAAAAATAGAACAAGATCAAAATCACCGAATTGTATAAGATCATAAACTGAAGAAATAATAAAACATCTAGATAACAATAATTTTAGCAAAATCATAAATAGTCTAACAGACTGAAAGTAGTCTTCTGAAAAACAATGAGTAAGTTAGGTTTAAAATTATTCCTATAAGCATGGAACAAAAAGAAGCAGAAAAAGGGCTGATTTTTTTGCCGAATTTGAATTATTAAATTTGACTGAATTATTTAAATTATTTTCAATTGAGTATTCCTAGAGTCGTACAGCATATCTTCTAAACATATAATTAGTTAAACTTCGATTTACCTGACAATTTTTCCCATAAAAAAACTGAATTTCGTAACGAGTAAAGTAAAAAAAAAATTTTTTTTTTCTAACAAATTTAGATCAAATCTATGAGTTCTCAAATCTAAATCCATCAGCATTTCACGATCATATGGAAATTTTTCGCATTGTATCGATTCTACAATTAGATAGTACGAGTTATTATATATTTTTTGTTAAACCTTTACAAGTGAGAAACACAACACTAAAAATGCCCGCCACCATCGCCATCATCAACAAAACCGGACGAATTTTCCCACTAAGAAGTGTAGCCGCATATCCGATAAGAACCGTCTTGAAGATTTTACCAAGAACGAGTGTTTCCCTAACTCATCAACTAGAGCCGATGATTGTACCGCTCAGGACTACTCTACACGAGCTGATGATTGTACCGGACATTCTGCCATGGATTTATATTAAGTCCGACTTGAACTTGTTTGTATTAAAGAGGCATAACACTTCGCAGTCAAAAAATGATGAAAACGCAGTCAAAACCCTACTGAAACGGGACGTTTCAGACTCGGAGAAGGGAGAAGTTAAGGAAACATCTGTGCAACTGGCTGTTAACAAAGAATGGGAACATTAGAAGATGCATGCTCTCAACGCATTCATGACAAGGATCATGAGATAGGCCATAGATTGCAAATAGCCAACAACAATCTAAGCAGCAGCGATAAGGACTCCCACGACGAAAGCGAGAATGCAGGAATCCTAAACAAACCGATGAAGATGGAAACTGGAGGAACACAAACAGAAGCGCAATACCACAACAACGGAGGAGACGGAGATAAGCATGTTGGCGTGGCAAGAGAAGAAAAGGTTGAACGTTGTAGCAAATCTGTAAATAAATTAGTCTTAGTCCTAATGTCGTAGAGTAGAGTACTCTTTAAATCCGAAAGCCCGGATCGGGTCTTTAACTTATATACAGCCATACCATGCCAAACCGATATAGTGGTTCTCAGATTTCGATGAAAAGTTGTAGTTTTGTTCTTTATCGCAAAACATTAGACACGTATTTTTTATTTTTTCGTTAGAGTGACCATGGTCCGAAAAATAATTTTTTCCCCTTTTTTTCCCAAAACTGACTTTTTTCAAAAATTCTTAACTTGAGAACCACTGAGCCGGTTTAGATTATCGACATATCTAAATGAAGCCAATGATCTAGCTTTTTTTTTATCCAAAATATATATTTTTATTAAGGCTCATATGGCGCCTAACGGGGCCGGGAGTTCAATATTTTGACAATGTTTGCTTACAACTATGTTAGTAATATGTAACCGATTACTCACGGTTGGCTCGAGGTTAGTATTACAAGTGTTCTCATAATTGGGATGTTGCAGTCCTCAGTGCTCTGTACGTGTGCCCGACATGGGATACTTCCTATTGGGATGCAGCTGACCGTTAATCAGCAACGCCCCCCTAGTCTGCACCCCGTATCTAGCGTGGTGCGTCTTTCTCGACTCGAGGAATCCAGGATAGAATGGTCAGTAGCCGGCGCAATCATCAGCTCGTGTAGAGTTGTCATGAGCGGTACAACCTTTGGCTCTTGTTGAATCATCAGTGGACTGCACAACCTTCGGCCCGTGTATCTGTAAAGAGTGTGTGTATGTATTGCCGCGACTAAGTAAAAGTTTATAGATCGGATAGGAGGGATATGAAACAGGGACACAACGAAGGAAACATCATTAAACGTTGACATCGGCGTTTCTGAGGAACAGGTATAGATGGAGCAGAAGATCAGGATAGCCTAAGATATCCCGGACGGGGATATCCGATTGTCTGCCTTGTGCCCTCAATGCTCTGGAGAGCTGAGAGCGAGCAGCATGGAACCGGATACAGATCTAGCTTTTCATTAAACAATATTGAACTTGCGAAAAAATTGATTTTATTTTCGTTTATCGATTGTCGATTATCGATTGCATTTGTTTTTTTTATTGTATTCATGGCTTTGGACTAGTGGGCGCTATATTTTTTATATTTTTCTTGAAAGATGAGGCTATTTTACATAATATATTTCGATTTCAGAGATGCAATTTTTTTTCGTTTTTGAGATATGATTTTTCAAAGGTGATCCGAAAAGTCATTTGGCGGTGGTCCGAAAAATCATTTTTCCCCTTCAGAACGCATGGAATGGCTGTATATATATACTAGCTGATCCGGCGAACTTCGTCCCGCCCAAAATTATTGTTTTGATATGAATTCTTTAGAACGAATTTCTAAACTTTTTCTCATCATGACATTGTTCTATGGGCAGAATACAACAAATACAACAAAATGAAGATGACTCAAAAGGGACCTTTCCTTCATAGGATTTTGCGATTAGCAACACATTTGGCTTCCATTTTTACTATTTTTATTTATATAGATAAATGGATAGAAGACATAGGAATGCGTTGTTTTGCCTGAAAATCCATTTCCACTTTCGAACAAAGATTAACTTCGTTTGTGCAAATATCAAATGGCCTAACAACGCTCATCATGATGTAATTTTAGGTCATATGGGAATTCAATTTTCCAAATTTTCCGACATTTCTCCAGAGTTTTCCGTAAACTTTCCAGTTTTGATCTCCACTATATTGATCTACGGGAAGAGACAAATTCAACAAAATAAAGAAGGCTACAATCGGGCCATCCCTTCTTCGAGTTTTCCGCTTACGAACAGATTTGGCTTTCCATTTTTATGTATATAGATAGGTATAGGCTTACAGTGCAAGGTTGAAGGGATGCTCATGAACTGGGATGAAACGATCTCCGTTATCGCTTGGATGTAGTCAATCTTAATATTACTCAAAGATGTTCAGTCAAGGCTTTGAGAATCAACTCATTGTCGTTTGCTCAAAAGAGACCCCTCTAGGAGAGTCATTTTTAAGGAAATTAGCGACGCACATGTTTGCCGTCCACACGTTTACTAAAAAATGATTCGCTTGGCGCCGGTAAAAAATGATTCGCTTGGCGCCGGTAGCGCTTATTCGGTTTAGTTGGTTTGTCGCCGGTCGTTCTTGACATTAACGGGAAATTACATTATGTTAAGTTTTACCAGTCTCATTGATAGTTCTCATAGGTTCTCGACTCTGTTCCCTCACTGTCATGAAATTTCGAAGTGTAGTATAAGTATGTATAGTAAATGAATGCAATTTTTCTTTCATCGTGTTCAATCGTATCGTCTCTTTCGTCTGCAATGATGTCAGGGCAAAAGTACTTATGAAATCATAAAAAACGTAGACTCAAAAAATAGGTATAACGTCATGTGTATTGATATAAACTAAATATGAAAACTTTTTATGTATTGAAACTATGGAAAAATGTCGTACGTTGAGTCAAATATATTTGATGTGGTGTATAGAGCCTCTCATTTTTCATGAACCTGTGAAATATTGTTATATCAAAAAAGTCTGCAACAAAAGTTAAAAGTATTTTACAGATATGTCTGTGAATTTACAAACATATCTGTAAATCTGGCATCTCTGGTGGTATGAGAATTTATTGCAAGAAATCACTTGAGAAGATGCATGAATTTGCTTGAAAATGAAGTGAATTGAGTCCGCACCACTTAGTTTACATTGATAAAAAAGTTTATTAACAGTTTATTAATATCAGCGGTTTGTACCCCTTTTTTTTATTTGTTTCCAAACATTGTCCGTGAAGTTATTTGTATAGACACCCCAATCTTTAAGAATTATTTTTTCCGTCCTTCCGTTTTTCGAAAAATGACAAAAAATCGGAAAACCGTCAAACAAAAATCCTACATTTATTCCTGTTGGAGGTTCAGTCTAATGTTTTTGTGTGATATGTGATCTTTTATCAAAGTAATACTAAAGAAAAATTTACATATTTTTTAAATTTTTTTTGAAAGGTTTTGTTTTTTGTTAGGTTATGTATTGTTGTGCACTTTCCGCATATAGTCGCTTTATACCGAATTTATACCCCGATAAAGTCATACAAAATTCAATGAAATTGATAGAAGGTAGTGGCTAATAGACTAAACTATCATTTGATGGCAAAACCTTACCATATGGTTGCTTTCCAAAGCCATGTGAAATTATCAAAGTGCTGTTCGATTTTTCGAAAACTTGACCTAAAATTAGTTTGTTGTACATGGATAAAACATAGTTCTCATGCTAAAATATTTTTATTTCGTTTTTGTACCCCATTTTTAGTCTATTAACGCGTTATTAGCGATTTTCGTTATTCGCGATGAGCTTGCCAAACTATTTCGCGGATAATCGGAATTCTACTGTATTTGTAAAAAAGCTTCTAATTCGTGTGTCGTGTACTGAGGATTCATGATCAGCGTCTCGATTTGATTATCATTATAGCGCGGACTCGATTATATACAGTCTCCGATTTCTTTTCACTGTATGTAATCAATCCTGTCAACAAAGAATTTGTTTTTAATTCGTTTGTTGTGCATATATTTATCAATTTTTGAATATAAAAGAAAAATTTAATTTTTGATTCATCCCCTTAAATCAGATAATACCTTTCTTACATGAAAAAAATAGATTTATCCAGAATCCCTCAGGTGGTGATAAACGATCATATTTGATGAAAAATATCCTTCTACGCATATGTTCGAATTTCAGCAATGACAGAGTTGTAGATTTTTTTTTCTATTTCGGACTCTGTTACTTCAAACTGGCTCTACATTAAAAAGTGCGCTACGGAAAACGATTCTGTTGCTTCTATTTGAAGGATGAGAAAATTGTGTACAGAATATTGAAATGAAACATTTAAATTAATGAATTTTAATAACATTTTGGAAGAGAAAACTTAAAAGTTACTGATTTTTAATGTGTTATTATTAATTTTATCCTAAAAATTGATATTAACCCTCTAAGACTCATATTTTTTATTTATCTAAAAAAATCTATTTCACTTTGATCTCGAATTTCCGACTTTCAACATAAAATACTCTACAGAAAGCTGGCAGCATAAACCCAATGTGTATGTGTGATAGATGAAAATATTCTAAGAACGTTCTAGTGGGAATGAACATTGAAAATAATGTCTGAATAATCCGAAAAGAGAATCCGTGAAGCCCGTATAAAGGCGGGCTTGCGCTGAAGAGGGTTAAACTTGATTGTTCCTGTCAATTAAATTAAAGCTCTCTAACCGCTCGACAATTTGTTTTTTTCACACCCAACTTCTATCTCTCTTAATTTCGCTGCAATATCGATATAAACAATTCCTGGTGAAAATTCAAGCAAAATCTTCAAAAATCACGATTTTTACCCCACTGTACATAGAATAGCCACTTAAATTTCACCTTAACGTTGAAAGGTTACATTTTTTCTTGAAACAAGTCATTTTGGAAATGTAAAAAAAAATATTTTTTTCAGACTTTATATAATAGAGTCCAAAATTGTATATAATCGAATCACACATAATCGAGTCTGTTTATAATCGAGTCCGACCAACAGAACCAATAGAAGCGTATTCCAGAACGAAGAAGAGCATCGCTGCTAAGAACACTTCTCGAGAGATACAGTTCGTGCATCCATAAAAGAGTTTGTTGTTTGTATTCCATTTTCGCCTTGGAAGCTTTCAAAAGATGAAATCTAAACGGTTTTTACATCAAGAGCGGATGTTGAACAATAAACCCAATGTAGGAAAACAATGTCGTGTATTTCTGACATTACAACATTATAACATGCTTTAAAGGGGTCTTCATCCTGTCATCCTTAACCTTTTAAACCAATGAAAATAATTCGATTACTCTCGGTTGATGTGCGTTACTATCAGGATACACATTTTAGAAAAAAAGTTCAACGATATGAAAAATATGGATTTTCGTCCGGTAAGCACTGTCAGCCAGCTCAATCTTTTTATTGATAAATACCGATAAATTTCTCGGAAATACAGAATAAATTTGATTTACTGCTGAAAAAAGATGTGATTTTTTTCAACTTATGTATTTAACTTGTCCACGTGGACATTATCTATACCCCCTCACCGTGGACAAGCGTGGACATTTCAGTGGAGATTCTGCTGCTCTGTGTCATTGTAAACGGACAATGATTCAATTAATATTCTAGTGTATTGGTATTGGTGATTTCCATACACTGCATCATTTTCATTTGTGTGTGTGCAAGCGCTGAACAAAAAATTTTTTTTTGTATTTTTCAAGTGTCAAGTGGTTGGAGTATGAGAAATTGCTCGCCGGATTGGACGATCTCATTAAGTAGTGCTCAAATATTTGGAGAATCCTCAAGGATACGGTAAGGAGAAAAGATCTCCACGTAAATCGAAGCTCTCTGGCCGGGATAATGGGAAAAGAGTTAGAACAGATTCGAATACCTCAAAATCGCTTATGTAAATAAAGCAATCTTTGAATTTACACATTTCCTGGAAGACAATTCGTCAAATTTTGGTAAAAAAATCCTTACATAAAGAGGGTTTGAAAGGTTAAAGCTTCTAATATTACACCATCTCACATCAGAAGACGTCTGAGTTTTGCCAAAGCTCACATTAATTGACAGTGAAGTGAAGAATACATTTTGCTGTATACCACAACGAAAGTTTTTCAATATATAGGTTTTCTTCAGTAACGAAAAAAAGTTCAATTTGCCCTGATGGTTTCAACGGGTACTGCCGTGAGTTACGGAAGGAGGAACAGTATTTTTCAACAAGGAATTTTGGTGGAAACTTGTGTATGGCTTGGGATTCTGTGCAACCGGAAAGTTCAATATAGCTTTCACATCATTCAAAATGAATAGCAAGGATTACGTACATGGAATCCTCTCTTATACCGTTTATGCAAGATATCGTCGCAAAAAAATCACATTCCAGCAAAGCAATGCTACTATTTGTTACCGATCAATTTTTCATTATCGGTCACGAATAGTTGTCTGTTCAATGTTTTCTGTTTAGCGTGTAAGTTAAATTTTGTTTTGTTCTGGACTGGTTTGAATATTGTCGATAAATGTAGAGTTTTTGTGGACCAATAATTGTCAGATACTAAAGGCTGATTTAGACGATGCCAGTCAGCGCTCTAGTTGAAGTATCCAGTGAATAGAGAACAGACACTCTGCTCAAGTTAGAGGCCAATTACTTGTTCGATACTTCAACTAGAGCGCTGACTGGCATCGTTTAAATCAGCCTTAACCCTGCGTGAATCCGACAACAATTAGACCAGTCTGTCAGATTTGACAGCCAAAAACGAGAGGAAGTTCCGGGAGGATTGAAGGAAGCGGAAGAAGAAAGAAACAGGAAAGAAAGATGGGATGGGAAAAAGACGTCGAGGAAGGAAATTTTGAGTTGGCTCGGTCATTACTTCTGGAGCCAGCAAGCGATCCAAATCAACTAAGGAAGAGCGAAAGTAAAAGTTGAAGAAATCGTGGATAGAGAGCTGTAGTCGAAGTTGAAAGAAAGCTGAAGTTTAAGTTTATAGAAGAAGAGAAGAGAGTGATAGAAGAGCTAATAGAAGTAAAAGCGAAGTGGAAAGTCGCTTGAGTGCAGCCGAGTGGAACGGTGAAGAGGTCTACCAGCTCGTGCCAGGTGTTCCAGGAAAACACACGCCATCGTTCGATCTGGTGTGAGACCACGCCACGTCACCCAGCGAGGAAGAAGGACGTCCCTCTCTCGACCGAGAATACATCTCCAGCGCGACCACATCGAGGACATCGAAGGGCCCCAACGTCACGGTACCAATACTAACCCCAAACAAAATTATAAAAAATATAAAAAAGGAAAACTAATTCCCTATCTTTTCGGTCTATCTTCAAAACCAGTCCTTAATTGCTTAGACAATTTCTCGTGTCCGCTTTCCGCTGTTAATTCCACCGGTGTTTAAAACAGGTCGACACAATCTTCCCGAGGGCCAAAGCCGACCCTGAGAGTGAGTAAAAACGAGGTGAGCTAAGCCGGGCAGTACGGCTAAAGCCGTAGTTAACATATTCATACCAGCAAGGAAACTAAACGATGGATTAAGGACCAAAAACTTATTTTTTTGAGCTGGCCGGCTCGCTCTTCAGACTAGAATCCTGTTGAAAGTCTTGAGGGGACCGATCTGGAGGACTTTTTCATAAAAAACGTTGATACAGTACATATTAAAAAATGAAAAAAAACTCTGGAAAGTGAGAAAAACAAAGCACAGCATTCGAAATATTTTCATTTGAGTAGTATGGATTCATCCTGATTTTAATAAAATAAAGTTTGTGTAATTCGTATTTTTTAGCTGTTTTAATGAAAAAAACATGTTCAAATGTTCCAGCGTTCGTCATAACAAAAGCTAACCAAAAGAGAAGTAAAACTGAATTGCAATTAAACTATGAGCATCTCTATAATAAAGGGATGTCAAAAAGTCCCTTATGATTGATGTGAACGTGAGCAATATTCAACGAAAAAAATGTTTTAATTTGATTTAATTTGATTATATTTTATAAACCGTACATTTTTAGCAACAGCAAAAAGGTTTTTGGAACAAAAACAAAAGCTATCAATACTTTCTCTACACATATTAGAAAAAAAGTAACACTTCTTCCTGATCGTTGGATTTTTCAATACATACCAGAAATCTGGAATGCAATTTCCTGTAAATATTGGGCCTGATCACAAACGTAACTTCACAGTGAAAATTCAAGGTCATATACACTTCATTCCGTTTTCACCGTGAAGTGTTGTTCGTGATCAGGTCCATTGTTAATACTCACCTACACGACGCACTCACCACACCTAGAAAATAAGAAGACTGAATTCAGTAGTTACGGAGGAAATCCATTTTTGTCACTCGGCTGTACAATGCAGCAGCGTGGCCGGTTGGGAAGGGTGGGAGAAACCTTCAGTTTTCCAGCGAAACTCTTGTCAGCTATTTTCGAGCTCTTTGAAAGTGCGGACGTTGCTTTTTGACAACGCCTGTTCCGTGACCTCGTCAGAGTTACGAATAGAATCGACGGTTTGCCGCAGCAAAAGCACCATCTATAACCTAGTGTGATTCTTATTATTCTTTCCCTTGAGCATGATGAAGCACGATTCGCAATGGTATTGGTGTAAAAAATAGTGCAAGGGAATAAATTGTTCACATTATAGAGGCTAGTAACTTACATGTTGTCTATTTCTATCTCTCTTTCAGGTCTTGAAAGAGGTCATTTTTAAAACTTAACCTAAACTCTTAGAATTGAGATGACTGACTGGAGCAATATTGAATTTGTCCATTCCTCTTTTTTTTTCTTGTATTTTTGTGAATTCAAATTCCATTTGCCTCTAGCCTTGAAAAGACCATTTCCTAAAACCAGCATGATTTCATGCTCAGCATGGCTTCATGGGCCAGCATGGTTTCACGCCCAAGCGCTCTACGACTACCAATTTGGTACAGTTCACTTCTTTCATCATCCGTGAAATTGAACAAGACCATCAAGAAGAAGCTATATATACATAACTCTCTGCAGCATTCGATAAAATTAATCGTGATATTGATTTGGCTCAGTATGAGAGGTTAAGTGTTCAGAACGACTTGCTTGCTTGGCTATCTTCTTATTTGACTGGTCGAGGCATGTCTGTCAAAATTGGGGAATACGTTTCTCCTCCCTTCCCTTGACATATGGCGTTCCTCAAGGCAGCCATCTAGGGCCATTCCTGTTTCTGCTGTATATGAATGACGTCAACTACTTTCAGAATTGCCTCAAGTTGTCGTATGCAGACGACCTCAGGTTGTATATCGTGATACGGAAACCAAGCGATGCTGTTTTTCTATAACTGCAATTAGGAGTTTTCGCCGAGTGGTGCCAAACCGTATGTCTCTCAATGCATCGAAATGCTCCATAATCTCATCGTGGACAAGCTTGAAACGAGAATCGACGATCAAGGATATTGGATTACTACTTGACTCCAAGCTTACCAAGGACCACGTCGCCTACGCGGTGTCGGAAGCTTCATCTCAACTCAGGTTCATGTTCGGCTTCGCCAAAGAATTCAAAGATATATATTGCCTTAAGGCTTTGTATTGCTCTTTGGTTCGACCTATACTGGAATACTCGGATGTGGTGTGGTGCCCATACTACCAAAACGAGGTGAACCGCATCGAAGCAATTCAACGAAAGTTTACCCGATTCGCTCTGAGGCACCTTCCTTGGAATGACTTTCACAACTTGCCCAGCTACGGAAGTCACTGCATGCTAAAGGGCACAAGGGCATTTTGCACACTTTCTCATTGATGTGTATTGTCTACATGCTGTCAAACTCGAAGTCGTGTTTTTCGATTCAACGAAAATGGAGGTGAACCAACGCGAGTCGAGAGAACAAATTCTTTCCAAACACCTGGAATTTCCTGACCTGTCGCACCGGCAGTTGGGAAAAATGTTGAACATTCACCATTCAATCGTCTCCAGAGTGTTGAAGCGGTTCCAGGAGCGGTTGACGTTGGACCACGGTAAAGGAGCTGGAAGAAAACCGGGACCGGAGAACGAAAAGACGAAGGGAAAGGTGAAGCGAATGATTATAGCAAATCCCAACGTTTCAAGCCGTGATTTGGCTAAAAAGATCAGCATGTCGCAGAGCTACGTCCAGAATGCAAAGAAGAGAGCTGGACTACATACATACAAGGTACAGAACTTCCCAAACCGCGATGAGCGGCAACAATCGGCGGCTAAAACTCGGGCACGGAAGCTCAACGAGAAGATGCTGATAAAATATGGCTGCTGTATGATGGACGACGAAACATATATAAACGCCGATTTTAAGCAAATTCCGGGGTTGGAGTTTTTCACCGGCAATAGCAAGTTCGATGTGGACGACAAATTTAAGAAGAAGAAATGTCGAAGTTCGCCTCCAAATATCTCGTTTGGCAGGCCATCTGCTCTTGCGCACTGAGGAGTGAGCCTTTCGTGACAAAGGGCACAGTAAATGGCGAGATCTACAAATCTGAGTGCCTCGAGAAGCGCCTTTTGCCGTTCTCGCAGCAACACGACGAAGCTCCGCTATTTTGGCCAGATTTGGCATCATGCCACTATTCTAAAAGTGTCCTGGAGTGGTAAGAGGCCAATTCTGTCCATTTTGTTCCAAAGGACATGAACCCGCCAAACTGGCCGGAGCTGCGCCCAGTGGAGCAGTACTGGGCAATAATGAAGCGGGAACTTCGGAAGAGCAAGAAGACAGTCAAAGACGAGAAGGACATGTTAAGAAAATGGAAAAAAACTGAGAAACTGGTACCGGATGGCACTATAAAGACTTTGATGGAGGGCATCAAGCGAAAATGCGTTCAATTTTACACTCAAGGCTCCATCGATTCACTTTTCTTTTGATTTTAAAATATATGTATGAAACTACCCTAAAATTTTGGTTTGATTCTAAACAGTATAAGAAAATTGGCATGACATTTTCGGTGTCGCAATAATTTCGTTTTCGCCCTTTAATACACCTGCAATTTTTTGAGGCGAGACGTAATATCACGATGGCATGCTTCATTGGGGACCAATACCGGGTAACATCGACTGCGATTCGTTGTTGCGCCACCGTCGTAGTTTACGCTCGCATGTTTTCTTATGCATCCATCCCTCACGAACAAATTACGGATTTAACGACCCCATGCGTAGGATGTACCGTGTCTATAACAAATGCTACGTTGTTGTTTTTATGTGTTGCCAAAAGTAAATTAAAGTGATTAAAGAATGTGCAATAATCAAAATAGGTCTCTTCTAAAGGAATACGCTTTTTTCAACGAATAATCCAGTCATCGAAACACTTTTCATAGCTGTATTCAGGAATTGCCTTTAGTTTACGAAGCGAATTCGTTTTTATGTCTTTAATGTTGTTAAAACGGGTCCTACGAAGCGGTAACTTAAGTTTCAAAAATAGTAAAAACCAGAAAGTGGGTTATATCTGTGGTATAACCGCAAGGATGACGTAGGACTATCGTTGATTTAGTGATCATTCGTTTCAAGTTGAATCTGAATCCACTCTGAATGAATGAATAAATGAATATTTGGGGGAATTCGAAAACGAGAGCGTTACGTTGGAGGCAGAAGGTTTCATGCATCCAATATTGAATACGAAAATATTCTGCTGATGGAGAAGAATAATCTTCAGAAACTTTCCTGTTAATTGCACTTGATTGAAAAATCACAAAACGAAATGCATTTGGGTGCAGTATTATATGAATAGAAAACATTAAAATAAACTATTTCGCTTGAATGTAATTTTCAATTCCAAGGGGAACTGGCAGATTATTTTTCAGTAACGATAACATCTATCCGAATTCTTCTCGATGCTCGATGCTCGCTAATGGTTAATGCTAACTCGATAACCACCAAACGAAAAGAGTTGCGCACGTGTATGTGTATGTGGCGGCTGCTCCGATGCATCAAGCGGAACCAATTTTCGATGCTGGCACTCTCTTGGTCGCCTTTTCAGTGGCATCACTCTCCTCCCGATGGATTCCCTTCTGGCCTAAAGGGCATAAACAGGTTCTTGGTGACACCGTTCATCAGCGCTTTCATGATGAACGCAGTTAGCTTCACCACAACAGCGACAACACGCTCCAATCGCTGTTCAATTATAACTGAGTGGATTTCCGAGCGGCGCTTATATACCGATTAATGAATCCAGCAGCCTGTTTTGAAAGCAATTTCAAGGTAATTGAATTTCAAGGTAATTGAAAGAAGTTTTTGGATCAAAAAGTAACAAGTATATAACGCGTAGACATTTTATCATTCGAATGAAGTGTTTATCATACCATTTCGTTCAGTTGTTTAGAAGCTATTAACACTCTAAATCTCGTTCTCCGGCGTAACGCTTTCGTTCTCGAAACTTTGAATTTACACCCCAGTATAAAATGAAAGACGTAGTCCTACGTCAAAAAGTTACACTGTGCCGGTGAGTGCGGGGCTTGTTCAATCATATTAGTGCCATGTTTGGTAAAAATTTCGTTCACAATGATCGATCGATGAGCTGGTGTGCAAAATCTAAGTGTTATCCTTCCACAAATCTGACCGTTTGCGACGAATTTTTTCCCTCAAACGCCTCATAACGCTAATCTTTATTAACCTTTGTCCCTCCGGAGGGAATTCCGAATGGACAACTTCATATCAAAAATCGCTGAACAAAAAAAAACTTTTTCTTCATAACGCTGTAAACAAGTTATATGACAGATAGCGCTTAAAATTGATATTAAGGCCACTGGCAGTAGTACCAATTTGAAGAAAATATTATAAATTTGAAAGTGGGAAGATTTAAAAACCGCGTTCCTTAATTGTGAACATGTTTATTTACAAAATAGTGGATCCTGAAATAATGGAGCAGAAATAAAGATCACCATACTACCAAATCTTCTGTGACACTTTTGCTTTGACATTACTGAAAGTTCGGTAGCCATTGCATCGGTTCAAGAGCACCCTCCAGAGATTGATTGTATGTGTTTGATGAGGTATATGGAACGTTTGAGCTTCAATTTTCGATCCAATTGGATCGATTGGAAACGTTCCCCAGTGGTTGTTTCATTAGTGTGGAGAGGCCCATAGTGAATAATCTCCCATAAAAAATAACTCTGAGTTGATCCTACTCAAGTGGAAAAATATGGACATACTCTGTAGACTACTTTGTGTGAGACTAAGTCTTAAGGAATGTATACTAATTGTGGTTTCGATTGCCTTGAATGCTGTGGCGAATATTCATTTATTTTATTGCATCGCATTGTATTTCAAATGCAATGTGTTATATTTGAAGTGGAAGACGATATCTGGTTGGCACGTCTTTCAACCAACTGGATTATTCTCGCTTCTATTTCTATCGTGTGCAATTGCAAATGATTTGACAATTTGATCGTACGACGTACCTTTCTTCATAAGGGCAACAGAAATTTGAGAAACTGTACCGTAAATCTTAAACATGTCCTTGTTTAAACTTGATACATTTTACCTGGCGACAGTGGTGTAGAGTGCGGGCGGCAAACCCGGCATTTACCGGGGGCACTGGCCCTTTGGGGCGCTTAAATCCAGGAATTTTGGATACCATTTTTTCCTACAATTATATTTCATCTTTCAATTGAGGAAAAAACACCCATCATGTGTAGTTGCTTCTGTCCGTACATTAATAAAACCAATAAAACAATAAAACCTCTCTCTGATTTTGGCAAAATTGAAACACTCAACACGTTCGTTTGCCTTGGAACGATCCTTTCAATCTCCCACGATATGAGGATCGTTGCCAGTTAATCGATCTGGATCTTCTTTTGAATCGAAGAAATGTTGCCAAGGCTTGCTTTGTGTCTGATATGTTGCAATCCCATTTTTCGATTGCTCTGCTTTGTTAAACGCGTTCAATTTTGATATTCGTCGTCGTACCCTTCGTTCGCACGATTTCCTTCGAATTGCGACATTCCGCACAAACTACGGCCACAATGAGCCAATCAGTAGTATGTATCGTGTGTTTAATCGTTGTTATTGTGTTTTTGATTTCCATTTGTCCCGCTCTGCTAATAAAAGTAGGTTTCGTGAAGTGCTCCGTTAGTTTAGTTTAGCTTATTTTAGCTTGTGTCCCATTAGTTTAGTCTAGGTTTACCACTAAGTAGAATAAGATATCTGATGTTAAATTTAAGTACAGTATGTGTCATTAGGATTACTTAAATCTGTTGATGCTTAAAAGGAGGAGGTTTTATGCCCATTCAAGAAAAAATGTGCCATGAGCCACACTTAAATGAGCTTTTCCCTCACTTCAAATGAATAAATCAATACCCTTTTGATTATTCGCTACGCATACCTGGACGCCTCTCCATGCAATTCAAAACAGATGCATGGAGCCAATACAGATGGGCGGAGGGGCGCCGAAATAGGCCGCGAATAGCCGTGCGATGTTTTACAGTTAAAGCCTGTTTCAGTTAGAATTTGGTCGCATAAAGTAGGACATTTCTCAGCATAGAAATAACATACAAAAAAGGGAAGGATGTTGACATGAAAATTATTGACATGATATAAAAAAACATGAAAATTATTCGTCATCTGTTCGGATGAATTTTCGAACTTTTCGTGTGATACCACCCATCATTTTCTGCACCACCCATCATTTTCTGCACCACCCATCATTTTCTGCACAGTATTGCTGGTAACTGTTTTTGCTATCTTCTTAGAAAAGTGGTGCATTTGAATTGTTTTTTTTTATGGTTCTGCCACATTTCTTCAATTTGCCTTTGACATTGTCCAATATCTCTCGAAAATCCGAACAATTTGGTGGATTGATAGTTTTTTCAATGATGTCGATTTTGTTCTCCATATACCACTTGATGGCATCCCGGCTGTAATGGCAGCTTGTCAAGTCAGAGCAGAACTTCGTTGGGCTATTGTGTGATAGAATGAATGGTAGAATCCTGTTCTCAAGACATTCCTCCTTGTAATTGTTGCCCCAGTGATGACTACCATTGTCTTCGTTCCACAACTACAGATCCCTTGCCAAATCTTTAACTTACGGGCAAATTTATTTGCGTAAACAAATTTGAACCTACCCTACGCTTGACAAGGTAAAATTTGTTACCGACTTTTTGTCTAAAAATTCATTTTTACGTACCTTATGATCAGAAAGTACCATGATTTTTTGAATGAAACAAAATAGAGTTAAATTTCAGGCAAATTTATTTTATCTTTTTCAAAATACAGTTCATCTGAAGTGTCAACCCAGTCCTCCATGCATCCCTGGTAGGCCAACGAAAGGATGGCTTTTAGTTCCATCGTCGCATTCTCTTTCATCTCATCGATCGACTGAAATCTTTTACCACAAAGTGACAACTTCAACTAGGGAAACAAAAAAAAGTCGCACGGAGCCATCAGGTTAATACGGTGCTTACTCGATGGTTTTTACTTGATGTTTGGTCAAATAATTCAGTACAATTCTGGCTCGGTGCGATGGCACGTTATCATCATGCAAAATCCAAGAATTGTCGGCCCACATTTCTGGTCGTTTGCGAAGTACAGCATCTTTCAAACGCTTCAAAACGGATAAATAATATTCTTTTAGGGCTGTCTAGCCCGGAGGAAGGTACTCATAGTGCACTACGCGTTGACAATCGAAGAAAACAGTCAGCATCACCTTTACTTTTGAGTGGATTTGACGCGGTTTTTTCCCGTCTTCGAAGTGCTACTCGGACTATTCTTGCTTTGTTCATATGTCAAATTCATAGACCCATGTCTCGTCGCCCGTAATTATCCGTTTCACGAAGGTTGGATCACTTTGTGCTTGAGAAATCATCTCTTCAGCAACTGTCTGTTGATGGTTTTTTTGCACGAAAATCAGGTCCTTCGGAACGAGCCTGGCTACCACGCGTCTCATACCCAGAACAATATGCTGTGCCGTTCCATATGCAATGCCAAATTCACTAGACATCTATCTTAAGCTGGTATGACAACTTTCAAGCACCATTTCTTTCACTTTCTTCAAGTTTTCATCGGTGTTCGACGTCTCCCGGTAACGTTTGAGTACGGTATTTGCAGTCGATTTTGGAAATTTTAGGAATTTTGCAATCTTTCCTCCCGACCACGTCGGGTTCTCAATGTGATTGCGCGATTTTGTTTTTCGCCTTTCGCGTTCCGTCGTCGAGAACTTTCGGGTGTATGCTTCAACTTTGATCAAAACGGATCAAAACGCTGTCAATAGTTTCTCGATGTGACAACTAGGGGCGCTGAAGTGAATAAAAATAAGCGACCAAATTCTAACTGAAACACACTTTATTTCTTAAGCTGCATTTTAAAAACGCATACTTCTAAATAATAACTGTGTTATTGAAGGCATTTTTTGAGCAATTTTTTTCATTTTGGAATGAAAGAGATTGCTAGTCTGGTTAACACTAAAGCAAAAATGGCACAGACCGCGCATCGTGCCAACACAGTTTCAGCAATCGTAAATTGATTGAAAATAATCTGCGTTCTCAAATGAAACAAGACCGACTCAATGGCTTGGCAATTTTTTCGATCGAAAATGAATCGATAGCAGATCTTGATTCAAATGCAATTGAGGATCATTTTGCTTCAGTTAAAGCACGCAAGGCAAAGATTTGACTAGAGAATAAGCGAAGCTGATAATGATTTTTCCTAATCTTCTAAATACGGATAAACTGCTCAAAGTGAACTTTGAAATAAGTGAGCAGCTTTCTCAAAATATCAGAAACTCAAAGTTAGTGAAAAAAACGAATGAAGTGGTATTTTTTTGGGGCGCCATTTTCATAGTTTGCCGGGGGCGCTGTCTACCCTCACTACGTCGCTGCCTGGCGATATTGAATGATTACTCCGTGAATAATCGAGCTTCTAAAATAAGTCATCAACCACCGACATAGCTCCTGTAAATCTGCTACAACCGAGCCAGTTCCCTGAGATTGATTGTTACGCGAATGGGTTTCATGAATGGACAGCTCGAAATTCAACAAATTAATTTTAGCCATTGGTTGTGTTCAATACTCATATGAAATGAAACCTGAAATGAAATTTATGTAAATATGTATATACTCACCTACACGATACACTCACCATACACCTAGAAAATAACACAATTTCATTCTTACCATTTTTACACACCGCATCCACTGTGCGAGACTATAGACAGAAGATGAAACACGCATTGTTTACCATACACAAACCAACACAAAACAATTGTAAATAGAACACAAGAGAGAAAACAAAACCAGTAGACAAATAGAAACGAAAAGTAGAAGACGATATCGGAAGTAAATTATTGAGAAAGTTTTATTTTAAACGTCGAAAGAAAACAATTGGAAATTGTGAAAATCAGTTTTCAGTGGTGATAATTCATATAAAGAAGGTGCCGCTAGTGAAGGATTAGATCCGCGGCAATCAGTGCTTATCCAGGTTGGATTATGAAAATGAAAAGCGATGATAGTTTTTTTTTTAATTGGCCATTGACTTATGACAGTAGTTAAAAAGTTAAAAACACCATTACTTCAATCTTTAGACATCATTTAGGGAAAGTTGCTACTTGCACATAAGTACTCGCTATCAATACGCCAGGACAACGGAAAAATCGGGATGACGGAAGAGATTGTTTGTAGGTATGATTCTCAATATCGTTGTTATCAGAATGAATTCAGTCTTCACTGGAATTCGCAAATGAGATAAACCATTTCTTCTCAGCGTTTTTTGTCACATAATCGATTCGTGAATAAATACCCGGAAATTCATTATATTCATCATATCAGTTCGTTTCCGTTTCTGTATCCGTTGTGTAATTGGCGAACGAATGTTCCTAGACACGAGTTTTTGTTTCAGAATGTGCTTCCGAAAATCCGAAATGACATGCCATGTGAAACCGTGGCTCTGAACTGATTGAATTGGTTTGTTACTAAACCGATATTCAACATCGACAGGCAGATAATGGGCGCAATCGAAAAAATCGCATCTCCTGCAACGATCTGCAAATCCACCCGCGCGACGTATTCAATCGCACGCCCGACTTCTGATTGGGCGCTATTGATTTTGACTGATAAGTCTGTCTGGTTTTAATTCCTAGCAGGAAGCACGTACTTGGAAATCTCGCCCGGCTGCGATATTCAAGCGTTTTACGATGGCCAATGGGCAACTCAAACAATTGCTGAATTAATTGTTATCGATATGGATTTGTCAATATATATAAATCACCTGCATCCCGAACGAGCATTGCAGTTGGAAGGTTGAAAGTGTAAATATTCTTGAACGAAACTGAAAATTCTCGAAATGGTTACAACTAAGGAATACACACGCCAAGAGGTCGCCCTTCGGGATGGGAAAAATGGCGCCCAAACATGGATTATTATTCGCGATGTGGTGTACGATGTGACAACCTATTTGGAAGATGTGAGCTCCAGTCAATTTAGATGGCATCAGAACGAGTTTTAACGAGATGCATTGGTGATATTTTACAGCATCCCGGTGGCGGTGAGCTGATTACTGAATTCGCGGGTAAGGATGGCACGAGAGATTTTGACGATTTTGGACACTCCGGTACGGCGATGAATTTGCTCAAGCAGTTCAAAATCGGAGAGTTGAATATGGTACGAATGATACGCATGTGTTTCTGTTGATGCTGAAGTTGAAAAGTTATGTTTGTATTCTCATTTAAAGTGTGATCGGGCCAAGTTCCAGAAGCAAGGTTCCGAATGGCTCCCAGATGGTGCGTGTGTTCTACCACCTAAGAAGCGAAGCAAAAGGCGAAGATTTATCTTCTGTGGTTGACGTGTGTAAAGTACATCGAGCACTTCGTCTTTTCCTCGATATAGCTAAATGTATGATAAGTTTAGTAATACACGCTGAGTAATAATCAAATTTATAATAAACAGAATCTTGAGTATAAACCAATCTGAGTCTGTATCAACAGGAGCCCCTTCCTCAAAACGAACGTGCTGTTTAATGGGACGAACTTTTTTCGATCTGTTTTTCAAACATACATAACGACATACATAACTTACGTTAAATATTTCAGACTTTTTAGAGACGAATGAACTCTCAGAGTTTAAAGTCTCTCTAATTCAATACCTTCCCTTCAGACTTTTTTTTCCATGTTCAATGTTTGACCTTCTTTGCCACTTTGCTCAATTCTCAATTTTCTCAATTTTCAAAAATTGTATCATAGAAGCATTCACTCGGAAAATTGTAAATGTCAGTCCGGACTTGAGGAAAAAGGAAAGCCCTTCTGGGTTATAGATTCATAAGAAAGCTCTTTCATCCAAATCATAACGAACATAGAAAAGTGTCCATACTTATCTAATGAAATTGTATTTGAAATAGCTTGGAAAAAGCTGTTCACACAGAGTGGACATTGAAAATCAGAACCTAATAATATCGGGTTTTTCAATAAGAGCGCTACAAAAGTTTTTTTTTAAATAAAACAAAAACGGTGTTGGATATCAATGAAATTCTTTATTCATGTTAAAGTACATTTGGTTCCATTATGTATGGAACTCGATTTCTTCTGCATGACCACCACGAGCACGCTTGCAGAATCCAGACGCTGAACCCAATTTTCGACGGTTTTCAAGCATAAATCGGCCGATACTGCTGCAGTTTCACGTTCACGGCTTGTGGTGCCGTCCTGTTGAAACCACATATTGTCCAAGTTCATCCAATTCGGGCCAAAAATATTCGGTTATCATTGAGCGGTAGCGATTCCCATTCACAGTACCGTGCCGGTCTTGATCATCACAGAAGTAGTACAGCCCAATGACGCCACCGGACCATAAACCGCACCAAATCGTAATTTTTTCGGGATGCAATGGTAACTCATGGAGTACGTGTGGATTGCTGCCTGACCAATAACACATATTTTGCTTATTGTCGAAGCCATTCTGCTAGAAATGAGCCTCATCGCTCCGGATCATTTTCAAGTTGTTGCTCAGCCCAATTTACGAACATACGAAGCTTCTGGTGGCCAAGCGGCTTCAGTTCTTGCGTCAATTCTTGTAATTGGGCAATCTTGTAAGTATGTAGGCCAAGATTTTTTCGCAAAATTCGCCACAACAACGTCACAGAGATGCCCAACGCTTGAGAACGACGTTTGAGGGACTTATTTGGGTCTCCCTCAATTGATGCGCTAGCGGCAGCAATATTCTCGACACTACGGGCACTTCTTTGTCTCACTGGTACGGGAACAATTTGTACTGTGTCTGTGGATTCATTTTATCCACTAGACGCTCAATTGTTGATCTGGCAGGACGATTATGACGACCATAAATTGGACGTAGCGCTCTTAAAGTTGAGGCCATTGACTCCGAATTTCGGTAGTAAATTTTGATAATCTCGACTCGTTGTTGGATCGTATATCTTTCCATTATGAAATGGGAAATCTTACTGAAGAGAAATGTCAAGAGAGCGGGGAAAAAATGGCGTCGTTTGCTGTCCCTATCGGTCTACTTTTGTAGAGCCCCTATTGAAATACCCTTTATAAGATAAACAAATTAGTGTAGTAAAATTTGGTGTTATCGCTAATCCCTGAGTCGACGAACAACTCGAGTAAAAATATGAATTTTCCAAAAGGTAATTTGTTAAAGTAGCATCGAAATAAGAGTTTCTAATTTTCCAAAAATCATTTTTTCTTACACGGGCGAGAAAATCATTCACACCGTGACGCTCTCGTACTCGAACTAGAAAAAAATGAGCGGGTCATTTTACGAACACAATCGTCCGACTTTCGAAATCCGAGATGTTTAAAGTAGTGCAAAATATCACTTTTCAATTTTTCTTTATTTGTTTCACAAAATTAGAAAATCAATTCAAGACGGTTCTCTTTCGAGAACGCCTTTTCCAAGAGCGTTCGAAATCAAATAAGTACCATAAGAAAAATGGGGCAAAAGAAGTATTGTATATGTTGACCTTACTGTGATTGAAAGATATGAGCAATTCCAAATTAAATCGACAAATGATAAACCATGAATATTTTTGATTTGAATGAAAGTTTGTATTCCGTTCGGGTTGGAGGAAAAATGGGTTTTCCACAGCAAGTGGGATTTTGACGTAGGATTACGTCTTTCGGGAACATATTGGGGTACAAACTGAAAATCGAAAACCTAGCACATCGTGAAAATTGTCCAATTTCTAATGATTATTGCTCAGTAATTTCATGAAGGATTGATGAAATTTTTACGTCAATCGATTTTGGCACTCCATAAAAATTTTTTATATTGAAGAAAATATTATATATATTGAAATTAACTATCGAACAAACAGAGACATCAAAACCAAGCTGCCTGGGGGAAATCGGCATTGCAAATACGTGAAAGTAGGGGGAGCTTTTGCTCCCACCGAAATGTGTTTCCTAACAGAGATATAAAAACCAAGCTTCCTGGGGGAATTCGACATTGCAAATACATGAAAGTAGGGGGAGTTTTTGTTCCTACCGAAATGTATTCCCTAACAGAGACATCAAAACCAAGCTTACTAGGGGAAATCGACATTGTAAATACATGAAAGTAGGGGAAACTTTTGTTCCTATCGAAATGCGTTCCTTAACAGAGACATTAAACCAAATCATTATCAAAGAGTTTAACGATGTAATTCTTCAAACATATCCAAAATCAACAGATAGCCTAACGGAATCCTACGTCAAGTATGCGGTCGTGTCTCGGACACAACCCTCCTGTGACTTTTTTGACTCAAGTGTAACTATTGAAAAGGGCGTATCGATTCTAGTAAGAGAAATCTTTGATTATTTATATCTCAAAAACTATGAGTCCTACCGAAATAGTGTCTTAGAAAGAGTTCTAGAGTATTGATGTTCAAACGTGAAAAAATATACACTGAGAAAAAAAATAGTATTCTTTTTCATTTACGAAAAAAAAATTTAATTTGCAATATCTAAAATATATATTTTTAATTAAAAAAAAAATCCATATAAAATAGAAGTCATGTAAAAAATTCAAAAATGAGTCCAAGATGGTAAAACTATTTTTGACGAACTTTGTGGAACATCGAATTTTTATGAATATTCGAAACTTTGAATTTTTGTATGTTATCAATCAATTTCAGCCACAAATTATGAATTAAAAAAAATATGAATGTGATTCAAAAAAAAAGCTCATTATCAATCTCCTTCTGAATGCAGCCATTCTCGAGATATTTAATTTTTTTTTCAAATTTATTGTTTTTTCTTATAAAAAAAGGCCTTTTAATATGTTTTCCAACATCTTTTCCAAATACATCATTATGGTAAAAATATATGTTTAGGAGTTACGTTAAAAAACATTTGAAGACATGTGGGTTAATACGAAACGTAGCGGTATTAAAAAATCTTTTTTATCTTAATAGAAATTTTTAACATAGGGGTAGTGGGGGTAATGTAGTCACCTGGAGTAAAATGGTCACCTGCTTGTTTGGTAGTGTAACTATAGACTATTGACACCGTATTGATAGTCATCTTATGTTTGAGGAATTTCATGACTTTTGAATCACCCTGTACTACACTCTGTCCAACTTCTATAAGACCACCCTGATTATATTTAGTTGCAACACAAGCAGTTAGAATTTCAACAAGATACATTCGTACAGTGTTGAATGCTTAGAATAAAGTATATTTAACGTAAATTTCGTTCAAAAGAATAGTTTGTTTATTTATTGTGCTTAAATATGATAATTTCAGCTGTCATGTTTCTATAAGAACATTTCAAAATTCATATGTATTATCAATGAAAAATTCAAAACTATTGTCTGATTTACATGTCAATAATTGGCATCCTTGGCATTTTGAGCTAAAAATCTGGGCAATTCGTGTTGGAATACTATTTACCAAATTTTTTTGAGCGGATTTCTCCATATTTTTCCATTTTTCCAAAATTGCGACCTTGAGCTCTTCAATCGTGACCTACCGTTTTCCTTCAGTGTAGATTCTGCGTACAAGGATCCCCCTAAGATTATCAACAGGATTGGAGAGCGAACCAGTCAGTCCAAAAAAAATAGTTTTTTGTCCTTAATCCATTGATTTCCTTGCTGGTGTGAATAGTAGAATTATTTTGAAGGAATGTGATTTTTTTGTGACGATTTCACGCAAAAACGGTAGGAGAGAGGATTTCAGAACAAGTATGAAATCCTTGAATGATGTGAAAGCTATCTTGAGCTTTCCGGTTGCACAGAATCCCGCCCAAACCATGCACGAGCCTTCACCAAAATTCTTGGTTGAAAAATACCGTTCCTTCTTCCGTAGATCACGCCAGTACCCGTTGAAACAATCAGAACCATCTAAAATTAACTTTTTTTCTTCACTGAAGATAACCTAACAAAGTTAAAAGTAAAAAAATAATAATTTAAGAACTATTCATTATGGTATATAGAAAAATTTTTTTTTTTGAAAACGTTCTTTGTCGTGACATGCCATGTCCCACTGTTGATTCATGTGAGCAAAACTCAGACATCTTTCGATGTGAGATGGTGTAAGATTAGGAGCTTTAACCTTTTTAGCCCTCTTTATGTAAGGACTTTTTACCAACATTTGATGAATTGTCTCCCGTGAAACATTTGGATTCAAAGATTGCTTTATTTGCACATATGTGATTTTGAAGTATTCGAAACTGTTCTAACTATTTCCCGATTATCCCGGTCAGGGAGCTTCGATTTACGTGGAGCTCTCTTCTTTTTACCGTATCCTTGAGGATTCGTCAAATAATTGAGAACTAATTGATGGGAACGTCCAATCCGACGATCAATTTCTCTAATTCCAACATTTTGTTGGTGAAATGCATGGATTTGTCCGTTTTCTCTATCTATGAGCACTTTTCCTTAGTTACCAATACAAATACAGTAGAATATAAATTGATGCGTTGTTTGTTTACAATGACACCAAGCAGCAAAAAATAGGGTGACTTAAATTTTCAATGTAATCAAAAATTTAACTTTCTTATCTATATAGATCGAGGTAAACATAGTTCAACAATCCCCAGTTATTATTATGTGTGTATTTTTTTCCCAAAAATACACTTTCTTCATTTGCTTATCATTCTTTCTGGGGCAAACATTACCAATGTTTATTGGCGGCATTTGAAAGAGCATATTTCACTCCACATAATGTGAGATTCTCGAAACTATGTTATTTTTTGTATTTGAGTGAATAAAATTGAAATCATGAGTTTTTGGGTGGAAAACCATCAATAACATTGAGTAGGACTAAGATATCGACAAGTTCCGCATTGCAAAATGTAGATCTTGATAATCTCTGAAATTTAGCACAGGGCATTTTTTTGGGGCCAATAAACAAAATGTACATGGTAGGTTTTTGAAATTTGATGATGATTTTTTTTCCATACATCCATTGCCACCCTAATGCTCACCCTACTGCAACTTAGCAAAAATGCACTAAATCGATGACATTAATGGGGTAGTACATTATGAATATTATGAAAAGTATGTGATTTTCGCGATTTTTTCAAAGAGAAAATTACTACGATTAATCTGATATCACAGTTTTATTAGACATATATTACTTAAGGGGTGACCCCGGTCTGGAAAATCGAAAAAATTGAATTTTCGTTTTGTTGATTTTTGGGAAGCTTATGCCCTCCGAAAAGATTGTCCTAAAAGGATTTTTCAATGTTTGATTTCGTTGGAAAGTTACAGCCAAAAGTATGAAGTTACCCCAAGGGATATAATATTGCTGTACGAATTTTAAAACGCATTTTTTTTCGAAACCATGTTATTAAACTAGTGGTATCGATATCTCAGGATCTACTCGACCGATTTGGCTTTATTTTTTATCAGCATGTCAACATAAGTTATCTAAGGCATTACATGGTCGGATATCTAATTTTTTCGATTTTTTAAAAATCTCTATTTAAAAATTTTTCATGAAAAATATCTCATTTTTAACAAAAATGACCGCCGTTTTGGCAGTTTTTTGAATTTTCATAAACCACTATGTAACGCTTTAGGTATTGTCCTAAAATTTCAAAATATTTATTGGAATTTATTTTACGACACCCCGTTGTTTCAGAACCGATACCACCAGCAAGGTACTGATTTTCAGACAGCATCTACGCATCCAGCTGTCAGCAGCGTCATAATCATTATTCGTGCACTCAAAAATTGGAAAATATGAATAGCCGCATTGTTTAAGATATAAAATAACCAAAACCGGTTTGTTGAACCCTTGCAGCCAAAACCTTGTAAATTGGTGGGAGTTCCACAAGTTTTTTTAGTGGACCGATTTCAAACAATGATTTATGTTACATAATCTTTGATATATTACCTATCATCGTGCGTTGGATTTTTTCAAAATATTAATTTTTGACGAAATGACGACTTTTTTTTTAAATTGCGTTTTTTCCTCAAAAATCGAGACAAAAACATTCAACAAAATTTTATTTTTCAAAATATCAAAAAAGTCCTACGTTCGATGCCAGCAAATTTAGTGGAGAATCTGGGAAAAACAAATTTCATCAAAATCGGATGGACCGTTCCGAAGGTAGAACTCCCACCAGTTTGCAAAACTTAGTTTCGAGAAAAATGCGTTAAATTTTGGATCCGCGCTCCTTACACAAAGACTTGGGTCCACTTATTAGCTTGTAACGTTGGGACGGAGCATCGGTCAAACGTACAAAAATTACTGTAGTTTTTGTGGACATCCCAGAGAACATTTTAGGCCAGAATTATTTTTTGTTATTTTTTCAAGTTCCATAGTGTTCCTCCTTAAAAGAAAAAAAAACTTAGTTCTACAAATTTGATTAAAATAACTGGGGTTACAACATTGTCGAACTACATTCATCTCTATTTATAAAAATAAGGATGTTATATTTTTTATTTCACCTAAAATTTTGACCACTCTATTTTTGAAAACATTGAAAAAAGCGCCTCATCATGTGTAATAACTTTGTCGAAGACAGTTTTTGTCTAGAGAATATCTATCTTCCACAAAGTTGTATTGAGCGCTTTTTTTCTAAGATGCATTAGGGTGACGATGACAAAACGGGCTTTTGCTCTAACTTTTATACTTGAAAATCTACATCAAAATTCTCTTCGGTCGACTTTTAGAGCTTATCAATACTAACATTTTGCGATGCAAAACTTGTTAGTATCATAATCCCACTCAATGTTATTGATGGTTTTCCACCCAAAAGCTCATGGTTTCAATTTTAATTCACTAATAATACAAAAAATGACATAGTTTTTAAAAATCTTACATTATGTAGAGTGAAATATGAAACCTTTCAAATGCCGCCAATAAACATTGTTCATGTTTGACCCAAAAAGAATAATGAACAAATGGAGAAAGCGTATTTTTTGGGAAGAAATATCAACATTGGGCAGAATTGAAATATTGACAAGTTCTGCATCGTAAAATGTTTTTATTAGTATGTTCTAAAAGTCTCGTATATAGAATTTGAAAAATAAAAGTTGGAGCCAGAAAACAATTTTTTTTCATGGTGACCTTAACGCAACTTGGAAAAAATCACTATATCGATTATTTCGCAAAATACTTTGTTCCACAAAGTTGCTTACAATAACTGGGGCAATAACTCTATCTATAAAGATTTAGATTTTTTATTTCATCGAAAATTTTATTTTCGACAAAATAAAAATGAGCCCTCTAACATATGCAACAACTATGTCGAAGACAGTTCAGAATAACTGTCGAGCTCTAAATGCTAATTCTATTCTATATATAAGTTCTATTTCTTCTATTTTATATGAAAAACATTTAAAAAAATAATTAAAAAATACATATTTTAGATACACCCATACCTCGCTAAGCCGTATAAAGAGCGGCCGTATAGTGAGGTATGGGTGTATAGCAAATTAAAGTTTTTTTTTGGAAATAGAAAAAGAACTATTTTTTCCTCAGTGTACATTTTTTTCACGTTCAATACTCAATACTATATAATTATTTTTAAGACACTATTTCATTCGTCTTCGTGAAGTCGAGGCCGCCGGGTGTATTTTCTCCCGTCTGGTGATACCGTTATCTTGTGATACTGTTGTGATACCGTTACTTTCGCTGCTGGTGAAATAATTGTTTCACCCAAACGGGATTTTTGGACAGCAATAGTGTGAAGCAAACAAAGCGGAAGGAAGAAGACCTGCATCGCGGGCGCTGTGTGCTGGCGTGTTTATCGCCATATCATCGTCATCGAAATCATCATCGCACTGTGGAGCCATACACCGTTGCAGCTGTGCTGTACGATCGACACGCGGTTCGCTGGGAACCGTTCTAATTCAACCGCACGGGTGTGCGATATAAGTATATTTTTTATTAGATTAAGGTTTTTAGTTTAAGAAATAATCAGAAAAAAAGATTGAGAAATCACTGAAAAACTGTACATCTGCCACTTTATATGGCAGAATGCGGAGAACCCGTTGACATGGAGATTGAATCCACTGTCTATCCCTCCACATCTACGGGAGGTGGGAAGTCGCTTAAACGCGTTCCCCCTTCAGAAGAAGTCTTTTCGGGGGAGGAATTAACCCACCTAAACAAGCCCCCCTCAAGAAAATTTGCAAACCTCTCCTCTTCACCCCCTCAATCTCCTGCTCCCGTTCCTCCTCTCGCTCCCGTTCTCGCTCTCCCTCTCGCTCCCACTCCCGTTCTCGCTCCCCCTCACGCTCCCGCTGAACTCCCGATCACGCCACCCAACCCTGCTGTTTCCGCTTCCGCTCAACAATCGACCCCACTTCCCTCTCCTGTTGTGTCTCCACCCCGTGTCAAGGTTTATCCAGAAAATGCAAACTGGAACTGGCCCATGGGTTGTTTTCTTCCGACCTAAACCTAAAGGAAAATCTCTGAATGTCATTCAGATCATGAAAGATTTGACAAAAAATTATTCCTCCGTGGTCGAAATTTCCAAGGTTCGCCCGAACAAACTGCGTGTGAAGCAAGCTAACGAGATTGTTGTCGACAAGCGGTTCATTTTAGAATATCGCGCATACGTGCCCTGCCATAACGTAGAAATTGCGGGAGTGATTACAGAAACGGGTCTGACGTGTGAATTTATTAAAAAAGGAAATGGAAAGTTCAAGAAGCTCCCCTCGATGGAAGTCGAGATCTTGGACTGTCGCCAATTAGGGAAAGTCTCCCAGGAAGGAGGAGAAACTAAATTCACGCCGTCCGACTCGTTTCGAGTAACTTTTGCTGGTTCCGCTTTCCCTGACTACGTTATGGTGGACAAATTGAGACTGCCGGTGCGACTCTTTGTGCCAAAGCCCATGACTTGCAACAAATGCAAGTCAGTTGGTCACACTTCAGATTATTGTGCCAACAAGGAGCGCTGTGCAACTTGCGGAGAGCAACATGTGGGGGAATCCTGCAGTGCGACTGAGCATAAATGTCCATATTGCGGGGGATCCCCACACGCGCTCTCAGCTTGTGAAACTTATAAGAGTCGCTGGGAGAAACAGAAGCGCTCTTTAAAGGAACGCTCGAAGCGCACATTTGCGGAAATTTTAAAGGGCGCTTCTCCACTGACTCAACAACAACAACAACCAATCTCAACACACAATACTTTTTCCTCGTTGCCAGTTGATGAAATGGAAGCGGACACAGCTAGCGGGGACACACCGTTTATTTCCAAAGGGAATCCCCGGCGCAAGAATGTGACCACTCCCAAAGTTCAAGAACAAGTCCC
This sequence comes from Toxorhynchites rutilus septentrionalis, assembly GCF_029784135.1. Lineage (NCBI taxonomy): Eukaryota > Metazoa > Arthropoda > Insecta > Diptera > Culicidae > Toxorhynchites > Toxorhynchites rutilus. The sequence continues at coordinate 327,555,631 of NC_073745.1, read as the reverse complement.
CCCGGTGATACCCCCTGTTAGCTTGCCTAAAAAATCGAGTGCCGCGGACAAGCAAAATCAGGTTCCTCCTGGCTTCCGTGGGAATAGTTCACCTTCGAACGACCCAGCACTCGAGGGGACATCAAAAACCCCAAATGTCCCTATTTTTCCGTCCAGCTCAACTCCCCAATCGGGATTTATAAAGTTGTCTGACCTTTTGGACCAAATCTTCAAGTGTTTTAATGTTTCCGACTCCATCAGAACCATTGTCATTTCAATGCTTCCAGTATTAAAGACAATTTTGCAACAATTGATGCAAACATGGCCCCTCCTTGCAATGATTATCTCTCTTGATGTCTAATTCAAATAGAGAGGTCGGAGATATCACTGTTTTACAGTGGAATTGTCGTAGTCTCATCCCTAAATTGTTTACATTCAAATTTTTAATTCATAACTGTGATGTTTTTGCTCTGTCCGAAACTTGGCTTTCTTCGCGAGATGATCTCTCTTTCCATGATTTCAATATTATACGCTTGGACCGTGTTGACAGATACGGAGGGGTGCTATTGGGGATCAATAAGTGCCACTCATTTTTTCGAATTGACCTTCCACCTATTGGAGGGATTGAAGCTGTTGCTTGTCATGCAAACATCAGAGGAAAAGACCTCTGTATTGTCAGCTTGTATTGGCCTCCGAGAGCTGCGGTTAGCCGCAAGCAACTTGTTGACATGTGCTCACTTCTTCCTGAGCCACGATTGATCTTGGGAGACTTCAACTCTCACGGAACTGCCTGGGGGGAACAGTACGACGACAATCGTTCATTGTTGATATATGATCTTTGTAACAGCTTCAATATGACCGTTTTGAACACTGGGGAAACAACACGTGTACCTAAACCTCCTGCTAACCCAAGTGCTCTTGACCTCTCGCTTTGCTCGAATTCACTATCGTTAGATTGCAAGTGGAATGTAATCCAGGACCCCAACGGTAGTGATCACTTGCCAATCAAAATTTCCATCACCATTGGGTCGAATTCTTCTGAATCTATAAACATGGCATATGACCTCACAAGACACATTGACTGGAAAAAGTATGCGGACGCGATTGCTCTAGCCATCAATTCCAGAGATGGTTTACCTCCATTGGAGGAGTATAACTTCCTTTCTCGTTTGATCTATGACAGCGCGGTTCGCGCTCAAACGAAACCCATTCCAGGTTCCACCATTTCCCGAAGGCCTCCCAATCTATGGTGGGATAGCCAATGTTCCAAGCTTTATATAGAAAAATCGAATGCATTTAAAGCTTTTCGGAAACGTGGAACTCCTGAAAATTTTCAAACGTATTTAGCCCTTGAGAATCAGTTCAAAAATTTGATCAAAGGGAAAAAACGTGCTTATTGGCGAAATTTCGTGGGAGGTTTGTCACGAGAAACGTCAATGAAAAAATTATGGAAAGTGGCTCGAAACATGAGAAATCGCTCTTCAACGAACGAAAGCGAAGAATATTCACATCGATGGATTTTTAATTTTGCACGGAAGGTTTGTCCCGATTCCGCTCCCGTGCAAAAAATTGTTCGAAATATACCACAAGATAGGTGCGATCTTGATTATGAGTTTTCGATGGTAGAATTCTCTCTTGCTCTCCTTTCATGTAACAATTCTGCTCCGGGATCGGATCGAATTAAGTTCAACTTGTTGAAAAACCTCCCTGATGTGGCGAAACATCGCTTGTTGAATTTATTCAATCGGTTACTGGAACATAATATTGTTCCAGATGATTGGAGTCAAGCACGAGTTTTAGCTATTCAAAAACCCGGAAAACCCGCGTCCGACTTCCATTCGTACCGCCCAATAGCAATGCTGTCTTGTATACGGAAATTGTTGGAGAAAATGATCTTGTTTCGCCTTGATCGATGGGTTGAAACGAATGGCCTACTCTCAGATACACAATATGGGTTCCGCAGGGGCAAGGGGACGAATGATTGTCTTGCGTTGCTTTCTTCAGAAATTCAAATGGCTTACGCCGAAAAAAAACAAATGGCTTCAGTATTCTTGGACATAAAGGGGGCCTTTGATTCTGTTTCAATAGAGGTTTTGTCAGACAAATTACAATCTCGGGGTCTGCCGCCTCTATTGAATAATATGTTATATAACTTGCTTTGTGAGAAACATTTGAATTTTTCTCACGGGGATTCGACAGTAAGTCGGGTCTCCTACATGGGACTCCCCCAGGGCTCATGTTTAAGCCCCTTTTGTACAACTTCTATGTAAGCGACATCGACAATTGCCTTACACAAAATTGCAGCCTAAGACAACTTGCAGATGATGGAGTGGTGTCTGTCGTAGGATCAAACGAATCCGACCTGCAAGGACCCTTACAAGATACTTTGAACAATTTTTCAACCTGGGCCATTGGCCTAGGGATCGAATTCTCCACGGAGAAAACAGAGATGGTGGTTTTTCTAGGAAGCATAGACCAGCAAAACCAAAGCTTCAACTTTTGGGTAAACCGATCACTCATGCTATGTCATTCAAATATCTTGGGGTCTGGTTCGACTCCAAATGTACTTGGGGGGCCCATATTAGGTATCTGAGTAAAAAATGTCAACAAAGAATAAACTTTCTCCGTACAATTACCGGCACCTGGTGGGGAGCCCATCCCGAAGATCTTATAATGTTGTATCGAACAACTATTCTCTCAGTGATGGAGTATGGCAGTTTCTGTTTTCAATCAGCTGCCAAAACACACCTCATTAAACTCGAGCGAATTCAGTATCTTTGTCTCCGTATTGCGTTGGGATGTATGCCCTCAACGCATACCATGAGTCTTGAGGTTTTGGCAGGCGTACTCCCACTAAAAGATCGCTTCAATTTATTATCTCTTCGGTTCCTCATCCGGTGTAAGGTTATGAACCCATTGGTGATCGGAAATTTTGAGCAGCTGATCGAGCTAAATTTTCATTCTGGATTCATGAGCTCATATCATGAATTCGTCTCCATGCAGGTTGATCCTTCTTCGTATATTCCCAACCGTGTTTGTTTTCCTGACTACATCAATTCCTCTGTGCATTTTGATCTGTCCATGAAGCAGGATATCCATGGAATTCCAGATTATCATCGATCGGGGATCGTTCCTACGATTTTCGAAGCAAAGTATGGACGTGTCAATTGTGATAATATGTACTTTACTGATGGGTCCTCTATGAATGAGTCCACAGGATTTGGAGTGTTCAACGTATTTTTTAGAACCTCACACAGTCTTCAGTATCCTTGCTCAGTTTATATTGCTGAATTGGCAGCAATACACTGGGCGCTGGACAGCGTCGCCTCACGACCTGTTGAACACTATTACATTGTAACGGATAGTCTGAGCTCTGTCGAAGCTATCCGTTCAGTGAGGCCGGAAAAGCACTCGCCGTACTTCCTTGAGAGAATACGAGAAATTTTGAGTGCTTTATCCAGACGCTGTTATGTCATTACCTTTGTCTGGGTCCCTTCACATTGCTCAATTCCGGGTAATGAGAGGGCTGACTCATTAGCAAAGGTAGGTGCAATTGAAGGCGATATTTATCAGCGTCAAATCGCCTTCAATGAATTTTATTCTTTAGTTCGTAAAAATACCATCGTTAACTGGCAACGCAAATGGAACGAAGATGAATTGGGCCGGTGGCTCCACTCAATTATCCCTAAGGTTAGCCTCAATCCGTGGTTCAAAGGTCTGGACTTGAGTCGGGACTTTATTCGCACCTTCTCCCGACTCATGTCCAATCACTGTTCGTTAGACGCGCTGCTTTTTCGTTTTAATCTTGCGGACAGCAATCTCTGCGGTTGTGGCCATGGTTACCACGACATCGAACACGTTGTTTGGTCGTGCGAGTTGTATCTTGCCGCCAGATCGAATTTAGAAAACTCCCTTCGGGCTGGAGGAAAGCAGTCCAATGTGCCGGTGAGAGATGTGTTGGCTCGGTTAGACCTTGATTACATGTCCCAAATATATGTTTTCCTTAAAGCTATCGATCTTCGAGTGTGATTGTTCATACATCCTTTTCCCCTCCTTTTCGTCCTTCGCGAGCTATCGGTTCCCTTCCTACTAACATTAGAATGAGTTAAATTGTAAACACATATTAAATGTAAGGATAGTTTTAAGAATTGAGTGTGAAGTGTCAGTGTGAATGAGAATGTGAATGTGAATGTGAGTGCGAGTGTAAACACACATCTCCTTACATCCCATCCTTTTCCTAATGAAAATGTGTCACCCTTCTAAACTCGAGTCGACCGCGAGTAATCGGTTTCCTATTTCATTAACCATAGAATTAAGGAAACAACATGTTGATATATGCTAGTTGAAATATAGTTAAGAGTTTGGCTCCATTAAACTTATGTAACTGAGCCTGTAAAAATAATCGGATTAATAAAAAAAAAAGACACTATTTCGGTACAACTCATAGTTTTTGAGATATAAATTATCAGAGATTTTTCTCACTTAAATCGACACGTCCTTTTGAAAAGTTACAATTGAGTCAAAAAATTCCAAATTGCGGTGGTAAACTCATATTTTCTCCAACCCAAACAGACTACAAACATTCATTAGAATTAAAAGTACTCATGTTTTTTCATTTGTCGATTTCATTTGGAATTGCTGAATAGTATTTCTGGCTTTTGGATTGATTCTGAGAAACTCGGCACAATGATAATGCCAAAATTTCACAAATATCGATGATTGACAGTTCGAATGTGAGATTTTTATTTACGTGCAGTTATTTATCATTCGCTGCACTGTGAAGGAGCTCCCTGCAATCACTCATTCCTATAAATTGTTTCAACTAATTGTACGTTTTGTTTTCGGAACACAAGAGAAAACTAATCCGTTATCCAGGACGATCGCTCGCTCTCACTTCGGACCATGTTTACAAGTCAAACAGCTTAGCGAATGAGCTACAAGCATTTTAAATTTGTATTCACATTGTGTGCAAGAGACAGGAAGCACGCGGAGCGGAACTCCAATTCATTTTTATAACAAAACCCGGCTGCAGCATGAATGAGGGGAAGGTGAACCTAAGATAGGAGGGGGGAGTGGAACACTTTTACAGATAGCAACAGAAAAAAAAAGTTTGGTGATAATAGAAGTGATTCGTAGTATTCGCTTTCATATGTTTCCTTCCAGTTCATTCGGTCCAATCGTGCAGCCGTTTGGAGTGGGGAACAGCTGTATTTCGACGGTATTCCCCAGATTGCAGGCAGTGCTGGCAGTCAACTTCGTCCCGGCGTCTTGGATTGCTTCCATCGGGCTGTCGGTAACAATGGACCACACTCATAAAACGAGTCGAGGACTGCCATCCGACATCGGTGCCGATAAACGATGTTCTACCAAAGGCTGGCAGCGCTTGGTCTTCTCATTGTTCGATGACCGATTACAACTGGTGTCCGAGAAATGGGGCAATTCGGTAAAGGATTTCAGTAGTTGATTGCGTTTTTATTTTCATTGTCCCTGCTCAGATGGGCTACGATAACAGCTCACCCATCCTGTTTGCGCCGCTGAACAAACGGTGCATTGTCGCATTTATTTAATTCTATGCTGGATGTATACACATTTCACTTTTTCCATCTTTATTCACATTTTACACATGATGTGCCTGGCTCCGGGAAAATTGAAGAAACTACATGTTCTGGCAAAATACGATACGAACGGTAGACGACGCTGCATCTGCGAGGCAACTGGGAGAGGAAATGAATATGATGATAAAATATGAAAATCGTTTTGTTCAGCTGATAGTTCCCCTTTCCCGCTGCCATCTGACACCCATTCCGAATGTCACGAAAATACACGTACCTACATCTGAGCTGCACCCGAATTTCGATGTGATACGCTTTTTTTGCAGCAACAAATTCTGTTGTAAGCAAGAATATTTGTATGGGCCAACATTGATCCCGGCGAATTCATTCACACACGCAATATTACGACAAAGTATTGTCACAATCGGTTTCTGTAATCCGCTGCATCCGCTATCATAACATGTGTTTGGATTGTTATCTGTTTTCTTTTTTCTTTTGAATGAGAACATGCTGTGACCGGGATCACGACCCTAGGACGCAAACTATATTAGTAAATAATCACTGCTGAGCATTGCGCTTCGATCGCTATTTTTCATCGTGTCGTCAGGAGACGCGTCACTCGTTTTCGTTTGCGACAAGCTCGAGTGGGAAAAGGTAAAAATGGGACACATAATTATAATAAATAGGCCAGCATTAGCACCCTGTTTAGCGGAGTCAGTCGTTTGTGTTGCCTTCGTGATGAAGGTAGACATTTAGCATTCTTGTTGTGCCGGAGATAAATTACTGGTTGCTTCTATAACAAGTACGGTGATAAATCTCAGCTCGTGTTCAAAAATTTATAACGAAAAAAGTCATCTGAGGTAAATTCATTGTAAAAATTTAATTTAAAGCGAAATTAGTAATGGAGATCTTCTGAATCATGATAAACTAGGTGCTTCATTAGATATTTCGATATTTATTCAAATCATAAAAATAAAAGAAGACATTCTTCTGTTGAGCATCTACTCGAAAACATAGTTGCCCATCTCGTAGGGGATGACGGGTTAAGACGGCCACACTAAGCATAGAGTATAATCACACAATGCATACAAAAATTGAAGCATTTTTTTTATGTCGATCCTTAGGATATTTTCCCCAATAACGTTGATTTTCAAAAAGTTTAAGTTTTATTTCAACAATGTACGAAAATAGTGCTACTAAAATCATACCAGGTAAGGTTGGCTACCACTACACTTTGTCCAACTTCTATAAGACCACCCTGAATATATTTCGTTGTGACACAAACAGTTAGGATTTCAACAAGATATTTTCATACGTTGTGCAATGCTTAGAATAAAGTATATTTAACGCCAATTTCATTCAAAAAATAGTTAGTTTATTTATTGGGTTTAAATATGACAATTTTAGCTGTCCAGTTTCGATAAGACCATATCAAAATTCATAATTATTATCAATGAAAATTTCAAAACAATCGGCAGATTTACATGTCAATAATTGGTAACCTTGCCATTTCGGGTAATAATCTTTCAGAACGGATTTCTCGATATTTTCCCATGTCTCCGATATTGCGGAATTGAGCTCATCAATCGTGGTGTACCGCTTTTCCTCAGTGTAGATTCCACGTACAAGGATCCTCCTAAGATTTTCAGCAGGATTCAAGACTGGAAAGCGAGCCGGCCAATCCAAAAAAATATGTTTTTGGTCTCTAATCCATTGCTTAGTTTCCTTGCTGGTATGAACAATAGCATTGTTTTGCTGGAATGTGATTTTTTTCTGATGATATTCACGCAAAACGGTAGGAGAGAGGATTCCATATTAATTGTGAATGATGTAAAAGTTATCTTGAGCTATCTGGTTATACGGAATCCCGTCCCAACCATGCACGAGCCTCCACCGAAATCCCTGGTTGGAAAATACTGTTTCTCCTTCCGTAAATAACGCCAGTACCCGTTGAAACCATCAGGAGCATCCAAATTGAACTTTTTTTCGTCACTGGAGATAACCCATACATTGAAGATCTTTTCGTTATGGTATATAGTAAAACGTATTCTTTTGAAAACATTCTTCGTCGTGACATACCATGCCCACAATACGTAACAACCATTGTTACCATACTTTTTATGTTTGTAAGAACCATAAGTGTTGTGTCCTGTCGCGTTCCGCGTGTTGTGTGTGAAATCGACATTGCAAGTATCTAGTAAAACTTAAATTTGAAACTTCAATGTTGGATGCTTCGTGAAATTTTATATCATATGAACGATCGCGTATTGTGAAAAATTAAGCACAAGTGTAAGTGTAAAATTGTATATGGTAGCAGTTGTGTTAAAAATGACTTGATATATGAAACGATTTATTTCAATTTTCATAAATAAAAATTAAGGTGTATTCCCGCTTGAGAACAGGTCGTTCGGTTCAAGCTGTCTGTTGCTCTATTGTGTCCATTTTCACCCAAGGAAAGTACATACGGCGAGGAAAATCAAAAAGGTGAAGAAAAATTCGAAAAAATGGTTTGTCATATGCTCTACATATAGTATTGGGTGTTGTTTTTTTTTTTCAAAATATATATTTTTATCAAGGCTCATATGGCGTTAGCCTGACGGGGCCGGAGTTCAATATTTTGACAGTTTTTCTTATTATCTATGTTAGTAATATGTAACCGATTACTCGCGGTCGGCTCGAGGTTAGTATTACAAGTGTTCTCGTAATTGGGATGTTGCTGTCTCCAATGCTCTGTACGTGTGCCCGACACGGGATACTTCCTATTGGGATGCAGCTGACCATTAATCAGCAACGCCCCCCTAGTCTGTACCCCATATCTAGCGTGGTGCGTCTTCTCGACTCGAGGAATCCAGGATAGAATGGTCACTAGCCGGCGCAATCATCAGCTCGTGTAGAGTTGTCATGAGCGGTACAATCTTTGGCTCTTGTGGACTGCACAACCTTTGGCCCGTGTATCTGTAAAGAGTGTGTGTATGTATTGCCGCGACTAAGTAAAAGTTTATAGATCGGATAGAAGGGATATGAAACAGGGACACAGTAGTAGGAAACATCATTAAACGTTGACATCGGCGTTTCTGAGGAACAGGTATAGATGAAGCAGAAGATCAGGATCCCGGCTACCTAAGATATCCCGGACGGGGATATCCGATTGTCTGCCTTGTGCTCTCAGTGCTCTAGAGAGCTGAGAGCGAGCAGCATGGAACCGGATACACGACCAGACAACATGCTCGATGTCGTGGTAGCCATCGCCACAATCACAAAGATTGTTTGCTGCGAGCCCAATGCGATGGAGATGCGCGTTTAGGTTGTAGTGATTGGACATGAGCCGAGATATCACGCGAATGAAATCACGACCTACATTCAATCTCTTAAACCAAACACTCGTCGAAACCTTAGGGATAATCGTGTGTAACCAACGACCGAACTCATCTTCACTCCACATGCGCTGCCAACTAACGAGTGTGTCCTGACGAGGAATGTGAAAAAATTCATTATAGGCAATTTGCCTTTCAAAAAGTGTGCCTTCTGAAGCGCCCACCTTAGCTAGCGAGTCCGCTTTCTCATTCCCCGGAATCGAGCAATGAGAGGGAACCCATGCTAAGGTAATCTTGAATAATTTTTCGACCAAAACACTCAATAGATGTCTTATTCTTGTTAGGAAATAAGATGAGCGTTTATCAACTTTCATTGAGCGGATTGCCTCTATTGAGCTGAGACTGTCTGAAAAAATAAAATAATGGTCGATGGGCAGTGTTTCAATGATCCCTAGAGCATAGTATATCGCACCCATTTCTGCGACATACACGGAACAAGGATCTTTGAGTTTGAAAGAGGCACTGGAATTTTCATTGAAGATGCCGAAGCCAGTGGACCCGTTTATGTATGAACCGTCAGTAAAGAACATTTTATCAGATCCAACTTTCCCATATTTTTCCGAAAATATCGACGGAATAGAATCGGAGCGTAGGTGATCTGGTATTCCATGGATTTTTTGTCGCATGGACAGATCAAAAATGACAGAGGAATTGCAAAAATATGGGAAGCAAACTTGGTTGGAGATGCCTGGTGAAGGGTGCACGTCGTGGGTAAGGTACTCATGGTATAAAGACATAAAACTTGACTGAGGAGTCAGTTGTAGTAGATTTTCGAAGTTATCAAAAACCAATGGATTCATGATCTTGCAACGGATGAGAAATCTGTAGGATAATTCTGTGAGCCGAAGAGTAAGCGGGGGTACTCCTGCCAAAACTTCGAGACTCATCGTATGTGTCGAATGCAAACACCCCATTGCTATACGCAAGCAACGATATTGTATTCTCTCCAGCTTGAGAATATGAATCCTGGCAGCTGATCGGAAGCAAAAACTGCCATATTCTAACACTGATAATATCGTTGTTTTGTATAACTGAATGAGGTCTCCTGGATGGGCACCCCACCATGTTCCGGTTATTGTTTGGAGAAAATTGATTCTTTGCTGGCATTTCTGTTTCAAATACGCAATATGTATTCCCCAGGTACATTTAGAGTCAAAATATACTCCAAGGTATTTGAAAAACATCGAGTGCTTGATCGTTTTGCCGGATAGGTGAAGCTGGAATTGGGCGGGTTCGTGCTTCCTAGAAAAAACGACCATTTCAGTTTTCTCCGTAGAGAATTCGATACCCAGCTTGAGGGCCCACGTGAACAGATTGTTCAGGGTATCTTGCAACGACTTTTGCAGAACGACAGGATTAGTACCCGTGATGGAAATAACTCCATCGTCTGCAAGTTGTCTCAGCGTGCAGTCTCTAGTTAGACAATCATCCATATCATTGACGTAAAAACTGTACAAGAGGGGGCTTAGGCAGGAGCCTTGCGGTAGGCCCATAAAACTGTAACGAGAAGATTTTGAGTTGCCATGAGAGAAATTCATGTGCTTTTCTGACAGTAAATTGTACAGGAAATTATTCAGAATTGGTGAAAGTCCACGATTATGGAGCTTCTCTGAGAGAATTTCCATGGAAACTGAATCAAATGCCCCTTTGATATCGAGAAAAACGGAAGCCATTTGTTCTTTGCGAGCAAATGCGATTTGGATTTCAGAAGATAGCAGCGCGAGACAATCATTCGTCCCTTTACCTCGGCGGAAGCCAAACTGCGTATTTGACAGCAAATTGTTCGTTTCGACCCACTTGTCCAAACGAAGTAGAATCATTTTCTACTTCGTTTGGACTGTTGTTAGTCCAATAAGCAATGGATTGAATAAAAACTTGTAAATTAAAAATTATAAAAGAAAGTACTTTAAAAGTAACATATTTTAACTGATGAGAAAAAATGATAATTGTGTTCGATATTGATAATTATCTTATATTCAATTGGAGAGTTTTTTTTTCTTTATTTTATTCATACATATCACAGAAAGCATCTCGTCTAGGATCACAGAGGGCGGTTTTCATCATATCTCATTCCACTTAGGCATCTTCTAACTCATACGCACCATCCAACGACTGTTTACCATCCTTCTGTCATCAACACTCGGTTATCACTGGTGAAGTGAACAAACAAAACGTAACAACCAAACAAAACGGCCCTTTTCACGGCCACCAAATCATTACCAAAGCGTTTGACAATGTTATTCTTCAAACATATCCAAAATCAACAGATGACCTAACGGAATCCTACGTCAACTATGCGGTCGTGTCTCGGACACAACCCTCCTATGACTTTTTTTTGTCAGACAAGTGTTTGTATCAGGAACCGTCTCAGGTGCTGGTTGTCTGTTTCTCTCCTTCGTTTGATTTTTAGTTTTGGAATTGCGATGTGCGGGTGCTAACTTCTCATGCCCTGAGTGGCATGGATGGACTGAATCACTTTGGATTCCGTTATCGACTGAAAATTCATCGTCATATTCATCTTCAATGAACATAGAATATTCTTGATGTACTGACTGGATAGTATCATCACCAACTATTGCATCAGCAGCATTGACTAATTCGCTCGTATTTTGATCACTTCCATTTGGACTTTGGTTGATCGATAGCTAAGCGGAGACAAGACCAAAAATGATATCACCGTTGCTCTGTATAACTGTATCACTCGCATCGATTTGATCAATAGTAATATAACCGTTCAACACATCAACATTGGGTTCGTCACGTCGTTATTATTATCTGCTTGTGAGTTCAATTTCTCTGTATTTTCATATTGACTTCTCGATCTCGTCTGCGCCAAGAAATCTGCTGCCGCGAAATCACCGTCTGTGAATATATACGGATCAAATGGATTGATTTCTGTGGCACGAAATCCGTTTTGAGCGGCTCGCATGTTCGCATATCTAACGAAGCTGTAATTCACCAGTGCACAAATGTTGTAGGGAGCGATTGCCTTTCCTGAAAATTCGGAAGACAAATACATACATTACAGTCTAATTGACCAAACGACTAAACTCAATTTACAAACCTGGATTTGTCTTTAAAAAAAGACGGGTGGGTAATGTCGGGGACATAACCGGAGTGACGTAGGACTATACAAAGGGGACAGCTTTTGTTAAATATATTGTTTTATTTTCTTCTCCTACGTGAATACCTACCTATCTACCTGAAAAATGGATTAGTTTACTGTTTACTCTTTATGAATATGTTGATGGTTCTGAAAAGAACCTTTGGTGTTGTGTTTTTGTTATCACTCGATATTCCCATCTTGTTCGGTTAAACCTTCCTGTTTAGCTATTGCGTTTGCCACTCGCCACAGCTTTCACAGTTGCAAAATTTCTTCCCATCCAGCTTTGTGACATGTTGTACAGTAAATTATATTTAATGCGACGTGCCGAAGCACCACTCAGTGTCACATTGGAGGCGATTTTAACCTGTAATTGAACATTTGCGATGACAGTGGTACAGTGTCGACTTTCAATGTGGGTTCATAATTTGGATCTCTATGTTTACAAAAATGTCCAACTAAATAAGTCGCATTACATGTCCGTCCAATTAGCTAAATGTCGAACTAATTGTAAATTACTGTACTTTCAATCTGGAAACAATTTAAGAATTGGTGAAAATTGAATAATCAGGAAAGTTCCCAACTATCAATAAGCTCAGAACAACTGCCAAATTCACATACTCATCATATCCTGACAAACAAATTATGAAAAAATCAATTTGTGTTTTATTATTATTTTGGATATTGTTTTAGAAAGCATTGAACTGTATTTCCTAAACTCTTTTTTGGGAGGTTTAATGGCCCTGAAAAGCGCCTTGTTTTATGGAATGGTTCCAATTTAGAAAACTTAGTACTCGTGGTTTTGAAAAAAACCATTTCGAACGCCCTCGATGCCGCCTTGTTCTGGATTTGCCATCAAAGCAGTTTGTATAAAGAACAAACTTTTTTCTTCTGCTACCTGAAGCCGTTTTGCGATTGCGTTTGCCACTCGCCACTCGCTGCAACTGCCTGTTGTCTTGATGTCCACCGAACCGAATGTGTTCTGTTCCGAATGCGGGTTTTCTTATCGTCGCGAGCAGCTTTGCCAGCTACCTCGATCACTTCGGCGGCCGAAACTATATATCGCCGGCTAGGTGGACTGGTGCACTGGTACTAACGTGCTCGGCCTAGCTACCCTTGCGGGGAACTCCAGATCAACACGGTTCGAGCGGGATTCTGCCTTTCCCTTCACTTTTCCTCCTTTACCATGTCCAGACATGGCTGCTTGGGTTGGTTTGTTGATGTGTTCTGATGCGAAACGATGTGGTGTACGGCTTGAATGAGAATGATCGTTACGGCAGCGGAGCGGGGATTTTTAAGCTGACTGGCTGGCTCGAAAATTACGCATGTGTGAGACTGCGACCAATGTTTCGTTCATTTTTTTCTTTTTCCTTTCCAATCGTGCTTCATTCTATTTCGCTGCTGCTCTGGTTGCCCGTTTTGGCCGGTACGATTTGAGGAGCACAAAGTGGACCAATAAAAAATGGGCACATAGTGCATTTTGACAATGCTTGATATTTCACAATTATTCAATTATTTATCTCAAGAAAAATGAAATGTTATTCGTTATGATAGATGCGTAGATATATTTCCTATCAATTGATGCAAAAACCTTTGCGATCTATTGAGAAATGCTCGAGTTATAAGCGTTCCAAATCTTGCATTTTTCCTACTTGTTCAGTGCCTAGATTTCCATTTCACCCCCTATATCTTCCGGTTAGACGTAGTCCTACGTCAAAATTCCAACCGCCGTTGCGTAATGTGGTTTTAGCGGGCCCATCAACGCGACATCTAACGGTTGAGTTTTGTGCGATGTATGTGGTGGAATCGAAACGATCTGGACAAAGTTTTTCTTCGCCTTCTCTAGCATTAACAAATTTCTTGTATGCGTGGAGTGTCCATTCAGTAACAACAATACAGGTGAATCAACAGACGGTCGAATGTAAGGTAAGAAGTGCTCGAACCACTCGGAACAGGTTGTTAGTGTGCTCCAGCCACAGGAATTGCAGGCGAACACAGATCTTTCAGGAGCACCTACCTTCTGTATCGTTCATTCTTTGTCCAGTGAAAATGAACATTGGTGGTGGGAATTCTCCAGATGCAGACATTTTCATTACCACCGTAGTATTTACGTCTCTTTCATTGGATGAAATTCCTCCCACTTGATGTTGTCCTCTTTTCGATAAAACTTTCGACGACTTATTCTGCACCTGAAATACGTGAAAAATTATGACAATCACAACCTTTGGAGGTTAAGCAAAACCATATTACAAACCGTAGAAAAACCTGTTTCGTTCATGTTCCAGATTCTGTGAAGAGGATACTGATGCTCGTTGAAGATTTCACCAAGAGGAGTAAAATATTTACGCCTGCTAACTCGGTTGAATCCTGTTGCTCTTGCCAATGATTCATTTTCCGCAGTCCACAGGGACAGATTCGGATGACGTTTTAGAAAACATTTCAACCAATCGTATCCAGCTAGCTTTTCCGATTGATTGAATGGGTGTGATTTGTCTCAGCTAATTCGAATGCCGAGTTTCTTACGTCTCTTCGAGTCAGTCCGTAAAAACACTTACTCACATCAACAATATGATTGACCAATTGATGTTCCTGCTTTTCACTAAACACTGTTGTGAAACTTCCCATACGAGAAACAGACTTCGCTATGTAACGGAGCAATGTTTTCTTTGGTATTCCATATTCCCGAGCCGCACAGTTTTTGGAGATGCCTTTTCTGACAGGTTGCAGGTGGCAGGATGTAGGTTATCGACAGTCCATGATTGTCGATTAGATTACCGGACGTAATGGCGCACAATTTCTGGAATGTGTAGGATGTAAATAAAGTTTTGTTCAGTAGCGGATCATTTTGCACCGAATCATGGGTGCATTTTGCTCCGGCAGTACCAGCAAAATGTTATTGGCCACAAAACAGTGAAAAATGTAAAAACTTACCCAAATTTCATTACAGGAATCTAGCACGTCCCACAATCAGTCTGTTATGCGATGACGCCGGTGATTATTGTTATTTTGATTACTGTAGCAGCAGAGAAGAGAAGTGTAACATGAGAGAAAAAAGTGGCAACGATTTGTGTCAAGAAAATGTAAAAAGTGAAAAAATTGACAGATGGTTTACGCTCTAAAAAATTAACATAATGTTAAGATGTCTTTAAAACGGTGGGAGACGTCATAGATAAGGTGGGAGGTACATATATAATGTTATTAATGTTATTAATGTTAGCATCATCAGGGCTCTATATTTTTAAATATTTTTTCTCGAAAGCTTAGGATTACATCTTTTCTTACAACACATCTTTGATTTTTTAATGTGTTAGGTAAAAAATCCTCAGATTTCAAGAAAAAAATATAAAAAATGTAGCGCCCTTGGTCCCGAAACCATGAAAACTATAAAAAACAGATACAATTATTAATCACGAGAACAAAATTATTCCAAAAAATTCTAGCTTATTGGCTCTTATTTGATATATCGATCATCTCGGTTGAAATTGTAACTCAAAAAAGAAAAAAGAACCAAACTGTTTTTGAGTAAAGAATGTAAATGTCTAAAAAACTCCTCAGTTTTCAAGAAAAAATCTAGAAAATTATAGCGCCGTTGGTCCCGAAACCATCTTCTTCTTCTTCTTCAATGGCACTAACGTTCCTAGAGGAACTTCGCCGTCTCAACGTAGTATTACTTGCGTCATTTTTATTAGTACTTAGTTGAGATTTCTATGCCAAATAACACGCCTTGAATGCTTTCTGAGTGGCAAGCTCTAGAATACGCGTGATCACAGTGCAAGTCGGAGGAAATTTCTTTGACGAAAAATTCCCCCGACCAGAACGGGAATCGAACCCGAACACCCGGCATGTTAGTTATGACGCTAGCCACTCGGCCACGGGAGCACTCAACCCGAAACCATGTAAACAATAAAAAATCTATAATTACACAATCAATAATTACGCAAAAAACCAAACTTCTTGAAAGTTTGATATTTTTCCAAAAAAGACTAGCTAATTTATTTTAATTTGATGTGTCGATCATCTGAATCAGCTTAGTGGTTCAAAAGTTATGATTTATAAACTTATTTTTGGGACATATCAAATGAAATCTTATTCTTCTATGAATCTAATTCAATCGGTCATTCAAACAAAATAAGAAAATAAATACTGCACAAAATTTTAATTATAAAGCTTAGAGAATTTTCCACAATTCGCTCTTTCACACCAAATTTTTATCTTGTCGCAATTTTAAACTCCTCAAATTGAATTGTCAAAATGATAGGTCAAAAAATGGAAAGCAGGAAAAATTAACAAATAATGGAGGGTAAATAATAAAGCAAAGGATTTTTAATAACCATCTCAAAAAAATATTGAAAAAAAATCTTTTTTTTTTCATTTCTCTTTCAAATTTTGATGAAATTGCACTGAATAGTTAAAAAAGGGCAATATTAATATTTGAATAAACTCATGTAATTATAAACATGTTTATATAAACCTTCCCATCTTATCATTCTTCATTAAAGACCTTGCGTCAATGCGACAGCTAGAAACCCATACACTCTCAAATCAAGTGTGCCTGAAAAAATTATATTCTTCACGTAAACAAGTGATGAAAATGTGGACACTTTTTAGTCAGTGAATTGTATGGAGTTCCACTGCTGTGGTAAAAGCTTAAGGAAGCGGACGTCAATATAATACGTTTTGAGTTTTAAACCAGTTTTTGTTTATGTTTCCATTTTCTGACTACATAGGGTTGCCAAACAAACATGGTGACCAAAAATGAAGATTTTATAACTAGCAAGAACACGTTCAAGTTATGAATAAAGTTTTTTCATGTTAAAACGATGGAGGTGCATCCTGCCTCAACGGTGCACTTTATACCACTTTCCCCTATATCTCCTCGTTCACTTCGAACGCCGAACTGATCGTCAGTCGCAGAAGGATCTTCTGTGAAGACTTGCTGTGAGAGTACCCAGTCCCCTGCCCTGTTGTAGCCGTCCAATGTCGGGTAGGTCTCGTTATCCATTATAACTATGACGTCGGGCTTCGCCGGAAAAATGTTTTTCACCAACACCGTTAGCCGCTCCTTCTGGGTGATTTCATGCTGCTCAGACACGGACGAAGTTCGCCGGGTCACCTGGTATTCCATATGATTATTCGTTCTGTAATGGAAGTCACTCATTAATTTACTATCGACTGAGTGAGAATGGCATTGGCAGCATGGAGTGGGGAGATCAAGACCGAATTCATGGAAAATCAGCCGGTTCCTCCGAAAAATGGAAAAGCAGACGCTCGTCTGCAAGACTTGAAAGCATATTTCTCGTTTATATTTAACTGAAACTCAGATATGTGCATACGAAAAATGCGAAAAAGAACTTCGTTATGTAGCATGCAGAATAAATATTCAGAATCCTGACAACAAAACCACCAAGAAAAATCGTTCGAACAATCCATTTCTAAAAATATGTTGCTTCGTTTCGAATCGCTTAGCCCGTCCCACAAACGGGGCAGGACATAAGCCGGAACCACACGCGGCTCACCGATGTAATACCGCTTAATGGAATTACAAGAGATGCGAATTAATCAATGATGCCACTGCGGATTTTCACAATCTCAGTTTCATCATACTAGGCTCCAGAGCTCGGGAATGAAACGAGGTAAATGGCACCGTAATACTGTTCATATTTGTACATTCGATTTTGTGGTACCAGGTGGGACGGATGATAGGAATTTGAACACATAAAAACTCCCAACCATTGTTCATTGCACAAGTGGAAAGTTTGTACAATTGCCACGTGCAAATTTCGACCACAATCAAATATGTAAACCAACGGAAATAACTGCTAATTAAATAATTGGAATTGATAATGCAATTATCATACGGCAGCAAGTGCACTTATTGAAACAATCAAGTGTTCGATTTGAGCTTGTTCGGCGAAAAAAGTTATAATATATTATTTTATGCAGCTTATGAATTTCAGCTGAAACTAAATTGGGTTCAATAATGATGCCTCTCAGTAATGGAATCAAACCGTCAGCATTCGTTATTCGGTAGGTCGCAGAATAATTGCTTCTGGGTAAATCGCCGCTCGGAAAAGTTTGTGTTGCACCTGCAAAAGTTAGTGCATGTTGGCACGACAACGATATACACTCTATAGTTCCGGAATTATTCATGTACCAATAGCGAAAAAGATTATTTTCCAATAATTTCGAAAACTGTTCGTGGTGTAAGCGAGTAATGATGATAATGTTTTTATCTCTGTGTCACCTCAGCCCTCCATCCTTTCCAATCAACGTCAACATAACTTTGACCCTATTGTTTTCGGCCTCATATGAATTCTGCACCTGTATCGGGGCTGGGATGTATATAGAATCAACGGCGGAACCAAACCAGTAAACTTCAATTGGAGTGATGTCTAATCTACATTTCTAATTGTCATCCTTCCGCATGGTTCGGTGGGGGCGGATGGTAGCTTTTCGAAATTTAGAACGACGTTTTAACGGGGGATGCATTGAATGCGAATTGTTTTCAGAGTCCTGCTTTCTCGGTGGAACCGAACCGAGCCCAGTGATGCGATCCTAGTTTGTCTTGTGTCATTCTTGCCTTCAGGTAAGGCAAAATTTCGCCAACACAAACAGAATAAGTTCGTCACCCGAGAGGCAACCTGTGTTTGTTTGTGTGTAGTTTTGAATAGCGATAATTTACATGTGCAAGAAGCGTAAAATTGCGCAATGTATTCGCAAACATACTCCATTCGACTTTCTCCGGTAAACCGATCCGGTATCCTGCGAATATATGGTACCGCAGAGAGGTTGCTTTGCATAGGGAATAGAAGGAATTCATTATCCGCTGCTACTGGTGACTTCATAGAACTTGATTTAACTATGCTGGATTCAGATAATTTAGCTATGCTGGATAATGTAAAAATACTAACAATTGTGGTTCTTCTCGAATTTCAAAGCATTGTTCATTTTCTCAAAATTGCGGTTGGGTTGTTTTCATCTGGTTTACCGGGTGATAGTGCTCTCGTTGTATATTTGGAGATTGACAGTGATTAGTTCAAAAGAAACATCGTTAGTGTTATAGTTAAACTTGAAAATGTATTTCTCAAACTAGATGTTTCCATTAATGAGAACTGGTTTCGCTCA
Organism: Toxorhynchites rutilus septentrionalis; assembly: GCF_029784135.1. Lineage (NCBI taxonomy): Eukaryota > Metazoa > Arthropoda > Insecta > Diptera > Culicidae > Toxorhynchites > Toxorhynchites rutilus. The sequence goes on along the minus strand of NC_073745.1, from coordinate 327,536,498 downwards.
AGTGAAAAGCCTGGGGGATCTTCGTAGCCTAATTGCCTAATTGGTTGCGTGTCCGCTACTAAGCAAACGATCATGAGCTCATAACTCAGGGCCCTCGACTGACCGTCTTTGTGTGTTATTCTAGCTGCTACGTCCACGCAACAGTCATCATGGGATGGTGATCTCAGCCTCTCACTTCACGTACGATCTGATGCATCGGTAATTGGTACTATTACTAATACAACAATGGGAGCCTCATATCAACAGTCCCCCTGTGTATGGACCAAACTGTGAAATTTGAACAATAGGAATATTCTCACGCCGAAAAAAGGCGACATGTGTATCAATAGAATAGGAATACTCTTACGCCTAAATGGCCACTGTGTAATATACAACAAAATTATCGCAAATAAAAATATACACGGAGGTATTCAGCTCTGTTACAGCTGAATTGCTAAATGAGCCTGATAAAATAAACAAATGGGATAAAAAAGCGAAAAGCCAAGACAAAGTATTTCTCAACGTGTTTCTACTGAACTGATGATGGACTTCTAAGAATTTTTCCATTTCATCCTAAGGGGTCGATAGAGAATTTGATCATGTTGATTTTCTCAAATGGATGAACCTCAAAAAAACTTTTATTTGGCAGAATGTTCAAGAGCGCTTCCAATGAATCCGAAGGTTAACAAGTTAACAACAGGTTAGGTAAGGTTAACAAGATGCGGCAGGTAGAGGATGTTGCAAATACCAAATCGGTTATGTCCGGTGGACACGAAGTGTCTCAGGATGTCCATCTTCTTCGCTCCGGGTGGAGCTGGCAGTGTGAAAAAATAATAAAGTTTCTTGAAGACTTTCACCAAGGCTGCTGCGAATCAACATCGTTGATTTTTGTTGAAGGCTCAATAAACATAAGATTCAAGGGAAATTTGTTCCATTATATTATATTTTCTAGTTTTTTCCGATCGCCGTCCGAAATTAGGTAATTTTTCTAATTTCTAATGCATACGCTAACGCCAAAATTTCAGAAAAATGGCATCGAATTTTCAAATATTCTATTCGGTAATTTGAAGAAAATGATTGAATTCGAATCGCGGTTTCCAGGCTTAAATGCTCTGACTGAGCGAGTTTTTTCAAACGTAAAAAAAAACTGTACCACCGAAAAATTACAACTATGTGCCGATAAGATGAGAGAAATAATACAGATCAGGTTTAATTGCATGGATGCCAGAATATTCAGAATTCCATGAATAAATATTGTGTTCAAATGACAAATGACTTCCCATATGGGGAAGTGAAGTTTTTTTAAAAAAACAGATAACTAAACTAAAGCTAAAGCTAAAAGAATCGCGACCGTCCTCGTCCGCTAACTAACTAATTATGTCTTTATTAAATCTCTCTAGTTTCGATACAAGTTGGAAATCATTAACATTGTTACTGGGATAATTCGATGCCTTCGTGGTGGGTCGTCTGCTGCGATCTAGTTCCGGATTGTTTATAGTTGCGGCATATCTTATGCCGTGGGTGTGCTCGCTGGTTTGTTATACGGGCTGTGGCGATAACTTATATACATAAAGTTTTTCTTGGGTGTCCCGCGAAAGACCTCTGACCATCTGGTTACTTTAATCATGAACAAAGGGATAAAGAATATTACAAATAGACGAATTTCATGCTAACTCGTTTTAGGCAGTGCCATATGAGATAGCAGTGAAACGATGTAGGTGTAAGGGGTTGTGTCCCATTCACCGGATGTTGGCAATAGGCCAACGAGACGGTGAGGGAAAAGGAAAGTTTCCGGGTAAACAATCTGTTTATTTATAAACACGATTAAAAAATTCCTATAAATACATTCACAATTGTTAACTGCTTTTGGAATTCAAAATGAAGGAACTTACGTTTAATATTCCAATTTCCTCTTTTGTCCTTTCAAAGTCCTTTCAAGTCTTTTCGTTATCTTGAGGTTATCTTTGAGAATAATTATGTGTAAGTTTATGTCGGTAAGTTAATGAGATAATTTTTCTGTATCTCATGTAAATATTATAGTCACCTTGTATACATATAGCACTTCGCAAATGTACTTTTAGCACTAAATAACTATAAAGTTCGCACTAGGTAAGTATTTAGCAAGTAAGGTAAGTATATTTAATAATCAACTTCTTTTTAATTTCAGCTCTCTAATCCACTATAATTTTTTGTTTCTTTTTCAGAATGGCGCCCGAGGAAGAATCCAGAAAACAACAACAACAAAAAATGACAAGTTTACGTCCGAGAGCCCGTACGTTGACGTTTCTCGCTGCTCCCGCTGAAGGCAAGGTGGTTCATATCTCAAGGTGAGACGCGCCGACCAAGGGGTCGTGACAGTCTCCCCCAGGTATGCCAGACCCCTGGCTTACCTCCTCATCGCGTCGTACCTCAAGAATCGCAAGCTTCGTCGCTGGTCGCTCATAAATGCCCGCCTGGGTCTGTACTGCCGCCGACCTTACCTGCCCATCTTTGCTCTTGTTTACTGAAATTACCCGTCCTTTGGGCCAACAATTTCTTGGCAGTCCTGGATCGACCACCACCACTATGTCGTTCACCTCAATTGGCTTGACCTCGTCAAACCACTTCGACCTCTTCGTGAGGTCCGGCAGGTAGTCACGCACCCATCGTTTCCAGAAGATGTTCGTTTCGACCTGTGATATGCACCAGGATCGTCGAAGAACCACTGCACTGTCGTCGAAGATCGTGGCCGGCTTGAGACCACTTGAAGAACCCAACAAGAAGTGGTTGGGTGTGAGAACTGGGGCTTCAGGATCTTCTATCGGCACGTAGGTTAACGGACGGGAGTTGATGACATTTTCTACCTCTGTCAGCATGTTTCGAAGAGTTTCATCCGTTGGATTCCGCCCTGGTTTCATCGCCGTTAGATTCCTCTTCACTGACTGAATCAGCCTTTCCCAGGATCCTCCCATATGAGGAGACGCTGGAGGTAGGAACTTCCATTCCGTCTCTGGACTGGTGATTTCTCTAATAACCTCCGCTTGATCCATCTTTTTGAGTGCCACCTCAAGCTCGTTATATGTCGCTTTTATTTCTTTGCTCGCCGCTGTAAAATTTGTACCACGATCGGATAATATTTGTATTGGTACGCCTCGCCGTGCCATGAAGTTCCTCAATGCCAGGATGCACGAATTCGCACTGAGCGAATGTGCGATTTCAATGTGTACCGCCCGTATAGTCATGCACGTTATAAGCACACCCCATCGCTTTTCAAGTCGTCGCCCTACCACCACTAACATAGGACCGAAATAATCAATTCCGATGAACGAGAACGGTCTGGTGAATGCCGCCAGCCTTGCCGCAGGAAGATCAGCCATCGGAGGCGGACGTGGAGTAGCCCTTTGAATTTTGCACTCCTGGCATTTCGTTCTGACTCGCTGGAAAAGCCGTCTGATTCTCGGAATCCGGAAAGTCTGCCGCAACTCATTTATGACAGTCGAGTGATTTTGATGATGGTAACGTTCGTGAAAATCCTGGACTATCAGCCATGTGACGTGATGATCTCTTGGGAGGATAATCGGATTCCTAGCATCCATCGAAGCATATTCACACGCGCTGATTCTTCCATGCATTCGCAGTACCTTCTGCTCATCCAAGAACGGATTGAATTTGTGGATTGAGCTTGATTTCGACAACGTCTTTTCCTCAGATCCTGCGCTGAGAATTCCTATCTCGTCTGGGAAAGCATCCACTTGAGCTAGTCGATACAGGTAGATAGTGGCTTGTTGAAGCTCCTCAGCAGACAGTGGGCCAGTGATCCGTTTCCCGTTCTCCGAATTCTGGCGAATGTTGTGAGCGGCTCTCAGTGCTGTGGCGGTTGCACGCAACAAGCGCTTCCACGACGAGTAATCCTCAACGTTTATCACTGGCGCAGGTTCCGCCTGGTGGTAGAAGATGTTTGCTCGAAGTTCTTCGTCGGTGGTATCCTCTCGGTACGGATTGGATGGCCAGTTGCTGCGAAATTCCCATAAAAAGCAAGGGCCTTTGAACCATCTACTGTTCTCGGTGAGGTCTGGCACTCCCTGCCACTTCGTTGCATCGTCCGCGACGTTCTCTTTCGACCGCTTGTACCCCCAGTCTGCTGCTTCTGTTGTTTCCAGGATTTCGCTGATGCGGAATGCAACGAATTGCGAATACCGTCGATGATCTGATTGAATCCAGCACAAAACGTCACGGGAATCCGTCCAGAAGAATCGCTTATGAACCTTGAACGATAGCGACTTCATGATCCTATCCGCCAACCTTACTCCAATAACGGCAGCCTGTAACTCCAACCTCGGAATGGACAAGAATTTGAGGGGAGCCACTCGAGTTTTAGCCCCAACTATAGCACATTCCACTGTGCTACCTTGCTCAAAGCGTAGATAGGTGACAGCTGCGAAGCCCGACAGACTAGCGTCGACGAAGGTATGCAATTGGATATTGGTTTGCGGACCGAGCTGCGTCAGGGAGCGATAACCACGGGGTATACTGACATTCTGAACCTTCGGTAGGATATCCAACCATTTCTCCCACTTTTCGTTGAGACTTTCAGGTATTAGGGCATCCCAACCGATGCCTGCGCGCCAAATATCTTGGAACAGGATCTTCAAATAGATTAGCACGTTCGATATCAGGCCAAGCGGGTCGAAGATAGCCATTAACGTCCGTAGAACTTCGCGTTTCGTCGGTTTTCGTTGACCTTCGAGAAGCTCTCGGTCGTGCTTTGACGAGAGCTTGTAGATGAACGTATCGGTAGATGTGCACCACCACATTCCCAGAAACTTCTCAGTCCCCAACTCCACTGCGAGATTCAAGCTCTTCTCGGCTGTTTTGTCTTCCTTCATCGCCTCTACAACTGCCGGCGAATTGGAAATCCAATTTCGCATGTCGAATCCAGCTTGTGCGTGCACGAATTTCACGTCCCTGGCGAGTTGGATAGCTTCCTGTTCCGTTTCGACGCTTACCAGCATGTCGTCCACATAATGCTGCTTGATAATCGCTTGTGTGGCTGCAGGGAATTTCGTTTCGAACCTGCGCGCATTGAGATTCTTTACAAATTGCGCGCAACTAGGTGAGCAGCAGGTACCAAACGGCATCACTTGAGTCACGTAGACGTCTGGTTCACCGGAAGAGTCGTCGGACCATAGCACTCTGAGGCAATGTTGATCTTTCTCGGACATCAGTACCTGCAAGTACATCTCCTTCACGTCGCCGCTGAGCCCCACCCGGAATTCACGGAACCGATAGAGTACATAGTCCAGAGGCGTAAGCAAGTCCGGTCCTGTCATGAGCATTGAGTTCAGAGAAACGCCATTTGTTTTGGCGGCTGCATCCCACACGATTCTTACCTTCCCGGGTTTGTTCGGGTTGAATACAGGAAATAACGGAAGATACCACACCCGTTCATGGGAAGTGCGCAGTTCCTCCTGGGAAAGCTTTCTAATGTATCCCTTTCGCAGATAATCCTCAATTTTCGCCCGCAAAACGTTGGATAACTCCGGCTGTTTCTTCATTCCTCCGCCTCCAAGCAGTGGAAACGCCGCAGCGCCGTTGGTTTGCTGTTTGGTAGGCGAACCTTGTCGAATTTCCATAACAAACTAACCTCGTATCGGCCGGTATTTGTCTGGACAGCTGACTGCAGGATTTCTTGCGCACGCTGCTCTTCGCTAGAGACTAAACGCTTCTCCGATTTGTATACTCCTAGGCTATCCAATGAAAAGTAATCACGGACGGCTTGCTGCAACATTTCATCGGATTGTTCGCTACATGGGCACGGCTGTACACTATGGCGATGATACCCTACTAGAGCGTCTATCGTTTCACTTCCTCCGTGAATAATCCAACCGAGACGTGTCTTCGTTGCTATTGGTTCATGCATTTTCCCCTCCCTTCCTTTGAGTGGAAAAGTGAGATTTGCGTTGTCGATCCCAATCAACAGTCGAGGCTGTACGTTTTTGTAGGATTCGATCGGGATGCCCTGCAGATACGGGTACTGATCGCTAAGCTTTTGCATATCTACCGTCTGATGGAATAGATCAAGACTGGCGACGGTATGAGCTCCTGTAATTCGATATTTCTCGAACTCTCCTGTCCCGGAAATCTCGAGGTCCAGCTTCATAGAGTCGTTCTCCATCCGCCGCTTGTTGCCTGTCCACTTGAGGCACAAGGGTATGGTTTCTCCTTGCAACTTCAACTCTTGCACCAGCGATGAATCCACTAGGGTGAGCGATGATCCATCGTCGAGGAAGGCGAACGTCTTAATGGACTTACTCGGACCATGGATGACGACTGGAGCGACTCGAAATAACCCCTTGTTAGCGGACTTGTGATGAGCGTTGCACTCGCGAACCGAAGTGTTTTGAGCAACTTTAGCAGCAGTCGTTCCCGGAGCGTTGGAACTACTTGTGGCGGTCCCATCGCGCTGGATGTTGTGAAGAAGTTGATGGTGTTTGAAGGTGCACCCATTCTTCCCGCAAACCTGTTTGGATTTGCACGTTCCGTTGTGTTTGCGGAGGCACTTCCTACACAGGCTGAACTCCTTCACTACTGCCCATTTGGCGTTATATCCCAGCTCCTCGAATCGCTTGCATTTCTCCAGATGGGAACAACTTCCTTTGCAAACAACACATGTCTTGGCAGGTCGCTCAGTGGTGACCTGTTGACGCGGCTTGCCCACAGGATCATCGGATGTTTCCTGGTTGTGCGCATTGAGGAAAGCAGAATTTTTTCTGCTGCTTCGGGCCGGTTTGGTTTCCCCCAATTGCAGGCTTGCAATCGGACAGACTATTTCTGCCAACTCGTATAACCATTTCGAAAACGCTGCGAGGTGTACACGTGGTAGATTACGACGGTATTTCGCCCATTCTATCTTGAACGACGAAGGTAGTTTATCCACCAGTTCGTGCAGGAGGGCCACGTTATATGAATATTCTTCCAGCTGGCAGGCTTCGATCGTCGCACACAGGTTCTGCACGGCAAGAGAGAATTCGATGATCGTATCCAGCTGGTCAACTTTCGGAGCAGGCGTCGAGTGGATCTTGCTTATCAGATTCTGGACGATAACTTCAGGGTTCCCAAATAACATCTTCAAGGTGGAAAGAATACCCGAAACGTTCGCTGGATGCATTAGTCTGTATTTAACTGCATCGTATGCCTTTCCTTTCAGACATTTTTGTAACCGAATAAGGTTTTCCTCCGGTGTGTAACCACACAGGTTGGTCGTTGTCATAAACGTTGAGTAGAACAACGGCCATTCTTCCGGAGTACCATTGAAAAACGGAAGTTCCCTTGAAACCGCCTGGCGTGCGGCTACCTGGCTGCGTGTCAAGTTATTTTCATCATCGTCTTCACCTGGAACCTGTCTTGGGGTGAAACGCTGCTCCGGATGGAAACCAGGCCCTGGATTGCCTCGTTGCTGGTTAAAATGCGATGGCGTATTTTCTGACATCATGTGTGGATTAAAAGTTGATTGGCATGCTGCAGCTAGTGAATCCGGAACTCGATTTCTAGACGGGTTTGGCTGGCGATGAAACTCAGGCGTACTATGCACCGGAGCACCATGCAGATTCGTTTCGGCAGCTTCGTTCAACCAGTCGAACATTCTTAAATCCGATCGATCCTCCTCTACATTCGCCTCCGAATTATCGTTGTCTATTTCCTTCAGCAACTCGTGTCTTCTACGTAAGTATTCGCGTTGGGTTGCTTCTTCTGCTTCCTTAAGTTTCCGTTCTTCATCCAAGATCTTCAACTCCAACTTTAACTGTCTCTGCTTAGCGGACCTCCTGGAATTTGCTCCGGAATGCTGGTTCAGGTTATCTTCCAAAACTTGTTGCATGTTTCTTGGAAGATGGTTTGGATGCAGCGACTCCGACGGCTGTTTTTGTGGTCCTCCTGGTCGGGCAGCAGTTGGCACAAACGAAACGGACTTCGGCGGAATGGATGGAACAGTACTGGGTACAAACGGAATAGGCTGAGCGGTACTTGATGGCACTGTGTAGCACGTATCATAACAATTCACTCCCGATAACGAAACTTGCGGATTTGACATGCGAGACGACGATATCGGTGGCATCGGACAATTACCTTGCAGTGGCTGATAGGGTGGCATCATATAATAGGGCGACATGAACGAGTAGGGTGGCATGAACGAGTGGGGAGGCATGAGCGAGTGGGGAGGCATGAACGAATGAGGTGGCATTGTCATATTTTGACTAAATGTATTGCATATTGTATTTGACGGATACATAATTGATGAGGTGACGTCACTCGTCACTAGCTCGACGGAAGTACTCACCGGTAACACTGGAGTAGTGCACCACTGGCTAGTGGTCGGGGCGATACATGTACTTACGGACGGTACCGTCGTGGTAATATTGCTCGTCGATTGCTTGTTCGTGGCTTGCTGCTTAGCTTGGCAGGCTGGGCAGATCCAATCGTGGTACTCGACGTCCTGGTTTACTCCCACGCATTCAAAGTGATACCAATCATCACAAGAATCGCACTGGACCATCCTGGAGTCATCCTGTTCGCGGCATGCTCTACAGGCATTCGGTATTACTCCACCAGTACTGCTGCTGCTTCCATCCGAATTATGCTTCGACCGGGGCATCGTTATCCGGACAGGGATAAACGAATTTTTTAAATTGTTGGCAATAGGCCAACGAGACGGTGAGGAAAAAGGAAAGTTTCCGGGTAAACAATCTGTTTATTTATAAACACGATTAAAAAATTCCTATAAATACATTCACAATTGTTAACTGCTTTTGGAATTCAAAATGAAGGAACTTACGTTTAATATTCCAATTTCCTCTTTTGTCCTTTCAAGTCTTTCCGTTATCTTGAGGTTATCTTTGAAAATAATTATGTGTAAGTTTATGTCGGTAAGTTAATGAGATAATTTTTCTGTAAGGTACACTGGGGCAAGTGGAACCCCAAAAACCATTATTTCAAAAATAAAGTGTCCTATTTTTCCTGTTTTTGATTATTTTTCAAAACGAATTATACACATCACTACTGTAGCCGATTAGCTATTAATATATGGAACCGAAAAATGAATTCCTCAACTAGATTTTAAGTTTGGCCAAAAATAATCTCCAAGTCCCCAAAGTCCACTTACCCCTTGATACGGGGGTTAGTGGAAACCTGGAATTTTATGTTTACAACAAGTTAAACTCTGTTAAAAAGGTGTTTGGGAATGAATAAAACAAACTGTATTCACTTTCTTTTATTCTTTGATAATACAAAATTAATTAATCAATGCATTTAAGGAAATAAAAAAAAAATGCAATAAATATCGTTATTGCTTCGCAAGTCTTCAAAATCAGGTCAATAGATAAAAATAGCAGGTACATCGCTAACCACAGTTATGATTTCTTCGAAGCTCTCTTACGCTTTGCTTTCTGTGTCGCCTCTTTAACCGATTTGATCGTTTCCAGCTTCACAACGGCATCAGTCGATGTTATAACTTCTGCCCCAGGACAAACTTTTTTTCTCTGCGCTTTGGAAACAGGAATCTGTTTCACATGGTCAAGGAGAATCGCTTCAAAAGAATTATTTTGTGGATTATCATTTTCCATTTGGTCATTCCCTGTTGAGGAAGCAATGCAATTACAAGTTGCTGAAGCTGCATCTCTGGTGTTTGTTACTCTTGGAAGCGCCTTCTTCGATCCTTCGACGATCTCAACAGTGTTGTCATCTAACGTTTGAGCTGCTTGCTGTGATGCGATGAAACGTGCCCATGCTCTCGGTTCGTATTTGTCTTCCGGAATCACCTTATCGGAAAACGGGTATACGCCGGCCTTGCGGAACCCATTTTTAATTATTTGTGAATCAAATGATCTCCAAACTTTGGAGATAATGTTTGAAAAAGCTGATTTAGACAGCTTCGTCCCATAGTGATTCCGTTGCCACTGGATAACGCACTTGTCATAGTCTTGCTTCAATGGTTTAAACACCGCCAGGTCCATAGGCTGCAAGAGATGACTTGTGTGGGGCGGAAGTTTGAGTATCACAACATTATTCTCGATTGCTTTTTGGATGAGAGCAAGAGAAACATGTGATACATGGCCATCGTAAAGTAGGACCAATTGTCCCTCAGCGGTAGCGCTCAGAAAGGACCGTTCGAAGTAGTTGGCGAAAACATCCGTCTCCATCCAGCCGTTTTTGGTTGCAGCATAAACTATTCCAGGAAATTCATCACATTTACTAGCCATCCAGCTGTTCCATACGTTGGATCCTTTGAAAATAATAAGTGGTGGTAATTTGTCACCAGCCGCATTTCCTCCCATCAATACAGTAAAATTTTCTTTTCCTGAACCGCCCGTGACACGATGAGCAGCTCTTCCAGTTTCTCCCACAGTCTTAACCCGACTCGGATCGAGGCAGAAGCTAGTCTCATCGATGTTATATATCTGCTCTGGAGGAACGTTCGTGGTCACCTGTTTTAGGAGCTTGAAGTATTCGGTCATCACGAAAGGATCAGCTCCTCGTTTCCGTGCGACCTCAACGGCTTGGGGCTTTTTTTGCGATAGATGATGCCGGCGCTTAAAATTCCGGAAAAAATCGTCTCCCGGAACACCGCTTACAAACGGTGTTTGAAGCTTGTTAACTTTTACGTACTCTGCTATTGCCAAAATTGTCTCCTCTTTGGATAGTCCAAAGCCCCACTTATCCATTTTCTTGATACAGTCGGCGATCTGTGTTTCAACCTTCAACGGCAAAGCAGTGGGTCGGCCTCCCGTTATACTTTTAATGCCTCTCAGACCTTTCACTCGCTTGAAGAGTGTTGCATATGGGATTCGGAAGTGCTTTGCTGCCGCTTTTATCTTCATCTTGCCGTTTTTTACATCATCCATCGCATCTGTCAAGTCCTGTCCACTGTATTTAGCAGGAGAACGCTTGCGAATGTATTTGCGAACCATTCTTCCGGTGGCTGTAAAGATTAAAAACATTCAATAAGCAATGTTTACTTTCACGTATTCCACTTAACCCAATTACAAAAACATGTGGGGCAAGTGGAAACAGGCCGATTTTTATAGTAAAAAGACAATCTTTCACATTTTGTATCGGTAAACACAAAAATAAGCATTTTTCAATTACCTAGTAGTGAAATGTAACCAGTTTTCCGAACTGCCGATCGTCGAAAATGTAATTTTACTGACAGCGTAATCGACTCTGATCGCAGCTGCAGAAATGCGATTGTAAACAAAGCAATATTTGGTTGCGTCTGGTGGTTCACAACGACTAAAAAGTACGTTTAGTAGATGTTTATTGATTGTTTGGCAGATGTTGTGTGGAAACAAAGCAAAATATTTTTTGTTATTTGTTTACTTTATATTTGATCCACTTACCCCCAAATTCCACTTGCCCCAGTGTACCTTATCTCATGTAAATATTATAGTCACCTTGTATACATATAGCACTTCGCAAATGTACTTTTAGCACTAAATAACTATAAAGTTCGCACTAGGTAAGTATTTAGCAAGTAAGGTAAGTATATTTAATAATCAACTTCTTTTTAATTTCAGCTCTCTAATCCACTATAATTTTTTGTTTCTTTTTCAGAATGGCGCCCGAGGAAGAATCCAGAAAACAACAACAACAAAAAATGACAAGTTTACGTCCGAGAGCCCGTACGTTGACGTTTCTCGCTGCTCCCGCTGAAGGCAAGGTGGTTCATATCTCAAGGTGAGACGCGCCGACCAAGGGGTCGTGACACCGGAATACCAATCACCCGATACACGTTTACCCGAAACACATTTATCCGAACGTAACACATACCCGAATGACTTTCACCCGAATGTAACAAATGCCCGAATGCAACATATACCCGAATGGACATTTACCCGAATGCAAAATTTATCCGAATGGAATGTTTACCCGAATGAGAAGGGAAGGTTCCGACAAATCAGATTGTGAGTTTCGTCGAATCTCCTGTTGATAAATAGGATTAAATCAAAACAACATGAAAAAGCAACAAAAATACGAAGTGAAATAAGAAATTGTAATGAGGGAATTTGAAAATGATTTTGTAGACTTCGCTGTGTAATTTTTAAAAATAAGTATAGACACAATTGACATGCCGTCTTTTTTCCTTTCAGTGTTGATCTTCAAGGCCCTGAGATCATTCAAAAATGAGCATGGGTTATGGATTATTTCGAAAATTAAGCAGGTAATCTTAACATAAAAATATCGTCGGAAGCGGCGGCCTCTCGCAAGCAAACCTGTGTTCCATCGATTGCCCGGTTTGTTTGAAACATAGGAGACGATCCTTTAGTTAAGTCCTACCGAGCATTAGCGAGCGTCGGACGGCATACGTTTACCTGGTGCATTATGGTCGGCGGCTAACTTAGATTGCATCACTTTGTCGGCTTGAGGCCACCTCGGTTCCTCATCCTCGTTAGATGGGGATTTCTCCCCCATTATAGTGATCTTTGAATAAATTTTATTGCGAAACAATTCGGGTATTTGTTACATTCGGGGCAGTGGAATTCGGGTGAACGTCTTTCGGGTAACTGTCTTTCGGGTGAGTGGGTTTCGGGTAAATGTGACACAATCTTTAGTGAAATTATTCCTCTCGCGAGCGATATATCTCTACGCTTCGTATATTATGAACTTCTCCATATCCCCCGCACTACATATCCAGTAGTGGGGGGGGGGGGGGTATATTTCAGTAAAAAACATGGGAAAACAAATTTTTATTAAACATTTGGCCAGTTATTTCGAAAACCAGTATATTGAACTGTAAGAAACTGCTTTCAAATTTTTGAAAACATGAGTTTCCAAAGATACAATTGAAGTTTTCTTTAACATGTCCGTCTTACCCCCATCTCCCCTATGTACCAAAATTGACAACTTTCTTTTAAGTAAATGGGCTGCGTCATCCATATGAATGGATAAACTTCATATTTTTTTTTATCTGTATTTTAGTGACTTTCAACACATTTGGCTGGTTCGTCACTTTGCTTCCATTTTTGGAAGAATGTCGGGAGTGAGAATTGAACTCGTGACCTTTAGCGTGAGAGGTATGAATGTTACCACTACGCCAGATCGCCTCCACATAAACTTCATAATATGTTATAGAACTACATTCTTTCACTTTTCATTATTTTGAAAAGGATTTTATTCAACGTTTCTCAAATTGCACTACCCACGAAAAGTATTTTTTGGATGGAAATGAACGTACGAGACGAATAAGATCTTTATATAACACTGATCAGAAAAAAATATACTAATACTTCATAATAATGAAAGTCGTGTATTTTTTTTTTTCCCCTGTTGGATGTGAACCACTGCGTCCATTATTCTGAACTATTGTGGTATATCCCTTTTTTTTGTACTCCGCTTCAAGCTTACCTACTACTTATTGATGAAGAAGTAGACTGAAAGCTATAGCGAGATAGGTGCCAATCAGGAATACTCTGTTTGATAAATTTTATAATCCTGATCGGCGACGCAGACCAAATTTCCTTGGGCTCCAAAATAGCCTTATCAAGGTATTGCAGTCTGCATCTAGTTAGAGCTCCACAATTACAGAGCAAATGTTCCGAGGTTTCACTTTCGGTATAACAAAAACGACAAATATCATCTTGCACTAAACCTATGTTTTTGAGATGGTATTTACTCGGACAGTGTCCTGTTATAAGGCCTGTGATTGTGCCTAAGTCTTTCTTATTAAGACTCAGCAATTGTTGAGTAATTTTAATACTCGGCGTGATAAATTTTTTTGACTGGTTAAGTTGTACCACCAACCAGTTGGCTAATACTTCCCGGTCTTCCCAGTTTTTCAGCTCACCTTTCAACACACAGTCAGATATTCCACAGAAAGGTTCTGGACCAGTGAAAGGTGAGCTTGAGCCGTTCCTGGCAAGTTCATCTGCTCGCTCGTTTCCCTCTATTCCACAATGGCCAGGAATCCAGTACAGTTGTACCGAACTTATCCGACTTAGTTGCCGTAAGAGGAGAATGCATTCCCAGACAATTTTTGAGGAGCATTTAAAAGCATTTAGAGCTTTAAGTGCCGCTTGACTGTCTGAGAATATGCAGATGTTAGCATGTCTATATTTTCTTTTAAGGCAGACATTTGAGCATTCTATTATCGCAGCTATTTCTGCTTGAAAAACTGTTGGCCAGTTTCCCATAGCTACAGAGATTTTTGTTCTGGGACCATACACTCCAGCACCTGTTCTGATTCCCATTTTTGACCCATCAGTGTAGAACATGATTGATCCATTACGAACACTGGGACCGCCTTCATTCCATATTGAACGAGAAGGCTCGATTACACTGTATGGAATGTCGTAGTTAGTCCTAGGTTCCATCCAATCACTGTTCATCTCTGAGGATGGTCCTACGGGTAAGAGATTCAGGATGCTCAAGTGACCAATTTTGTCTCCGTCTAGTATTTTTTTCCATTGTTTAAGCTTTAGAGCGCTTTTCTTAGCCTCTAGCTGAACATGTTGGTTCAGAGGTAGCAAGTGAAGGATAGCCTCCAGTGCCTTCGAGGGTGTGCTTCGCATTGCTCCAGTAATTGCAATGCATGCTAGTCGTTGGAGTTTGTTTAGCTTTTTTGTAGCTACAGTCTCCTTGGTCTTTGGCCACCAGACTAATGAGGCATAGGTTATTCTAGGCCGCACAATGGCAGTGTAGACCCACATTACCATTTTTGGTTTAAGACCCCATGTTCTTCCTATCATTTTAGAACATGCCCATAGGGCTGTATTGGCCTTACTGATTATTGCATCTAAGTGCGCATTCCAGTTGAGTTTAGCATCTAGGATAACACCTAGATATTTCACTGAAGCGCTGCATTTTATTTCCACTCCCCCAAGATATAAAGACTGCAGATGCTGTTTTTTCTTTTTGGTGAATGGAACAATTGTTGTTTTCGAGGGATTTATGCTCAGACCTTCTGTGGTACACCAATTTTGTGTTAGGTTTAAGGCCATCTGCATTCTGCTCGATATCACGTCGTCGAACTTGCCTCGTATCATTATGACTAGATCATCGGCGAAGCCCACAATTTCAAAACCTTTTGCCTCTAAACTTGTCAGAAGGTCGTCAACTACTAGTGACCAAAGGAGAGGTGATAGAACGCCTCCTTGTGGGCAACCCTTTGTTGCAATCACATAATTAGACCACCCGCCCAGCTCCGAGGTGATTTTTCTTTGTGTGAGCATGCCATGGATCCATTCGACTATACAGTTATCAAAGTGTCTTCTTCTCATTGCCTGTGCCATTGATAGAAAGTCGTGTATCATTCGAATATATCCTTCTTTCGGGTAAGTGTCGCATTCGGGTAGATATTACATTCGGGTAATTGATACATTCGGGTATTCGTCGCATTCGGGTATTTGTTACATTCGGGTGAGTGGAATTCGGGTGAATGACTTTCGGGTAACTGTCTTTCGGGTGAGTGGGTTTCTGGTAAATGTGACACAATCAATTTTAGCAGCTTCGATATTATGCATTTTGAGTGATTTAATATCAAAATTCAATTCGCTGATGGTTATATTTCGGTTTGTGAGTTAACAGAGAAGCGATATTAGGTATGTACGGAAAAGTAAATTCTGTTTTTAGTGGTAAATTCAAATTATTGAAATAATTGTACTGGTGAGGTAAAACGGACAGTTGCCAGTGAGGGTGAGATGGACTGTGAAAAGTCTGTTAATTCTGTTCCTGAGGAATGTCCTGCGTCTATAAATGGAAATCAAATCGCCAAATGTGGGCTATAGAGAAGCTGACTCGAACCAAAAGCAAAATCGTTGAGGGTCTGTCCGTTTATACTGCTGAAAAGCACGATATCACTTCTAGGTGGATTAATTCGATTTTTGCATCATTCAACGGACATTCGTGATGAGTTCAGACCTTGGTTGAATAAAATT
This sequence comes from Toxorhynchites rutilus septentrionalis, assembly GCF_029784135.1. Classification (NCBI taxonomy): domain Eukaryota; kingdom Metazoa; phylum Arthropoda; class Insecta; order Diptera; family Culicidae; genus Toxorhynchites; species Toxorhynchites rutilus. The sequence goes on along the minus strand of NC_073745.1, from coordinate 327,520,617 downwards.
ATTCTTCTCGCGATCGATAAACCTCTACGTTTCACATATTACAAACCTGTCCATATTCCCCCCACTATATGTCCATACTACCCGCATCGAAAAAAAAGTTGTACTTTTCGGTCTGTTTTAATTTCAGTAAAAAACATTGAAAAACACTTTTTTTGTAAAATATTTGGCCAATTAGGTAGAGAAACAGTATAATGAATTGCAAGAAACTGCATCAAAGTTTTGGAAATCATGAGTTTCCAAAGATATAATTGAAGTTCTTCTTAACATGTCCATTTTACCCCCACCTCCCCTATATAATAATATACTACTAAAAAATGTGAAACTGCACATGAAACTTTTTTTGCGGTTTTTTTTATTAATTTTTAAAATGATAAAACAAATAATTTTATTTTGCTGGCGGGGTAAGAAAGACCACCCGCGGGGTAAAACGGACCATTACGAGATAAGATAGGGGCCTTGATTCTCGAATACATTTCACGGTGGAAACGAAATGAACGGCACGCCATTGAACTACGTTTTACGAGTTAGTGAAGTGTCGCAGATAATGATAAGTTTTCAGGCAATGAGCACTTTTCAAATAAAAAATCATTAAGGTGAAGGTGGAAGCTAGCCATTGTAGTAGTATAGGTAAACCCACGTGTAAAAATGGGGTAATAGTGTTTGTGAGAGAAGAGCAAAGCACATGTAAATAGATCAATTCACTTATCAGACTGTGTGGCGCTTCATTGACACGAGTCTTTGAATACATTTGAAAAAAATAACAATTCAATACTGAAGTTAAATGTATGAACGATATGTTCCGATGAACGATTGCAAACATAAATATATATGGAAGGTGCATTTGAATATGAAGTAAAATTCTGATTATACGCGAGCGTAGCATGAGCAAATTTATAACACATGCGAATTGGGGCTCTTTTGATATTAACAAGTTCTTCCGCATAGTATCGATGCTGATAATTCCTCAATTTTTTTCCTTCGTTGGTCGTATTGTTTTCACATATTCACGTTGGAGAGCCTTAACCCTTCTCTTCGTTGGCCGAGACATTTAGATTGAATGTAATACTTTTCCGTTTACTGTTTTTGAAAGCATAGGGAGCCGTGGCAGTGTTCCGAGCTCTGCAATACAATTTTGTTACCCTATGTTAAAGTTGCTAAAACTAACATTATATACCCATTAAACGTAAAAATAATGATTGTATTGATATCAACACAATTTCATCCTATTGATTTTCATAACATGAAACGCTATAACTCAGGAATAACATTTTATTGAGTGGTTTTGATAGCTGTTTCGATGATGTTGTCTGGCATCAGTGTCGAAAAAATAACGATGCTTTCATCAATACAAAGAAAACCATTGCCGAAGATTGAAAAATGAAAATTTAACTTTCAGAGCACTTGCTTGAGTTTTCCGACGTTTTTCACTATACAGTGCGACAGCAGATGAAAATTTAATATCTTGTGAGTAATCGATTAGAGTTTGGTTGATATTACTTCATGGGAAGTGTGCGAAAACGATCATTTTCTTCACACTGTTTCGCAAAATTATTGATTTTCGGGCGAGGGGTGAGGGAGGGAGATGAAAGAAATGAGCGCCATTGTGGCAGCCATTTGTGGCTAGCTTCCACCTTCACCTTAATGAAAATTATCTTCTTCGTATCAAACTGGTATTCAATGTGAGTGGAAAACTTTGTTTTCTTCATGTGGTATAATAATCCCATACAAAAATTTCATCTGAAGATAATTTGATATTATAATGATAAATTTAGTGGGAAACTAATCTCGCTACCAGATGTCGACACCGTACCGTTATCATCGCGAATGCGTTTCATACCGTTTCCACCGTGAAGTGTATTCGTAGTGTATTCGAGAATCAGGCCCAGAGTGATGCTATTTTCAAACAGTTTAGTCTAGTAAAAATAACAGGAACAGTGTTGTATAAGGTACTAAATGTTTAGGGTTCTTCATAAACTACACACAAACTTCTGGAAAGGCCATCCATATTCCACGTACAGAGTTTTGAAAATATTCGTGTAAAATTTATCATATTTCCGGAATCTATAAGGACGATTATCTATGTGGGTCTACAATCTCTCAAAATCTGTTCACGTGAAGTCTGAATTACCCCGAAGTAGGCATTTCTAGTTCCGATTCGATATGTTGCATCGTTCAGCCAGCTCGAGTGTCAGTTCCCTAACATCTCGCATTGTGATGGCATAGAATTGATTCTCCAGCTGCAGCAAATGCTCCACCAGTTCTTGTTCCTGAGTAGTGGTAAAAACTGGATCAATGGATCCGAGCTCCATCGTCGGTGATTTATTGCCTTTGATTTTTGGGTGGTTCTAAGAATTCCAAAACTGACTGAAGCTGTCCTGATAGACATGCGTCCATCATTATCCAACGTACATTGCATCCGCATTCGATATGCAAATCATTCAATATCACAACGTGTGGCGCTTTTACCCCGTCGAAAATGGTCCGTCTTCCCCCCAGAGCACCTTTTGCATTATTTTGCACTTCACACGCATTTTATATTATATTTTACATACCTTTTCACGCAGTCAGAACCGGAACAATCTACTTAAGGATTTGGATACTGGCAACTAACGGAATATACAGTTTTTGATGGAGAAATCCTTATTTTGGTTACATCGAAAATTAGATCGCTTGCAGCCGCAATGGACGAAAACTTTGTTTTGTTTACAATTTTGATATTTCGTGCACTCAAGTGTTGCAAGGCGTTTCGGAATGAAAAAAATATGCTATTAATGCTTCTTGCGTAGCATATTTGCTAAAATACAGAGGATTTCTTAGAAAAACTAGAAGTGGTCCGTCTTACCCCGCCGGGCGGTCTCACCCCGTCTTCTCCTAGTATATTTTCTGATCGTGTGTTAAGCAAAAAAATTCTGCATAAATTTTCTGTCTAATAACACAACCTATGTCGCAATAACGATATTTCAAGTAATATGCGTTTGAAAACTCTTAATGAATCGTTACATTTTTCGTAGTGTGACCCCCCTATATAGAAATTAATGACATAGTCCTATGTCAAAAAGAAAGAGATGTCTGCTCCCATACATACAAAAAATTTACAGCTTTTGAAACAGCCGAAGATGAAATATTTTCTGCCAATGCGGGTTTGGGTATAGAATCTGTCACCGTTGAATGTAAACGGTGCCTTGTGTGTCTATCGAGGTTTCGCCACATCGTGTTGTGGGGGTAAATCTTGCTCTAGGTAAGGAGTGGGAGGGGGTCTTAAATCCTTATTTTAGCGTTACAGTTCAATGAAATGGAAATGGAATGATTCCAAACGAAGAATATCATGGGCTGATCCAAATTAACAATCAATATCGTTTCTTTATTTGGGAGAGTTCGTGGAGTTCTCTCGAACTTTAAGAAAGTGTTAACGAATTTTCGATTCAGTCAATTATAGAATATACCAATTTCAAACCAAAGGCATGGACAATTTATTCTTCTGTATGCCGGCTTCCATCCCAGAAGCTGTTCATTAAACTTTGAATTGTTTTTTTCGGTCTATCGTTTGTTCTTAATTTCTAAAAAAAGTGTCATGGTTTTTAATTCTAAAATGTGCGAAATGGCGAAATCCATTTCTTTCCTGAATAAAGAGAAATATTTTTGCAGCGTCAAATGGCATCAACTTCATCAACTCATTTGAATTAAATATTTGACTTTTTCTTTTAAGAAATGCGTAGAAGTTTTACTTTTTTGTGTCCATTTCGGAATAACCCTTAACGGAGCTGAGCGTTAGTTTTTCTGCTAGTCCTGTGCGAGATATCAGATTGCGAAGTTAGATACTCCATAATTGGTCCACAGCTTCATAGCCATGCGAAGAGGAGAACGACATTTGTTACCAACAAAATCATACGGACCGTTGTTTCACCGCTATTGGCTGACATACTCATGAGCTCTTGGCTTCCAACGGTGGGAAAGACGGATAATCGATGGCTTATCACTTCACTCGGAAGCCCTTGACTGCCCGCTCCAGATGTGGGGACTAATCTAGAGATGAACCATTCGCCAGCCTTACAGTGTAACTTTCTGCTGCTGAAAAGCTCGCTTAGTTCCGCATTATTTCCTTTATTGTCTGCATTGTCCACCTCATACCGGTCCAGCCCGTAAAGACACAACACCGCCAGTTGCTGAAGATGGTTCACGGCATCGACCGGGAAGACTCGCAGCTGTGTTCGCGCCAGATACAGTATTCGCAGTTGTTGGTTATTTCTAAAAGCTTCCGAATCGATCGTGGCAATAGGATTTTCCGAGAGGTAAATTTCCATTAGGTTCGGCATCATGCTGAAACTGTAACGGGTTATCTGCGTGATGGCACAACTCACCCCATGAAAGACCGAGACCGATGGCTGATCAATGAAATACAGGCTCAAGTTGAACGAAAGGTACGAGTTGTGACTGACGTTGACTGTTTTAAATGACTCCTGGTTGTGTAGAATCAGTGCGCTCATCTCTTGCAGTTGATTATGATCCAACCTAAGAATCTCCAGTTTTGGATTCCTTTCGAATATGTCCACTGAATATAATCTCTTCAAGGGGTTCTCCTGAAGTAACAGTGACTTCAACTCAGGAAGCTCCGTAAATGTATCACTATAAAGGGCAGTTATTCCACAATGTTTACAAGAATACACTTCCAGTGATTCGCTGTGGAGGAAGGGATGATTCTGGTAAAACAAGAATTTTGGATTTCCGTCCATTTCCAATGATTTTAGCAGGGCACAATTTGCATATACCATCGGCTCAATTAGAACTACGTTTCGGTAGGATATGTTAACGTTCTCGCTACACTCGAGAAGATCGCTCGAATACAAAGAGATCCCTTGCTCTAAGAAATCGGGTGTAAACCGCTCGAAGTGGTATCGATGATCAGGTCCAGCTGCACAGTCGTTCCGAAGTTTCATTGACTTATAGAGAAGCTTGAAATCCGTAAATGTGCGATTCGGTTGGAAGTAGTTATTATCCAAACAAAGAGTTTCCAGGGACTTTGTTGTTCGTAAGACTTCCTCGGGGAAGTCCACGAGCAGATTGTTATCCAATAGTAGTTTCTTCAGTTCTTTATTGTGAAAGAGTGACAGTGGGTTTACCGTTGCAATTTTGTTATTACGCAAATCAAGACTTTTCAAGCTGGGTAAATATTGAACGGATTCTATGGTGAGCTTTGTTAAATTACAACCAACACATGACAATATTTCTAACCTTTCATTGGCAAAATCTAGAAACTGCAACGGATTGTGGTTAAGATTCATATTGGTCAATCGATGATGTTCTATGAAGTTATCTTTCGGCACTATTTCAATGAAGTTATTTGCCAAATCTAGCTTCTCGAGTCGAATCGCTAGTTTAAACCAACGCCCATCGAGTCTGCTCAGTCCGCATTCTCTACATAACACCCAGCTAAGACTGCGAAAATCACCAGCCAAATCATTCAAATTCAAACGTCGATTTCCGCTAATATCGAGCGTCATCAAATGGTGTACTTTCTCCAGCTTGTGCCACTTGTTGAACTGCTCAATTTGGTTGTTCGCCAGATTCAGGTAACCCAAGTTGCAGTAACTGAAGGCGTCCGTATGAACCGTCGTTATTTCGTTCGAGCGCAAATTCAGCACCATCAGCTGACGAAGTTTCGCAAAGGTTCGCTCGTGTATCGTGGTGATACCGCAAGACTCGCAATGGTAAAACATTAGCCGCGCGTGATGCAAAAAAGGACGCCCATCCGGAGGGAAATCAAACTGCCTATTGAAGCTCATGTCGAGCGTTGTGATCCAGCCGAACGGAGCCAAACAGTCTGCATCGATGGTGGTGATGTTGCAATCCCTTATCTCAACCGGATTTGTGGATGTGGGTATGCATTTGCCTGAGACGTTGACTTGTGATTCATCCGGGGTAGAATAGGCATTTCTGTATAAGGAAAAATTAGAATAGAGTCAGGTTTTTGATACCAGTAGAAACTAGTATTGAATTTATTCTCACCGAATCCCACGAAGGGCAACTATCAAAATCAGCCAGTGCGCTGTTGCTAAATCCATTTTACGACTTATACCACCGCTGGGAATGGCTGATAACTAAGTTTAAACGTTAGGTAGCGTTCAATATAAGGGGGAACATTACGCTATCATAAGTAAACCACTAGTTTTTATTTGCAAAAAGTGGTGAAGCGCTCTCGGGGGATGACGAAGAATCATCGATATGCGTTGATTATCAGTGATGGACTTGTATCCGGAAGGATTTTAAATGAAACCATGGTTGAGTGGTAATGTTTGCCTTTGATATGATACGTTCGACTAGTCTGAAAGGCGTTATCCCTTCAAATCCTGTCCAAACTTTATACATTCATTTAAAAAAGTACCGGAAATGGATATTTCGAAAAGCCCGCTTCAATGGAAAATACATCTTGCGTTTCTTGGCGAAAAACTCAACAAATATTTGAACACTTCATCTGATAAGGTTCTTTTAATTTAATTCAGTTTCATTAGTCTCCTAAGAAAAAAAATTGATTCTCGGTCAGTTAGACCGAGACTGTGAGATGGTTAATTAAAGAAAAAGCATAGATCATACTAAAGGGTGTGTCACATCAAATTGCATCGCGGAAAAAACGCTGTAGAAATTCGCCCAGTAGACCGATCCTTTTGAAAATTTTAGACAGTAAAATAAAAACTATTAAACAACTTTTGGCATTTTCTTTTTATTCATACTTCGAGCCCAAGCCCGTATGCTCTCACCTTCTTCTTTACCCCGTCCATAAGGTTCTGTACAACGTCAGGTTGTAGTTTTTTTTGAACAGAAATCCATTTTCTCTTGAAGTCCACCTCCGATTTGACAACTTTTGGTTCTTCCGGAGGGCCTGCTTCATAATCGCCCAATATTTCTCTATTGGGCGAAGCTCCGGCGCGTTGGGCGGGTTCATTTCCTTTGGCACGAAGGTGACCCCGTTGGCTTCGTACCACTCCAACACGTCCTTTGAATAGTGGCACGAAGCGAGATCCGGCCAGAAGATGGTCGGGCCCTCGTGCTGCTTCAATAGTGGTAGTAACCGCTTCTGTAGGCACTCCTTAAGGTAAACCTGCCCGTTTACCGTGCCGGTCATCACGAAGGGGGCGCTCCGCTTTCCGCAAGAGCAGATCGCTTGCCACACCATGTACTTTTTGGCAAACTTGGATAGTTTCTGCTTGCGAATCTCCTCCGGAACGCTGAATTTGTCCTCTGCGGAGAAGAACAACAGGCCCGGCAGCTGACGAAAGTCCGCTTTGACGTAGGTTTCGTCGTCCATCACCAGGCAATGCGGCTTCGTCAGCATTTCGGTGTACAGCTTCCGGGCTCGCGTCTTCCCCACCATGTTGAGCCTTCTGAACCTTGTATGTACGCAGGCCCTCCCGCTGCTTGGTCCGCTGGACGAATGAACATGACAAATTCAGCTTATTGGCGACATCCCGGACCGAACTTCTCGGATCACGTCTAAACTGCTTAACTACGCGCTTGTGATCTTTTTCACTAATGGAGCATCCATTTTTGCCGTTCTTCACCTTGCGGTTGATGGTTAGGTTCTCAAAGTATCGGTTTAGTACTCTGCTGACCGTGGATTGAACGATTCCCAGCATCTTACCGATGTCCCGATGTGACAACTCCGGATTCTCGAAATGAGTGCGCAGGATTAATTCACGACGCTCTTTTTCGTTCGACGATATTTTTCCAAATTTACGAAAAATTGACAGTGAAGCATGGCCAACGTGATCTATACACTCTTATCTGATTATAAGCGAAAGCTGAAGATATAATTCCTAAAAAATAAATTTCTACAGCGATTTTTCCGTGATGCAATTTGATGTGACACACCCTTTAATAAATATTCAATGAAAAGTATTTCAAATATAAAAATAATTATCGGTTACCAAATAATTGAAAAGTATTACTTTATTTTCTGTAAAGTAAAATCTGTCATTTATGAACATACAAAACAATTATTTTTCATAAAAATACACCCGAGATGATCATTATATTCCCTAATTACCTAGACGTAAAGGGTCATCCATTAGCGACTTGACAATTTCGTGTCTTCGTGTGAACGAGTCCGTAAAACGTTTTAATGTTCTGTCAATGTCAAAACGTTAGTCAAAATCAACATTTTCATCATGGTGAAGTACAGGAACGAGCAATGCTTAATATTTGTGAAAAATTACTACCAGAGTAGATGGTTGCAACTTTAAGTGCGTTTACTTCAATTTTCAGCCGTGAAAATCGTCCCAGCCGTGGCTGTGCATAGTTTAGTGACCCAATTTGAGTCTACATTTTCGTTATTGGATGTTCCAATGCCCACGAGAAGCCACCCCGCAAGAAGCAACGAAAATATTGCAAGCCGCAAGTAATAAATCTATCCGAAATGACCAAAATCGGTCAATTGTACGGCGTTCTCAGAAATTGGGCACCTCTCAAACCTCATTATGGCGTATTTTGTGAAAAGATCTTGGGCTCTTGAGTCTCAAGAACTAAAGCCACTTGATCATATGAAGTGCCGAGACTTCTCCGATTGAGCTCTGGCGAATCTTAAAGCAAATTATGATTTTTATCACAAAATCATCTTCAGCGATGAGGTTCATTTCTGGCTTAATGACCAACAATGGTCAGCAAGCAAAATATGCGTTATTGGCCAGATGCAAACCTTTTTGTGTTTCAAGAAACATCATAGCTTTCGCAGAAAAATACTATTTGGTGTGGTTTTAATGCCGGAGAAGTGATTGGGTCGTATTTTTTCGTCAATGAGAACGACCGTCATGTTACCGTCAATGGAGAACGCTCCCGCGACATGTTGGGAAACTATTTTTAAGCAGAATTGAAAGATCTTAACTTCAAAGATGTACATTCCGGTCGAAATGTGTGGCCGAGTAGTGGAAAATTGGGTTCAACGGATCATTCGATGTAAACGGGTCCGTGATGGTCATATGATCGAAATCAAATTTCATTCTTAAAATGTAAGAATTGAACTACGATCAAAATAAATTTGAACTCACTATATCAAAGAACCTGTGTTTTATTAAAAAAAATGTTGACAAATTCTTAATGAAACTATCCCGTCTTCAGAAAACATACGCTGCGCTGCACTTGAGTTTAATTTTCATCGGCGCGCGTTCATCACAAACACGTGTTCTCTCTTGGTACGAAGTGTACTAAATTCATAAAAATGAGAACGCCGAATGAACACAGCGCATAATTCAGATACTAAACATCGCTTCTCACTTGTGTGATCCGCACCTCATTTTATACACACACATCAAATTCTAGCGCCCGTTTTGTCTTCGCTCGTTCAAATCAAAGTATAAAAACAGCAGCGCGCCTCCATACCAACCGTATACGCTTGCGTGAAGAAAAATAACTCAACAGTATTACAAGCAAACCAGATTCGATCGCGGTAAGACAGGTATAGAAATACGTCGCAAATCGCTGTGCCTATACCAAACTCGGTGCAAAAACGGTGCTGAAAATAAAACATTTGATCCGTGTTTCGGAGCGTGATCATATCTATGTGTAAAAAAGGAGAGAGAGCTCAACTAAGTACAAAAAAACTTGTTACACACCATCACCACGTTGCATTTTGAAGACTGAAACTATCTATCGGAAATATTTCCCCTACCATGTAAATTGAATCGAACGATAGATTCGATCCCTATAACTATCACACCGAACAGATTTTCGTATTTGGTAAATCGATAGAATCTCACCGAATCGAGTTCACTCTCGAATGTCGGCGAATTGTATATTTGAAACGTTTCCCAAAACAAAACATCAGGAATGCAACAAGCAAACCAAACACTTCGAAAAATTATACCGACTGTACTGTTCAACTTGAATTACATGATAGGGTCCAATATCTAATTTTAGAAATTTCTGATTTCTTATTCACTAGTTTCTCTTTTCATGACTATATTTCTTGAATGAAATCTACACAATTAATTCACATTACTTATCATAGTTTTAACATTAAAGTAACAATACTTCAAACTCGCATTCGCAGTCCTCAAAGTCGAAGTTTTCTCAGATAATTTTGTTTATATTAATTACAAGGTTTCGAAAATCAATAAAAACAAAATTTTGTTTGTTTCCGCATTTTCAATTGAACATTCAACAAATGATATGCCTGGAGAAAATATTGTTTAAATTGGTCCTAGTTACAATTTTTTGCTCTATTACAAATTATAGTGGTAATATTAAATAACTTAAAACCTGAACGAAAATATTAAAACGGATACTTGAATGAAATAATATCTACTGTGCAACTGTCAACTATTATGTTTTATTGAGGTTAGAATAAACACCTAATAAAATGATCATGGCAAGGAGTGGACGGTTATCTAATCCATTGTGTTTGGAGGTGACACTACCCTAGACTAGCTGGCGGGCGCCTAGGTATACCTACGCGGGTGATCGGTAGACCACGGACTACCGTTTGGCCATCCCTGCTCTAAGATATGAAACGGGTGAATCAGAATTTCCCATCCGTTATTTTCCAAATAGTTAGAAGCAATGAATAGATGGAATATTTTTGACTCTAGTCTGCTAACTTTTTGTTTTAAACACTCAAATAACCACTTTTAAATCGTAGAAACCATTCTCTACAATATCTATCCGATGGTGCAAAGTCATTATAAACTTCCACAAGCATTCAATGCGCTTCAGCTGTACTTTTCTTCCAATGGAAACAAACATTCCGAAAATTGTTCTTATTTGCGAAGTAACTTGACCTTTTCAACGCAGTAAATATTGAACTTGTGGTGCAAAACTCAAAAGCCTGTGAAGAATGTTTGATTGACAGACACTTCACGATTCAGCAAAAATGGTCACCCAAATGAAGAATTAAAAAAGACGGGCTTATTATTTTGTGATAAGACACAAAACTACATATTTTCATGAAAGTCGGAGAACCACTACAGGTCGGACTCGATTATATACAGACTCGATTGTATGTGATTCGGTTATATAAAATTTTGGACTCGATTGTAAATAGTTTGGAAAAACATTTTTTTTTTATATTTCGAATATGACGTATTTCAAGAAGAAATGTAACCTTTCAACGTTAAGGTGAAATTTAAGTGGCTATGTACCCCACTGTACATGTACAGTGGGGTAAAAATAATTTATTTTTGAAAGAATTTGCTTGAATGTTTACCGGGAGTTGATTGTATCGAAATTGCAGCCAAATTAAGAAAGATAGAAGTTGGGTGTAAGAGAACAAATTGTAGAGCAAATAGCTTCAATTTTATTGATAGAGACAATATATATAGTTTCATACAATTTTTTTTTTAGGATAAAATTAATAATAACAAATTGAAAATCATTAACTTTTAACTTCATCACTTCCAAAATGTTATTAAAACCCACTAATTTAGATGTTCCACTACTATATCCTGTACTAAATTTTCTCATCTTTTAAATGAAAACAACAAAATCGTCTTCGGCAGCGTACATTTCAATGCAGAGCCAGTTTAAGGTAACAGAATCCGAAATAGGAAAAAAGTTCTATAACTCTGTCATTGTTGAAACTCGACCATATGCGTAAAATATTTTTTTCATCAAATATGATCGTCTATCACCTCCTGAGAGAATATGGATAAATTTATTTTTGTCATGTGAGAAAGGTGTTTTCTGACTTTAAGGGGATGAATCAAAATCAAATTCCCCTTTTTTCCAAAAACCAAATACATGCAAAAAAACAGTAAAAAATATTTTTTGTTTTGACTCGATTATATACAGGATTCGATTATAGACAGTGAAAAGAAATCGAAGACTGTATATAATCGAGTCCGCGCTGTATTGGTTTAGGATAGAACGACTGTATAAATAGTTTAGATATATGGCTTTGTGTACGTACGTGTGTTCTTCTTAACCCGTACGTACAAATATCACATCTTTGTTACGCTAAAACCCCATTTATATCTGCTCTCGTGCGCGATCCAACAATCCAACAGACTTTTTGATGCTAAGTTGGACGATTGTTTGGTGGTGCAACTTATGCAGCCGTGATAATACAAACAAGGAAGGGTGATGGCGGGAGGGAAATATTTGCGCTAGTGTATGAAAGAAGGATCTCTGATGAAGCAAATTTTCAGCCATTCGATGCTGTGAACATCGCTTGTTTTGTTACTCATCCCCCCTTTTTCTGCATCACTGAAAAAATGTATAATTCCGTTGCAGGCTTACAATTAGTTGCGTGGTAGAATTGAAGAAATCATACATTGTTAAGCCATTGAAACACCCTTTGGAGTACTTTGAACAATATAAACAATATAAACCCCCATTATCGAAAGGTGATATCGATTAACAACAACACTCACCTCTACCGTCGACCAGCGCTTATCTTGCTTTATTTAATATCATGTCAAGTCGCTTATCACATGTCTTCGTTCGTGAAAGTATGATTACTAAAGCTAAACAGTCATCGGAACCCATTAAAAATAACTCATTGAATCGGTTTGTAGATGGGACTGGGGTTTAGAACACCTTCTGCGTAAAAATTGACTCCCGGATCTGAGTCATATTTCTCCATTTTCCACAGAACGCATAGTAAAAATATCAACACACCGCTGCATGCCAAATAAATGATCGTTAAATAGCTCGTTATGTACCAATCGGAAATTCCGATGACGATCTCGGTTTCTGTGGTGGTTTTCGTTACCGCAGAATTTTGCTGTGAATGCACTAACTTCGGTTCATTTGGAGGGATTTCCTCCAACAACGTTGGATCTCTGTTGAAAACATACGTTTCAGTTACACGTATTGGGGTTTCATCGATACATTGAACTCCACTCATGCGCATTAAATAGGCACGATCAGGTCTGGAGCAATCGAATTTGATACAGTTACCTCCCAAACTCAATATCGGTATTTTGGTCAGTTTCAAACTTAAGCTTTCGATATTATTATCCTGCAACATCAATGTATTGAGATATTCATTGGAAATAAGTGCAGTATTTTGAACTTCCCTAATGTTATTTTGTCGGAGATAGAGCTCCTCAAGCCGGGGTAGTCCGGCGAACGTACGCTCGTAAATGACCTCGAAACCACATTCATTGCAGCTCAGCACTTTCAAATAATCATTCGTTAGAAATGGTTGATCTTGGTGGGGCGCAAGCAATGAATTGGAATCTAAATCGACACGGTGTAAACTCTGAAGCCCTAGGAATATTCCTCCGGGAACACGGGTCAATTTATTTCCACGGAGATCTACCTCCTGGAGAGCACGGTTCGCCCGAAAGGCTTCGTCTTCGATCATCTCGATCATGTTTTCGCTTAGATAGATTTGCCTGAGATTTGACATGCCCTTGAGTGTATCTTTGTAGATTTTGATGATACCGCATTCTACGCAATCCAAACGCATCAGACTTTGCGAGCTAAGAAATTGAGACCCATCCGATGGGAACTGTAACTCTGGATTGGCGTTGAAATTCAGCATCTCCAGTGCTTCGTATGTTTGAAACGCGCCCGAATCCACTTTGGTGATGTTATTATTGCACAAGGCGATAGCAATGGTAGAGGACGTAACACTTTCCAGAACATTTGCATTCTTGCGAACCTCTGTGATGTTTCGTTGGCACAAATCGAGCGATCTGAAGGGAAGATCCGTGTGATTTAGTTGGCAAATTGTTTTTCCGTCGATATCCACATTTGGTTACCCAGTCCACCAGAGAGTACGCAGAGCAAAAGTGTCACAAACACAAGAAACATGTTCGTCGTTAGGTAGAGAACTGACAACTGGTGCAATTAGCGCGTACCGCAGGTAAACCAAACAATTTGGTGGCTGAGATAGCTTATCAATGAAGTTTGAGCTAGACGGTGATTTCGGGCAGCCTTATCAGCGGATGTTTATCGAGTTTAAAAAGAAAGTGTTGCTATCGAATTTTAGTAGGGTAGGGAATACAGTTGTGATATTTTTCAAAGCTGTCCACTAGGGTGACTATGGATGTATGGAAACATCTTCATCATCGAATTCCAAAAACCGACCATGTAAATTTTGTTTATTGGTCCAAAAAATGACCTGTGCAAAATTTCAGCTCAATCGTACAAGATTTAGGGGTGCCTCAAAGCACTCAAAGTTTGGATTTTTTGGTCACTCAGGCTAAGTCCCAGAAGGTCGATTTCCGGCCAAAAATGTTTTTTCGAGATGACACCAGATCTCGACGTTTCACGCATTTCTAAGAGAAAATTCGGTACATTTTACACTTTTTATTTTATAAATGCGGAAATGCAAGCCAGGCCGCTGAAATTGTGATTGATGCTTATGATGCCGATATAGCAACAATAAAATACGTGCAATTTAATTTATTAATTTAAAAAAATAAATTTTTTTTTCAGTGCAATACACTAAATTATGATCTCTACTGTCAACAAATGGACCGTTTGAAGCTAGCGATTGACCAGAAACGTTCAGGATTGGCCAACAGAAGAGGTGTTGTGTTCCATCAGGACAACGCAAGGCCACACAATTCCGAGAGCTTGATTGGGGTGTTTTAATGCACCCACCATATTGTACGGACCTTGCACCAAACGATTATAACCTTTTTCTCGCATTGGAAAATCTACAGAGGGATAGGAAACTGGGATCAAGAGAAAATTGTAAAAATCTATTGCTATGGTTTTTCGTTAATAAGGAGCAAGACCTGATAGAGATATTATGAAGCTACCATTAGAATGGCAACTGAAATTCCTTTTTTCGGTTTTTTAGACCTTAGATACATTTTTTTTTAATTTATGAAAAAAAAATAGAGAAATACTATTTTACATTGAATCGGAAATCCTTTATATGTTATATATGTTGTAGCTACCCGGAAGATTATTTTGAGTTGAACCTATCTTTCACCAGGGGTAAGGAAGGAAGGAACAAAAATGAAAATCTGTTAAATACTCATTTAAAAATAATAATTAATAATTAAAAATAATAAAAATTATCTATGCAAATGAAATATATCTTTATTTCGCCCTTAAAGTACATAATTCTCAATTAAGATTATTGACTTATTGAATCGCTCAAGCGATATGCGATTTCTGAAGTGCAAATAATACAATTTATTTTAGAAAACATATCGAAAAAAAATATTTGTCACCTAATATTTGTCACCCAACTCTTAGACAAAAACTTCGAAAACATTTGTTTTTTTTTGTGGTTTTCAAGGTCTCCAATTAGAAGATCCCATAGATTCAGAAGTTTTTTTACATAAAATATCATATTTCAAGAAGTCTTCTTATATAGTTTTTTTAAAATATTTTTTAACAGTCAAATTCGCAGATCAACTCAGATATCACCCCAAGGGTGAAATCAAAAACACTTACTACAGTTTTTGAGAAGTAAATAAATCGTACATTTCAGCAATATCAGAGAGTTTATTTTTTTGACGGAATTGGTGATTCGATAATATAAAGTTGGTTTTATTAAACGTTACATTAGATACAGATTTTAGAATTATGATTGAATTTCATTATTTTTTTGAAATTATAGCTTCTCAGAAAAAATCAATAAGTGTTCACTTCTGCATAAAAGCTTTATGAAAGTTATTTTTCCACATCCTTACCCCTGAAGCACCCATTTGGAAAAGCATACACTCTGTTCAACTTCTATAAGACCACCCTGATTCTATTTCGTTGCAACACAAACAGTTAGAATTTCAACAAGATACATTTTTCAAGATACATTTAACGTCAATTCCTCTCAAGAATGTTGTTTGTTTGTTTATTGTGCTGTCTAGTTTCTATAAGACCACTTCAAAATTCATAAGTATTATTAATGAAAAGTTCAAAACATTCGGCTGATTTACATGTCAATAATTGCCATTTCGCCTTATAACCTTGAAAATTCGTGTTGGAATACTATTTACCAAATTCTGCTGAACGGATTTCTCGATAATTTTCCATGTTTCCGAAATTGCGACCTTGAGCTCTTCAGTCGTGGTGTACCGTTTTCCCTCAGTGTAGATTCTGCGAACAAGGATCCCGCTAAGATTTTCAAAAGGATTCAAGTCGGGAGAGCGAGCCGGCCAGTCCAAAAAAAAATATGTTTTTGATTCTTAAACCATTGCTTAGATTACTTGCTGGTATGAATAGTAGCATTGTTCTGCATGAATGTTTCTGTGACGATATCCACACAAAAACGGTAGGAGAGAAGATTCCAGAACATGTATGAAATCCTTGAATGATGTGAAAGCTATCTTGTGTTATCTGGTTGTGCAGAATCCCGCCCAAACCATGCACAAGCCTCTGCCAAAATTCCTGGTTGAAAAATACTGTTCCTTCTTCCGTAAATCACGTCAGTACCCGTTGAAACCATCAGGACCATCCAAATTGAACTTTTTTTCGTCAGTGAAGATAACCTATACTTTGAAGAACTTTTGCAAAATGTATTCTTTAGGAAACGTTCTTTGTCACAACACACCATGTCCCACTATCTATTCATGTGAGCTTTGGCAAAACTCAGACGTCTTCCGATGTGAGATGGTGTAAGATTAGGAGTTTTAACCTTTTAAACTGTTTTTATGTGAGATTTTTTCACCAAAATTTGACGAATTGCCACCCGAGTAGTTGAGTAGTTGAAATATTGCTTTATTTGCACATGCGATTTTGAGGTATTCGAACCTATTCTAGCTATTTCCCGCTTATCCCGGTCAGAGAGCTTCGATTTACGTGGAGCTTTCTCCGTCTTACCGTATCCTTGAGGATTCGCCAAATTATTGAGCAATACTTGATGGGATCGTCAAAACCGACGAGAAATTTCTCTGATACGAGGGTCACTATTTATATTTCGGGAATAGGAACAAAAACAAATAGTTAAGCTGCGAATATATTTTTATTGTTTTTCAAAGTACTCGCCACGATGATCGATACACTTTTGCATGCGCTTAAACCAATTTTCAAAGCATTTATTCCAATCGACACGAGCCTTTTTTTTTAGCGATTGTCAAATTATGTGGGATCCAACGTAAACATAATTTTCGCACAACTAAGTATTCATGTAAAATCGCATATATGCTGGTGGAACAAATGCTTAGGGATGCCTCAATCTCACAATAGGTTACATGACGATCTTGCTTAATCATTTCGTGCACAGCATCGATGTTTTCTGGCACTACAGTCGATTTTGGACGACCTTCACGAAACTCGTCGGACAGCGAACTACGACCACGATTGAATTCACTATCCAGCGATACACAGTGGTTTTTGATAGAGCTTCATCGCCAAAAGTCAAATTAAATTGATTGACGCACTCTTGTTGTGATAATCCACGTCGAAAGTCGTAAAAAATCATCGCACGAAAATGTTCACGATTCAGTTCCATTTTTTTCCGAGACCAAACTTTCAACTAAATATAAAATAAACAAATAGCGTCCGTATGACAAAATGTTCTGAGTACGTATATCCTCAAAAATGTCAAACTTTACGATGGAACCGTCAGATGGACTCACATGACATCAGTGTTGCCAATTCCCGAAATATTAATAGTGACCCTCGTACCAAAATTTTCTTGGTGAAATGTATCGATTTGGCTTTCTTCATCCTCCTTGAGGACTTTTCCATTCGGCATTGTCCAGATTTAATTGATCAAAACAACTAGAACAACGAAAAATATAACTGGTCTTATAGAAACTTGACAGTTGAAAATACGAAAACATTCGTTTACGCTCAGCGCTTGCACACACACATGTGAAAATCATGCAGTGTATGGCAGTCACCAATACCTACACACTAGAATATAAATTGAAACATTGTTTACAATGACACAAAACAGTAAGATCATCACCTGGTCTTATAGAAGTTGGACAGAGTATATAATAATAAATTATTTATACTAAATATTCTCAAACTTTCATATTTATGTTTTTTTTAATTTAACTTCAGTGCAGTAAAATTAGTGCAAAATATATATACAATCTGGCATAACCGGCGAACCTCGTACCGCCCAGAGTTTTTTTAAAATTTACTCCCGAAACGTTTTTATTTCGTAAATTCGAGATCGATAACATCTTCATTTTATAAGATGTGCTCATCACCACCAGAAAATCCATTATTTGGAGGCGAATGAACTGCAATGTTCAAAGTCTGTATAAAACAACAATAACAAAACATGAAGCCGGCTAGTGACCATTCTATCCTGGATTCCTCGAGTCGAGAAGACGCACCACGCTAGATATGGGGTACAGACTAGGGGGCGTTGCTGATTAATGGTCAGCTGCATCCCAAAAGGAAGTATCCCGTGTCGGGCACACGTACAGAGCATCGAAGACTGCGACATACCAATTATGAGAACACTTGTAATACTAACCTCGAGTCAACCGCGAGTAATCGGTTACATATTACTAACATAGTTATAAGGCAAACATTGTCGAAATATTGAACTCCCGGCCCCGTCAGGTTGACGCCATATGAGCCTTAATAAAAATATATATTTTGGATAAAAAAAAAACATGAAGCTCAATGTTGGTAAGGTTAATTACAATTGAAGAAATGATCTCCAAAATTAGACAAGCTTTTCACTGAAGAACACATGAACACAAGCGATTTCAATCAGACATCTGGATTTTGAATCACGATTTATTGAAAGAAAGAACAACGATTTTGAATACGCCCTTTTAAAAATCAGTTGAAATTTAAATAGGTCATACGATAATGAAATTGTTATTTTAGATAGTTTCCATCATAGGAACCAAGTTTCAAAAATACCAATTGCCTATGGAATGGAATGTCCAACAGAACGATGTATATTTGGCCCAAATCGGACAATCCGGAGCATATTAAAAATAGTTTTGAATTCCACCCAAAAATAATGGATTACTTTTCCCCCAGCCTAATATTATTTGGTGGCTTTCATCAATCGTTGAGTTCAGGGATGGTACGGGTAAAACGGGCAATGGGGGTAATATGGACTCTCCACTGTATTTATATAGTTACATTTTGTATTTCAAACCTATGACAATGAATACTGATCAAAAGTGGAAAAGGGGAACAAAAACCGAATATCATACATGATTCCTCGTGTGGATGTACTTTTTACATTTTTGCATTAAGCATTTTGGGTGGATTAATATTCAAATTCAATTCACCGATGGTTTTATTCCGGTTTTGTGAGTAAACAGAGAAGCGATTTTAGGTATGTACGGAGAAGTAAATTATGTGTAAAATGTGTAAAATTTAAATTATTGGAATAATTGTACTGGTTAGGCGGAATGGACAGTAAAATGTTGAGACCACGACCAATATATGATGGAAAGTGAGGGCAAAGGATGCAACTCTTCTTTCGCTTTCTCTGATGCATTTTAGTTGCCGGAAAATGGTCAAAATCGACATTACAGACGTAAACACGACCGAGTGCTCAGAAGTTTTGACAAAAAAAAATCGAGATAACAGTAAATCTCGACTTTACATGCAATTCTAAGACATTTGGCATCGAATTTATCTTTGACAACCCCGATTCGTTTAAAAAAACTGAAATTTTGTCGTTTGCGATACTAGTAAATGAATACATAGGATACAATTGTGCATAGGATTGTTACGCGTGGGAATCAACATTTTTAAGAAAGTCCCGTGTGAAGACTCGAGATGTCCATTTTCATTGTTATTCTAATCACCCGCATTGAAAACAATGTTCTACCTCTTGGTCTGTTTTAGTTTCAATAAAAATATTGAAAAACATTTTTCCTATTTGCCACTTTAGAAGGTGCGAACTTGATACATAGAAATTACTGGAACAAAAATTTGAAAACCAAATAGGGGTAAAAAAAAAGTCAAAAAAAATCATCAACATTTGTAAACTAGCATTTGAAGGTTTATTTTTTATTGTTAGTTCTCAGAGGAAAATGACTGGGCACGTAAATAGAAAGACAACGGGTAATACGGATGAGATGCCACTTCCGACATTCGTGGTATAAAGCAATTGAAGGTTTATTTTGACGTAGGACTACGTCTAACCGGAAGATATAGGGGGTGAAATGGAAATCTAGGCACTGAACAAGTAGGAAAAAATGCAAGATTTGGAACGCTTATAACTCGAGCATTTCTCAATAGATCGCAAAGGTTTTTGCATCAATTGATAGAAAATATATCTACGCATCTATCATAACGAATAACATTTCATTTTTCTTGAGATAAATAATTGAATAATTGTGAAATATCAAGCATTGTCAAAATGCACTATGTGCCCATTTTTTATTGGTCCATTTTGTGCTCCTCAAATCGTACCGACCAAAACGGGCAACCAGAGCAGCAGCGAAATATAATGAAGCACGATTGGAAAGGAAAAAGAAAAAAATGAACGAAACATTGGTCGCAGTCTCACACATGCGTAATTCTCGAGCCAGCCAGTCAGCTTAAAAATCCCCGCTCCGCTGCCATAACGATCATTCTCATTCAAACCGTACACCACATCGGTTCTCATCACAACACATCAACAAACCAACCCAAGCAGCCATGTCTGGACAGGGTAAAGGAGGAAAAGTGAAGGGAAAGGCAAAATCCCGCTCGAACCGTGTTGATCTGGAGTTCCCCGCAAGGGTAGCTAGGCCGAGCGCGTTAGTACCAGTGCACCAGTCCACCTAGCCGGCGTTATATAGTTTCGGCCGCCGAAGTGTTCGAGTTAGCTGGCAAAGCTGCTCGCGACGATAAGAAAACCCGCATTCGGAACAGAACACATTCGGTTCGGTGGACATCAAGACAACAGGCAGTTGCAGCGAGTAGCGAGTGCCAAACGCAATCGCAAAACGGCAGCTGGTAGCAGAAGAAAAAAGTTTGTTCTTTATACAATCTGCTTTGGTGGCAAATCCAGAACAAGGCGGCATCAAGGGCGTTCGAAATGGTTTTTTTCAAAACCACGAGTACTAGGTTTTCTAAATTGGAACCATTCCATAAAACAAGGCGCTTTTCAGGGCCATTAAACCTTCCAAAAAAGAGTTTAGGAAATACAGTTCAATGCTTTCTAAAACATTATGCAAAATAATAATAAAACACAAATTGATTTTTTCATCATTTGTTTGCCAGGATCTGATGAGTATGTGCATTTGGCAGTTGTTCTGAGCTTATTGATAGTTGGGGACTTTCCTAATTATTCAATTTTCACCCATTCTTAAATTGTTTCCAGTTTGAAAGTACAGTAATTTACAATTAGTTCGACATTTAGCTAATTGGACGGACATGTAATGCGACTTATTTAGTTGGACATTTTTGTAAACATAGAGATCCAAATTATGACCCCACATTGAAAGTCGACACTGTACCACTGTCATCGCAAATGTTCAATTACAGGTTAAAATCGCCTCCAATGCGACACTGAGTGGCGCTTCGGCACGTCGCATTGAATGTAATTTATAGTACAACATGTCACAAAGCTGGATGGGAAGAAATTTTTCAACTGTGAAAGCGAGTGGCGAGTGGCAACAAATCGCTAAACAGAAATGTTTAGCCGAACAATATGGGGATATCGAGTGATAGCAAAACAATAAACTCTTTAGATTGAAGATAATTTTGTGATCCTGAAAAGGACCCTTTTTAGACTGCATGTGAATCCAACGAGCGAACAAATCGTAATGAATGTATTTTTTTGCCATCGCTCCCTTTTAACGCTCATTCGTTCGTCTCGTTGGACTCGCCCCTCTGGCTGAGTCTGCCGATTTGTCTCTATCCTGTGAGTGTGTACCGCTAGAGTATAAAACGCGCGGACCCCAAAAAAATATCTTATTTTCTTTCAAACCGTAAACCCGTGTGGTTGTACGGCATCGGCATCGTGGACGTGACAAAGGAGGACAAGTTAAGGGAAAGGCAAAGTCTCACTCGAACCGTGCAGGTCTCCAGTTCCCTGTTGATCGCATTCACTGATTGCTCCGCAAGGGTAACTAGGACGAACGGATTGGTGCCGGAGCACCAGTATACCTAACAGCGATTATAGAGTTTCGGCCGTCGGAGTGCTCGAGTTGGCTTGCAAAGCTGCTCACGACAATTAGAAAACCCGCATCAAGAACAGAGCAGGTTCGGTTCGGCGCTCATCAACCAACAATTAGTTTCAGTGAGTGGCAAAGTGTTTCTCCGGCACGTCGCATTAAATGTAATTTACTGAACAACATGTCACAAGCTGGATGGGAAGAAATTTTCCAACTGTGAAAGCTGTGGCGAGTGGCAAACGCAATATCTAAACAGGAAGGTTTAACCGAACAAGATGGGAATATCGAGTGATAACAAAAACACAACACCAAAGGTTCTTTTCAGAACCATCAACATATTCATAAAGAGTAAACAGTAAACTAATCCATTTTTCAGGTAGATAGGTAGGTATTCACATAGGAGAAGAAAATAAAACAATATATTTAAAATATAGATTTAACAAAAGCTGTCCCCTTTGTATAGTCCTACGTCACTCCGGTTATGTCCCCGACATTAACCACCCGTCTTTTTTTATTGTTAGTTCTCAGAGGAAAATGACTGGGCACGTAAATAGAAAGACAACGGGTAATAGGGATGAGATGCTACTTCCGACATTCGTGGTATAAAAATACTCGTTCAGAGCTGACTCAACAGTGGTTCTATTAGCGTGATTTAAAAAAAAGGGGACCTGCAGTCAATGAAGCCCCGTTTGTATTCGAATTCGATAATGGTAAGTTTAGTAATTATTTTTTTTTACTCTCTGACATCTAGTTCACTCTGCAGAACAAGATATACAGCCATTCCATGCCAAACCGATATTTTCGTCAAAAGTGGTAGTTTTGTTGTTTATCGCATATTATGAGACCCGTATTTTTTTTTATTTTTTTGTTAGGGCTATTATTTTCATTTAAGGGTGGTCAAAAAAATCAATTTTTTCGCATTTTTGTCAAAAATGACTTTTTTCAAAAATTCATAAGTTTTGAACTACTACACCGATTCAGATGATCGGCATATCAAATTAAAGCCAATCACCTGGTATTTTTGAAAAAATACTATACCTGCAGAAAATTTAAATTCTGCTCTTGTTCTTATTGATTGTATTCGTTTTTTATTGTTTTCATAGTCTCGGGACCAGAGGCGCTATAGTTTTTTATATTTTTGCTGGAATGCTGAGGATTTTTCACATAACATATCTCGAAACCAGTGAAGCGTTGTTTTCGTTTTTGAGTTATGATTTTTCAAAGTTAGCCGATGGCCCAAAAAATCATTTTTTCCCATTTTTTTCCATTACAAAAAACATTCATTCGTTTTTTCCCATTTTTTGACGTAGAACTACGTCTTTCATTAAGGGTGCCAAATCAAAAAACAGGTCACGTGTTTATGAAATAAAGTTAACGTTAATAACTATTTTTGCCGCGACCGGATTTTAGCGATATACATACTAAACGAATCGGAAATTCCCTAAGATTTGTTTAATATGCTATACATTAAAATCCCCTGGTTTGTAATTGGTTAAAATTCATGAAAACTTTAGGCGTTTTCATTTTTCCATACATTTGTTCTGTTCATTTGTGTGCTTTCCCGAACAGAGCTGTCTATAACGAGCAACTTATCGAAGACCAACGAAGGGGAAATCGCAGGATTTGAAGTCGCCGTGAACAAAGGAAAAGTAGAAGAATGAAGGGGAATATTTGCCTTGAGTATAAACAGTGGATCTCGCTGAGGCAAACTTTCATTCGGCATCGGACTGTTGAGCAATCCAGTTCACTTTGCTTTCGCTGCGCTTCGATCTAAGATTGGACCCCACCAGTGGTAATCCAACTTGGATATCGTCGTTTGCTTTTTTTGTTCATTATTCGTATCGTGTATTTTTCTTCCCGCGTCACAAATTAGACGTTTCGCGTAGTGTGTGATGAGCAAGAAGAAGAGGGAGGGAGGCTTTAGCTCTGCAAAAAACGAACGCATTGCCAGGGGCAATGAAATTTCGAGGCAAACGTCATCCAATGATGCACGCGATGTTGGTGTAGTGAAAAGCGCTCGCACTGATCCGAGTCTTCGCGAGTGTGTCACCGCATCGAACAACAGCAAAATAGGCGATTTCGGCGCGTCGGTCGAAAATGTAAACGGCTTCTTTGGTGCCTTTGAGAATGCATCAATGCATTAAACTGACGTTATGGCGAAGCAGGCGTTAAGGTTATGCTCCAAAAAAATATTTGGGGAATACCAAGCATCTTGAATGTCTTACTCGAATGTTATAAGTTATTTAGGTTCGCGTGCCAGTCGCAAAACTACATTCAACTAGGATTGCATTCGCGCTAATATTGATCATAATGAAAAATTGCTACTGTTTTCGAGGTTGTTGATATTAACAAAAAAAAGTTTATTTCGCTTGTTTAGTCACCAAGAAAGTAAATGTCGTTTGTATGTGATTAGGTTTCGCTTACCAGTAGCAAAAATTCCTCCACTAAGGGTGACAGCTGCGCTTCTCTCGAGCACGAGAAAGTAATGCAACTTTTTTTGAGGCCAGTAATATTAACAAAAGCGTTTCTTTTGAGAATAGCGCAAAATGATGAGAAGTATTTGTATTCCTAGTAGCATCAAACCACCAATGTATGGTTCTGTATGCATGCTATGACGAACGCTTGTTTGGCGCTTGGTTTACGTTGTAAGAATGATGCCTAGAGGTGCGATTGCTTTGAGGCAATACTAAATAACATGTAGCATGATATTTGATACTTGCAAGTGTTGTCATTGTTGTTGTTTCCATTCGGTGCCAAAGATGTATTGATGTAGTTATGAGATGTGGAATAATGGTGCTGGTTTAACATGTATATAATCGACTGTAGCCGAGTCTATGCCAGTTGCGAAAAAGGCCACCGGAATAGCGTTCGAGGTAAATTTTCAATGCATTGACATGAAATAAATTGCGACATACGATCAGCTAGTGTATTGTTTTGCGAGGGCAAGAATGAATCATCAATCAATTAACGTCAACTGATTTTACAATGAAAAACCATTTCAAAGATTATTCTACTAAGCAGTTGTTTCGAAAATTTCACAGCATTATAGAATAATATCCGAAGGTATAAACAAGCGACTTATATAAAATAACAGCGTAGTTCTACGTCAACAATGCGGTCGTATCTTGGACCCAACCTCCTATAATTTTTCTATTACAAAAAATCATAACTTTTGATCTACTAGACCGATCCAGATGATCGACATATCTAATTAAATCCAATGAGTTAGCCTTGTTTGAAAAAATATTACACTCTGAATAAAAATGGATTTTGTTTTCGTAATTATTGATTATATTTGTTTTTTATAGCTTACATTGTTCCAGGAACAAGGGTTTCTTTTTCCTGAAAGCTGAGGCTTTTTTCACATAATATATCCGTGTTATTCTTGGTTTTTAAGTTATGATTTTCCGAAGTTAACATGTTTTCAGTTTTCGTTCAATTTTTCTATGCGACTAGTCTGGATGTATGTGATTATAATACAATTAATTGGCAAATGTGTTATTTTTTCAAAAAAAGCTAGCTTTAATTTGATATGTCGATCATCTGCAACGGTCCAGTTGTTCAAAAGTAATAAAAGTAATAAATTTTAAAAGAAAGTCATTTTCGGGAAAAAAGGGTTTTTAAAAAAAAATATTTTGATGCCAAATGTCTTCAAATTGGATGAAACGTCGAGGTCGATATATATATACGGATTACAGAATGCAAGATTGCGATCCGTTCAGGTTATTCTGACTCGGTTGGATTTGAGAATGCGGGTGAGCAGTAGAACAGTAGACAGATTTGGAATTTCCGAGGAAAACTATTACCTCAAGACGTATTTTGTCGATTAACCAAACTAAAATAGAATGAATTTAACTGCCCGTCACACAACCGACTACATACAGCAACGCGTGGTACCGAAATCGTGTTATGTTGCAATGAAGCTCATTAAGAACTTCATTATACATATAAACACACATAATGCATTGCGTTCCGCCCTGGCAATAGCAAAGGCTGTGTCGGCTTTGCTCATGATAGCGTCTCGCAATTTTAGCGTTTTACAATATTTCTAGTGCAGCGAAAAAACCCGTTTTTTATATAGAGTTTCAAAATAAAAAATAAAAATTATAATTTTTCATCATTTAACTGAAAAAACTATATGGCCTTACACAGTAGATCCTAAATAGTACGTTTACAGTGAAAAACTTTTCAACTTGTTGCATTTTCAACGAATTCAAACAGAATTTTCTGCCGGCGCTATAATATCGTGGTTTTGATACATAAAAATGACTCCCAAATTAAAATCGTACATTTTTAACAGCCCAAAAAAAAATTGGAGTATTGCCATATACCTTTAGAAGATTTTGGGTAAGTAAAATATTGAAATAATATTCCAAGTGCAGCGAAAAGGATATTTTTTGTTTGTGACAATATAGTTGCCAGTACCCGTTAAAGGGTTAAATTTGATGATGTTTTTTTTCCGTACATTCATTGCCACTCACGCTAAGTCCCAGGAGATCGATTTTCGGTTAATTTTTTTTTCTCGAGATAACACTAGTTCTCGACGTTTTATGCATTTTTAAACCATTGGGCATCGAAAAAAATTTTTTTTTTTATTTTCCTTATTTCAGATCCACCGGACGGGTTAGGACTAGAGGTGGGCGATCCGCTCGCGAACTGATCTAAAGAGCTGGTTCTTTAAAGTGAGTGAGCGATCTACCACTCTTTTTAAACAGCGGTATCTCACCGCTCACTTCAGGAAAAAAACTGATACATGAATTTGTTGATTAGGCTGAGCGCGAGCGAGAGCTATGAAAAAGATCTTAGCATTACCGCGCGCCAGTCAAGCCACGCGAGCTACTGAACTAGAACCCCTGATCCCTAAATGGGAGCTGGGCGTTGGCAGTTGGCATACGAACGACCAAGATAGAGCTGATCGAGAGCGAATGGCTTGCAAGCGCTTTCGCTCTCGTTCCTTCGCGGTGCCACGTGCTGTTTGCTGTATGTATTCCATCCACTGATCTGAGTACTGACTACTGACCGTGGCAGCGAGCGAAAATTGAGCGAACGAGAGTTGTTCTGAGTGGTATTGAGAGCGGGACGGTTTTCCCACAAACACAAACAACCGAAATCATTGATTATTGCTCGGATTATGCTTTTCTGTCAACAATGAAATTGCAAAATTATTCAATCTCGTAGTTTAGTGGTACGTATCCACGTTTGCACGTTTGCGTATCCTTGAGTTTGCTCTGCTGTTTTTTCAGTAAAATTAAATTGGATATTCCGTATCTGAATGGTAAGCTTAAATAGAAAAACGGAGCACGATTCATTAGTAATCATCTTTATTCTTTTTTTTAGCCAAAATGTTACCGCAAGGAAGAACGCAGAGTGATATTTGGTACCATTTTTCCAAGGAAGACGGTAAAGGTTAATACCGGTACTGCAAAGCCCGTGTCGCTATGTCTGCGGGATCTGTAAGCAACTTAAAGAGGCACCTTAAAACGAAGCACCTCATGATTCCTCTGAAACGAGTAGATGGTGCATCGAAAGAGCAGACGGAGCCACGTTCTGAACCCGCAGCAGAAGCTGTTGAAACTTCAGGTGATGTACAAACTAAACCTCTTCCCAGCAATCAAGATCGAAAATCTGCAACGACATCCGACACTAGTACCTCTGGGTCAAACTTTACGCGGTTCATCCCGCAGTCTTCGATGACACAATTTGTCGAGATCGTTAAACCGATATCACCTCACATAAGCCGGCTTATTGACATCCAGCTATTAAAAATGATTTGTATGGAATTCCATCCTTTTTCAATTGTTGAGTATGAGGAATTCAAGAAGTTTATACATCTTCTTAATCCGTCCTACACACTTCCAAGCAGAAAAACTTTGTCAACTGGGCTTATGCTTGCTACTTACAATGAGTTGGTAGCAAAAGTAAAACCAGAGGTGCTGGAAGCTCCGGCTGTCTGTGTAACTTGTGACGGTTGGACCAGCATGACCAACACTGGTTTTTATGCACTCACTGCACATTTTATTGATAAAAATGGTACGTTAAAATCATACCTGCTGGAGTGCTCAGAGTTCACGCCAAGGCATACCAGTGAGAATATTGCGAAGTGGGTGTGTGATGTGCTTCGTAAGTTTGGGATTGAAAGTAAAACGATTGTAATTGTTACTGATAACGCTTCCAATATGAAGTCAGCAGCAAAAATATTGAACATGAGACAGCTGGGCTGCTTTGCACATTCCTTGAGCTTAGTTGTGCAGAACGCGATTAAAAACTCCATACAACAAGTTGTCGATAAGTGCAAGACTATCGTTCAATTTTTCAAAAAAAGTAGCCATGCTGCCTCAAAACTGACCGAAATGCAGGAAAAGCTTGGTAAACCGACTCTAAAACTAAAGCAGGATGATCCAACGAGGTGGAACTCCACATTTGATATGTTAGAACGAATGAATATGAATATAAAGAGTCTGTAATTTCAACATTGGCCTTACTGGATCCGAAACGCTGTACGCTGGATAATCTTCTTCTTGAATGGCGTTAACGTTCCCTGTGGAACTTTTGCCGTCTCAACATATGCATTAACTAGCGTCATTCATTAATACTTAGTTGAGATTTCTTAAGCCAAATAACACGCCTTGAATGTATTCCGAGGGGCAAGCTCTAGAATACGCGTGACCACAGTGCAAGTCGGAGGAAATTTCTTTGACGAAAAATCCTCCGGCCAGAACGGGAATCGAACCCGAACACCCGGCATGATAATGTGAGACACTAACCACTCGGCCACGGGTGCACGCTGGATAATGAAGAGTGGGAAATCATCGAGTCAAGCATGGACATTCTTCGTACTTTCAATGAAGTAACTGTTGAAATATCTGCTGAAAAATCCGTCTCCTTGACCAAAAGTGCAGTACTTGCACGAATGATGATTGATCAAACTAAACTGAAACAGCAATCATTCGATTCGCTTCCACCAATTGTCAAAAAGCTGATGAGTTACATAGTGGTCTTGTAAAACGATTTGGAGATAGAGAAACGAATGATCTTATCGCTGAAGCTATTTTTCTAGACCCAAGATTTAAAAAACACGGTTTTTCTGACCAGGCGATGTTCAACGAACCATACCAAGATCTTTTGCAAGAGATGCAACAAAATTGTACTGCAACGGATGAGGAACAACAACCTGAGCCCCAGCCTTCTGCTGCTAAGTCATCTATTTGGGAGCAGTTCGACGAAACCATCAGCAAACTACAAACAACACAAGATCCAAGGACTGCCTGCATCATGGAACTGGACAAATACATTGCTGAACCGTATTTATCCAGACATGGAGACCCGCTTGCCTGGTGGAATTCAAGGAAACATGTCTACCCAAATCTATATCGGATTATGCTTACCAGGCTATGCATCATTGCTACGTCTGTTCCATGTGAAAGAAAATCTTTTCGAAGACGGGACAGCTCATTAGTTAGCGGCGGAGTGCACTATCTCCCAAGAATGTTGCGAAGATCATGTTTTTAAATGTAAATCTAACTTAAAATATATTCAAAACATACTTTTCAACTATTTATTAATAAATTGAACATTTTAACAGTAATACCAATAAATTTCTTAAGCTTTTTACTAAATTGATCGAATTCTCTAAGAAAAATCAAGCGAAATGAAAAGAGCGAGTGAGCTGTTAAAAAGAGCTGGTTCACCTTAGTGAGCGGAACCGCTCTGATCCGCTCACTAAAAGGAACCATTTTGCCCACCTCTAGTTAGGACCACCTTTCCCTATAGGACGGATCTCTGGAAGGGAAAGGGGAGATCTCAGAGGAATGTGAGAAGTATTCATTGATTTTATTGATTTTGTGACATGAGAACGCTTTGTGGAGACTGTTTTTTTTGCACAGAGCGTATTGTCATGTAACGTGCATACCGATTTATGCAAGGTTCCTGTGAGTTTGTTTTTTGATGAACTGGATCATAGAAGAAAATGTTCAAAAGTCGGAAACCGCAAAAAGTCAGGTGTTGTCATGTTTCAAAAGTATTGGACTGGCAATAAGCGAATTCAACTATAAAATATTCTCCAACTGATGATTCTTGTAGGAATTTTTCTCAATGTTACTTTGACATCGTTTACTTTTTGGAAATTGTGTGATTTCTGCTTGATTAAAAGAAAAAATCTGGTGACGTTGTCACGTCAAGCCGGAATGGGTCTATTGTGAATTCATTCGCTAGTCAAATCAAGCGACTTGGGGGTCTGAAAGTGTATTTACGAAAAACATACCTTTCTCAATACTGAAGCTCCTTTCCTGAACTAGGTAACTCATCGAGTAACCTTCTGACCTATCTTACTGGAATGATGAAACGCACCGTGCCGTTGTAACCAACGGTGACCGGAATAAATCGCCACAGTAAACAACTGCAACAGAAACAACCGCTTAGAAAAAGTGTAGTAGGCTAGAAATATTTGGCGCGGGAAAAACATCATGTGCCTCACATTTCTATTATAAATTTATTCTCTTGTTCTCGTTTTTCGAAATTTATTCTGAGGACAATGTAATGGGGACGAAGTCCCCATTTGGCGAGGATAAGGAATCGAGGCGGCCCATGCCGCCAAGATGACGCAATCCGAGTCCACCGCCGACCCGCCGTCGGAAGCGGCGGTGTCTCGCACGCAAACCTGGGATCCACTGATTGCCCGGTTAGTTTGAAACATAGGATACGATCCTTTAGCAATGTCCGACCGAGCTCTAGCGAGCGTCGGACGGTATACGTCTGCCCGGGGCGTTACGTTTGCCTGGGGCGATACGTTTGCCCGGTTAATTCTTGTTTTGAAATACAATACCGCGCCACAATATTTATAGCCTACTACACATTTTATAAGCGGTGGTTTCTGTTGCAGTCGTTTTCTGTGGCGATTTATTCCGGGAACCGTAACCAACTAGCCCAAAAGTATGAACCCATCATCCTGGCAAAATAGCACAGCGACTATCCCATTCTTCTCCGGAGTAGTATACATCATGAATCTTGTGCAAATGCATTCACCAGCAGTGCGTTTTTACATATTTACCAACAAAGTTTTTTTTCCGCCCCCGTTCGATACTTGCTGACTCAAAGAGGGGAAAGTGCAAATCGTATGCAAATTGTGTGTACTTGAAGAAGGAAACCTCGAACCAGAGATTGGACCCGAGGACATGTGTGTACTTTGGAGCGGCTTTGCATACATGATATGAGTCGGACCAGTCCAGTACTCTCGGATGTGCTCTCTCGGACACAGATGAAAGTTTTGCTCTTGTTGCTTCATATCAGTTTAACCAACGGTACTATCTAATGCAAAATTTAGTGTGTGTACGGTCAGATCAACTGCATTAGTGGGGAGTGTTCGTTTTGAGTAAACTTCTTCTGTGTTGAATATTGAATAATGTTTCGAATGGCTGTTGAACATTCAACAAACTAAAAAATGATGCCCCACCATGACCGAGAATTATTTACATGTACCTAAATTATCCTCCGATGGACCAACGTAACACACGAAACTTAATGCCAACTAAAAGCTAATCTTTGCTTCGAGGTAAATTACTCGAAGGTGACACGGATCGCGTATGATGCCACTTCGTTAAGTACAACCACAGCATCAGCATCATAGCATAGTGTAGCTGGAAAGTTGCCTTAATTACTCGCTATGGTACACCCCTCTCTCTCTCGCCCAGCATTCAGCCACATACGCCCGGGCAACATATATCTACCACATATCCTTTTTGATGAATATTGATAAATTATGAGTGCTTTAGCGGGTTGCTGCTAATGTTTCGCGTGTCTACAAGTCGTAAATGACGCGCAGTTTTGCAACTCTTCGGGGTAGCATAAATTGTGAATAATTGAACTTGATACCGGGCAAAAATCTGGCCCGGTTTTCGTTCAACGGAGCCATTCTCCGCTACCGGGTTTCACTGATGCGGCGCGGGAAATTGCCCGACACAGTCTGTGGAAGGCTATAATAACCAGCAGCTGGTGGCACGAATATGAGCGGAGATGAGTCCCATTTACCTTTGGTTCCTCCTGCTGCCGTCGGCATGTGTCATCGCGGGATGCGGGAAGACAAACAGCACTCTCGCACGAACAGACAGCAGCCGGGCAAGACTCTAGGCAGCATTTAATAGACAGTTCTCGAGCGGAAAATTGTGTTGTTCCACACAATCTGCTGTTCTGGGGAGAAAATAATATAATAATCTCGTAGGATGCGAGGTAATCATTCTCTCGTTTGTTGGTGTTCGATATACTGCTTTTACGACCCCGAATACGACAAATTGTTTGATCTACTACGAAAAATGTATCCGAGTTCAAAACCATCTTTTTATCTTCCCATATTCGCTTGAGACCGCAGAGTTTTCGTATTCAATGCAATAATCGATTTGCGTCACACTGTAATGAATCCATCGGACCCCAAAGTATTAGATTAGACCGTGAACATAATATTCTGCCAGAATTCTCGTATTTTTGTCAAATTCCAATTCGATTGATTCAATTGTCCTGTTGTAGAAAGGTACTGATTTCGACTGACGTTTCGTTATTTTGAATTTCAGATCCAACACAATCTCTCCTGTGTGGATCTGGGATTCTCTCTTCTTTCTATGTATTGGATGTTTGGCAACGCGAGTGCCGCTACCTCGTCCGTCAATTCTAGTGGCCGCGCGGAGCGCAAACCATCACTCGCGCATCCAGGGAAGGCGCATCACGACACAGCTACAAGTCTAACGCGTACTCAACGTCGACGGATCACCACCTACGCCTACGGACTTACCATTCATCGCCTGGCGTGGAACGGCGACAAGGTAGATTCTCCACGTAAAACCTAGGTAGTGTGAGTAGAAAACTATTTTTACCCAAATTAATAACATGCGCATGTGGGGTTAAAAAGCAAATACAGAAAACCACACCACTAACAAAGCCACACAATTGTCACAAAATTACCGGAGCCTCAAACAATACCGTCAGCGCGAACATGCTGATCGGTATTTGGAAAGGGATACGCAAGATGGAGAATTAGGCTCGACAAAAAGATCTCTGGACTTGAATTCATGGGTCCGATGTTCAAACCCTAAATTTAATCACAATTATTTTTCGTTAGATGTAGTTTTGTTGTAAGTGCTGTTGAGATGAAGAATGTAAATTTGTGAGGAGAGCTGCTCAGTGAAATAATATTTATGTTGATCAATTGAATAAATGTTGCGTTATTAGTGTAATTTTGAAGTAGAAAAACTTTGTGTATTTACTGGCTAGCGGTGTAGCCTAAACACCCGAAACAATTTTTCATATAGGTCACGAGCCCAGGGTTGGGGCTCCTATTCTGCTGTGGACAATTTTTCAACCCCCGCACCTCGTCCTCTGACACTTCAAGCTGGGTGGGTTAGGCATCATTGCGTAGGTCATAGTGCCTCTGTTGCCTGAATTGTGGAACGCGGACAAACGGTGTCGCGGGTCCTTCTTAGCGCAGGTGCAAGTCGCGTAACAAACCGGGGTTTGGAAACGAAAGGACAAACCCGCCCTCAGGTGTTGGGTGTCTCATTGCCGGGCAAAGCACGGCGGTTGGTCTCCCTCGCGGGAGTGGCGCTTAAGCCAACCGCTTACCTGCGGAAAACCCTCCGGTCGCGACAAACTCGCGCGCTTACCCGGCGTCGCTGGTTACACTGTTGAAAGGATGGTTGGCGTGTACCGTAAAAGACTGTCTCTAGTTTAGAAGCACAAAACTTAGAAGTCCGCCGAATTATACGACAGTGATAATTTAGAAGCTTTGAAGCAGAAGTGTATGGAATCAGAGCGGATAGAAGCGGATCATAAACCTCTGGAACAAGAAGCCTTGGAACTCCCCCGTCCACGTGCGGAAGAACTAAAGAAGCTTGAAGATTTGTATCTGGAGCAGAAATACCGAATCCTAAATTCTAATGGATGAATCCTGTAGTAAAGAATCGGCAAGCGTCTTGAATGATTATTTGAGTTTCGGAAATAGTGTCAATCTACCTAGAAGAGCGATGGAAATGATGACATATGGAGATTTTTCATTATTCTGCCGTCGACGATGTCTTCTGGCATAATGCTGGTTCCTGAAGGGATATCAAACTTTTTTTCGTCGCTTTCGTGTACCACACTCAACAACTATCTTTCGCTTCAAATTGAGGGATTCCTTGAAAATGTCCTCAATTTTTTTCTGGTGAACTTGGAACATGTGAGATGCTTTTTAGTAGCGTCACAGCAATCGGGTATATGCAAAGTTTCTTGAATCCCGAAATCAAGTTGCCCTTTCGATTGCCTTTAAGGCTTTCAATTAGCGGCTTCAGCGATCCTCGAAAATGCGGGTTTCGCAAAGTTGTCACTGAGGAAGCGAAGAACTTGCCTCCAATTCCTCTCCATAGGTCCGATAAAAGCCACGTCTAGGAGCTGTGTAATGAGCGTTGAATTTGAACGACTGCTACTAATTGTGAGTGTTTTGGTGTATTTTTGCATGTACAATGCAGTTTAGTTGTATATGTTCAATCTTATGCTTGACCCATTCTCACCCTCTTCGGCGTGAATAAGGCATTATCCTGAAAATGTTGAAGTTCTCATGAAAACAAAAACATAAACATGTTCAAAAACAACAATAACTCATTGTGTTCTGTGTCTCCAAAAATTGTGTTTAATCTTTGTTTTATTGTGACTTTTCTCAATTTAAGTGTTGCATGTATTAATTTAGTGTTGCCTAGTGTTGAGTGCTATGGAGTGTCAAGGATTCGTGCTGTTTTAAATTTGAAAAATCTATGGTATTGCTGTGTATTGTGGTGGGTAGGCATAATTGTATTGACTCTACCGATTGTGAATTTTCATTGTGTTGGACAGTTGCAATTTATTTCGTTCCACTTTCCGATTATCTCGGCACTAGTTGAACCGACTTGTACACATATATACACCTAAAAGATTGTGTAGATTGTGAAATGCCCCTTCGTATTCAATTGGCGATCTAACGCAAAACGTAAACGATCGGTGAGACATCTGGATTTTGTTTTTGAACTAAGAAAATGATGCTAATGTAACCTAAAACTCAAAAACAAATCACGTATATTTTACTTCCGGGCTTTCCAAGGTAGTTCTCACATGCAGGAATCGTGCATTTTTCTACTTGTGTTTGATTGTGCTCTCGAATTTCCTTCTTTAATTCAACCATTGTCAACATTTTTATAGTTTTCACTACTGAAAGAGGTAAATAAATAACATGTTATATATAAAATTGCGCAGAATTAAATTTCTTACAAACTCATCGCAATCAAATAATCTTTTATGATTATAACATTGTAATTTATGGAAAGAACTACAAACCTTCCATAAGCTCACATGGCAAAATTTAAAACCATCATCACTTTCACCGCAGCGCCGCCTAGGTGTAGATTTGTACGTTAGATCGCCAATTGAAATTACTTTTGGTTTCTTCGCGCAGTTTCTCCGTCAACATTACTGAACCAAGGGATTGCTAAGATGGCAGCATAGGAATCATAACCTAAAATTCAAAATGAAGTGCGCCGCGCGATTCTCCAGCAGTTGAATTGCAAATCGCCAAGAAAGCTTCCGGATGGATATTCAAATATCGCTTGCCAAAAGAAACTATTCAACGTAATCTAATATCAACATAAATGACTCCAAACATTAAACAATCCGTGAGCCCTGTTTTATGCTGCCTACGCTCAATTTGCATTGGTTGCCAGAGCCCCGGACTGAACAGTCAGTCGGGCGTTTAGTCGCTCTCTCCCTCTACGACTCGACTATCTCATTTCATTCTTCTCCGTCGAATGGACTTCATTTTGAAAGCAAATTTTAAGGCTATTGAAACAAGTTTTTGGACGAAAAAGTAACAAGTATATAACGCGTTGACATTTTATCTTTCGAATGAAATGTTTATCATACCATTTCGTTCAGTTGTTTAACACTCCTATACTCGCGCATTGGTCTGTCAGACCGAGAAATCAATAATTCGTTCATTTCTCAGAAAATATCAACACTACGACTTTGCGATTCTCTCTAGCTTCGTTATTCGTCGTTCGTCATCGTTTAGCGTATCGCATGTGTTGGTAAGAAGGGGACGTGTGTCTCTTTTTTCACACTTTCGGTCTGACACACCGACGCGTGTATAGGAGTAACTTTTTTGGACAAGTGCAGTTTTTCATATTCTAGAATATTGTTGAATAAAATGTATAAATTCATGTTAGTGGCGTGAATTATATTTATTGAATATAATGCATAAGATCATTACCGGACTATTCTTATTTGATTTCAGTCCCTCTTGTAACTGGATTGAACGGATCCATACATTAACTATTCGTCGTTAGATTCATACGTTCAAAAATAAAATATAAATGTTTGACTTTCGTATAGTCATTCGCTAAATA
The DNA here is from genome assembly GCF_029784135.1 of Toxorhynchites rutilus septentrionalis. Classification (NCBI taxonomy): domain Eukaryota; kingdom Metazoa; phylum Arthropoda; class Insecta; order Diptera; family Culicidae; genus Toxorhynchites; species Toxorhynchites rutilus. The sequence goes on along the minus strand of NC_073745.1, from coordinate 327,484,298 downwards.
TAATGGTCATACATACACACACTTTTTGGGAAAGAATTTCACTTGTGGAAGAATTGTAAACAGTAAACTATAAACGAATCGGTAGCTTATGGTAATTTTTAACATATACAGTTTCGGGGAAACTTTTTTATAATGGACAATATCTACAAGAAAACTAGAAAAAGAAAAGGAAGTTCCTAGAAATCCTTTTATATCATCTTTTTATGCCTCATCTAGAAAATGGCATTAATTCTTAGGTTACCAAGAAAACAGAGACAAAGAATATTAAATATATGCAAACTTTATATTCCAGAACCTTTATCATCTGATAATTATCTAGAAGGTCGTTATACATTCTTCTATTCGATAAAAGACCCGAAAAACACGCAACAACTGCATGAAATGTAAAAAAATATGTTTTTTTCGAGCATGCAGTTATGCTATGTTCAGACTATGTTACTCCAATGAAACCACAATCGATTAATACGTTTTTATGTTATTTTATAGCTCTTTATACTTCCATGAATTATATTCAGTTGCTTACTTTCAATTAATAACAGTGACAATTGACTTATCCACCCAGTACAGGGGGCCAACCCCGTACCAGGAGAAGCACCCCCACATCGTAATGTTACCTTCTCCATGCATGAATGTCTTCGTGGTATACTGTGGCATGTAAGCGAAGCCTACTGGGCGATGGACCCAAGTGAGGTTTACATTCGTCTCATCCGACCACAGTATATTTCGCCACTGTTTTTCCTACTCCGAACCGATCCAATCGAAGTGGTCTTTCGCGAACTTCAGCCGCGCCTTCAGATGCTTCGGCGTCAGCATCGGGACCTTCCGTAGTCTTCTACCGCCTAGCCCCTACCCCACCAGCCCCCGCTGAACTGTCCGAGTACTCACGGACAAGTTCAGTTCGTCCCGGATCTTTTTCGAGATCTTGAAGGGATTTTTCATAGAGGCTCGCTTTATGGCGTCCACCCGTTTCGAACTTTTTGCGGTCTTGGAGGGCTTTAAACACGAAGGTTTTGATCGACCTAAGTATTCTGCGATTTCAAGTTGGCTGCTGCCTGCCTTGGACGTTTTGCTAATGACCATCCGCTGTGTTTCCGTGCAATTGTGTGCGCAACCCATTTTTCGTTGACTGCAACTAGAATGCGAGAATTAAAACTCTACATACTTCTTGTTTACATGATAAATACCTACCAGAATCCGAAAAACATAAAATACCACCGAAAAACAATAAATTTTCTTCAATAATTGGTCGAAACTACACTCGAACTGGTCCTAAATTTTGTCGCACCGGTTTTCAACTTTTGACAGCTATCAGCGCGTCTTGCTAAAATGGGTTGCTTTGATTGCATTAAACTTGTGGTTTGCAAAGTTGTCATACTAAGTACAGGGTTTTCCAATTTCCGAAAGTAAATTGAAATAAAACACACTTAGAATTCGAATTTCGATGAAACTTTTATTTCAAATTAAAGTTTGGTTTATACCATTATGTGTGAAATACAACATCATTCAAATGTCCACCTAGGGCTTCCTCGCACACCTTGATCCGGAACAGGTAATTTTCGATGACTTTTCGGCACATATGGGGTGGTATCTCGGTCATAACTTCATGAATGTTGTTTTTCAAATGTTCAAGAGTTTGCGGAGAGTTGGCATAGACACGGTCTTTCGCATAACCCTACAAAATAAAAAAGACTAGCGGGTTCAAATCGCATGATCTGGACGGCCAATTGGCATCACCAAAACGCGAAATTATGCGTCCCTCAAATTTCGTTCGCAATATGGCCATGTTCGGTCGTTTTGTGTGGCACGTGGCGCCGTCCTGCTGAAACCACATGTCATCCGTATCCATATCTTCAATTTGTGACAAAAAAAAAAAATCGGTTAACATGCGGCCATAGCGCTCACCATTCACAGTTACCGTCTCGCCGTCCTCATTTTCAAAGAAATACGGCCCGATGACTCCACCAGACCATAATGCGCACCAAACAGTGACTTTTGGCGGATGCAATGGCCTCTCAACAATCACGTGTGGATTTTCTGAGCCCCATATACGGAAATTTTGGGTGTTCACATAGCCACCGAGCTCGAAATGTGCCTCATCGCTGAACAAAATTTGATGCGAGATTTCAGCATTTTGCTGCTGTTGTTCGTTCACCCAATCGACGTATGCCCGACGCATTCCATGGTCACCACGCTCTAATTTTTGTACCAGTTGGAATTTATATGGATGTAGGTGCAAGTCCAAATGCAAAATTCACCACAATGATGTGTTTGACAAGCCCAATTGCTGAGCACGCCGTGGAATTGAAACATTCGGGTCATCCTCCACACTGGCAGCAATAGCAGCAACATTTTCGGCCGAACGCACATTACGATGATGCACAGGTTTCACAATATCCGTTATGGATCCAGTTTGATCGAATTTACGCACTACATTAGCGATTGTGTGCTCTGTAGGCCGTCCATGACGACCAAAATCCGTCCGTAATGCTCGAAAAACATTTGCCGGTTGTTCATCATTTTTATAGTATAATTTAACAAAATTATCACGTTGTGCGATGCTAAAACGATCCATATTGTAAAATGGCAAACATTCAACTAACGATATGACGCTTTGGTTGACAGCTATGTCAAACGGTTGTCAGCGCAGGGCTGTATACTTTCGGAAGCCCGAAATGGAAAACCCTGTATAAGGCTAGGTTTCGTATGTACTATATTTGAATTAACATTTTAAATTAATTTGAATTTTTTGCATTAAAGTGTCTTAATGTTTTGTCCGACACTGTATGGCATTTTTGTATGAAGATTCGCGTTTGACATGTACTTGACAGAAAAGGTTTACAGAACATGTCAGGCATGATCATATACACTCAAAAATGTTACGAGTAGAGTATTTAGTACTATTTTTTCTAAGAAAATATGAAAAAGTTGTTGCTGGAAAAATCCTTTCCCTGTAACAGTGCCATTCTTAAGATATATAGATGACTTGTTGTTTATTGTCTGGGCTATTCATGTTATTTTTTTGAGAATTTAAAAAAATACGTTGCTAAGAAAAATGAATTTCCATTTTCAAAAGAATTATTATTTCAATGTATTTTTTTTATTTTCCATGAAAATGCAAATAAAATTCCTTTATTGAATTCTTTGACTTTGACTGGAGTTTTGTAGGTACATATTAAAGTTTTAGATTTTTTTGGAAAAAAATAAGAAAAAATAATTTGATCCTTTTCAGAAAGTAGTGTAATTCTTTTCGAGAGATTTCAAGTATGCAAAGTTGCTCAAAAGACCAATGTCTTTACACCCACAACTTTTCGCTGCACACTGAGATGGTGCTGCCAACTTCTAAGATGATTTGGTATGAAATTGGTCATTTCTAGAAGATCAATAAATCAATAACAATAAAAACGATTAGTGAAATGAAACGGAACATAAAATTAATGTGTGTCAATACTACAAATCACATCGGTAGTCGATCATTAAGTCCGTTGGCGTTATATCACTTCCTTTAACTAATCCCGCGTTAACAGTAAAATATATAGCAAAGAAGTAACGGAGCCAAAATATTCAACCAAGAAAGTATCGAATGGGCCCCATAAATCGTCTACAAAACTATCGCGCTCACAATGACCCAGAACTCATTGTCCGTTATCGTAATCGAAGATTTTTGCAATGCTCATGATCCGTGTCCTACTCGGAAAAGTATCGAAAAAAACAGCTACAACACTCGACTCTTATAACAAAATTTCACCTTCATCCACTTAAAAAAAAAAGAAACTGCAACCGTTGCACCGTTGGTCGGTTAGAAGTGATAGCCGAGTGGTAAAGTTTGTAAGTATTTTTTTCTCATCTTCCCAACCCCTAGCTCACTTTCCTTGCATTGCACCCGGAGTGCAAAGCGAATCAGGTACAGACTCCTCACACGGCCCGGCCTGATTTAAACTGGTTTAAAACACGGAAAGTTGCACCTCGAATCAATACTGGCATAAGTGCCCGAAAGTAAATCATCACGTCGTATCAGCTTTTTTTCGGTTGGTACTCAGTTCGGGTGCAGAAAGGATGCTGAGCTTCCAAGCGAATTTCAATCCTACATGTGTTCGCCGAAAAAAAAGGAAACCAAACCAAAAGGAAAGAGCAGAGAAAAATCTTAGCGCTGACGGGCAACACGCGAAGCCAGGTGGGAAAATGTTGTATAAATCATTAGAAAAAAAAGTTTTCACCTCGGTTTTTATGCGATAGATGGGGCCGACATCTTTGGCGAAATCTATGCAAGCGGGGGAGGCAAATGGCGGAGAAACTAAAGTTTGCTGATAGAGCTTGTTTGTTTCTGCGTTAACAGAATTCTGATTCGAGACGTAATTCACAGCCAGTGCGCTTCTTTTTAAACATTTAAGCCGATTCTTGGCAACCTTGGCAACTATTTTTCTGTATCGCTTTTATTTCCCATTCAGTTCGATTCGAACACATGCAAGTCAGGTAAAAGTTTAAGGTGTAAAATGGGAAAGTTTTAACGAGCTCCCTCTTTTGATGCACTACTTGCATTGCATTCGTCTTGTATGAGAGCGGGAACAAATCGTGAAGCGAACCTTAATTAGTTTTCAGCTCTCGCGATTGACACAGACTCAGTTGATTGGAAGCCAATATCGAAGCTGGGCGTTCGAATGGAAGGGGCTTATGAGTACTTAGGAAACACCACTCGAAGCGATCCAACAACACAGGCATAGTGATTGTAATGATGTCCTGCCAACATAGGCGACATTTTCGCTCCGATTCATTAGACTTCGGGATGCTTCGGGCCAAATGAAGATGAACTGCGCTCATTAGAATAACTACCCTCCGGAACAATCTAATCCGTTATGGTGGCGGCGGAAAGGATCAAAGCAACTGCTTCCGCGTTGTTTGCTTGCGTGCAGCCGATTCCGCAGCATTTCCGCAATCAATTATTCAAACGATGACCCAAGATGGATTCGCTGCGCCTTCGCTGGGTTATGTAAACACAATTTGTGTAAACGATGTATAAATTGTGTGTTTTTTGGCGGACGGAAAACCATAAATCGCCAGAGTTCAGTCCGGTTCCACTGAAGATTATTAACGGAAAAACATTAACACTTTGTTTTCGATTTTTTCAGCATAAAAGCTTCCAGTGGCTCGGTTTTATTCGCAATTTAAGGTGAAATCAATGAAACATGAAATCACATAAAAAAAATTACCTTTTTGAAGGTATTCAGAGTTCTACATTTGACGGGGTTTAAAAGTTTCGCGGAAACCTGCATCTTGGTACTCATCATTCGTTAGTTGAAATATTTCGTTCAATGTTTTACAAAAATTAGAGAGGTATAAATCAAGAAATTTGGTTTTCCCTGTTCGAGGTATTGATCACGTGATCACACCTCCGAATATCTATTGAATTGATGCACTCCATTACTGCAGTTCTTCGCATAGTTGTCTCATGTTCCAAAATCAGCAACTGAGAAAAATGAAATCAATGTTTTCTAGCATATTTGTCTACCAGAAGCTTTAAGCGTTTCAGTTTACCAATACATAGGGTTTTTTACAAGCAGTTAACTGTTGTGTAAAGAAATGTGGAAAGCTCCCCTCACTTTAAACGATCAGACTTTATTACGGGTTTAAAAATTCATGATGGGACAGTTATGCCTAAAATATCAACATTTGATAATTGAAATTTTTTTATGTTTTTCTGAAATATTATGCACGAAAACATCAAACATCTGCGCAAAGATTGATCTACAGCACTTTTGCAGAACCTAAATCTCATTGTTATTAGGCATTAGGTGTACACGTGTTCTGTTAAACTTTTTTTTATTTGTTCGAAAATTAGTTCGTTCTTCCAAACCAAAAATGAGTGCATTAGCCTTGCTGAAAGCGTGACATAAAATTCTTGTTTTTGAACCGATTCATTCATTATGGATTTACAAAAAAAATACATGGTGGAACTGTTATGCTTAGAATATTAACATGGGACAATTGAGCTAGTTGAGTAAATGATGAAGCTTTCAACATAAGCAATTGCTGTTGTTATTTGTAGTTTTAAATCTTCTCGTTGAACATTTTCAAATTTTCTTATTTTTCTAAGTTGATGCTACTGTAAGTGGTCTTAATGTCAATTTTGAGCGCGACGTGTCATTTAGTTTGTTTACAACGTCATTAGAAAACAAATTAACTTATTTTTGCTAGGCATATCACCCCCCGGATGTCAATATGAGATGCTGTGAGTTTATCCCATCACCTTTTACGAATCTCGGTAATTCACAAAAAAAACAATAGGGAATTCATCGATGAAAGGCAATATCAACAGTCGGAAAAACAACTAGTCGGTCGGAATCCATCAGCATGTCCACATAGCTGATATTTTTAGTCTTTTTCTGTAACTTTATGTAATTTATGTGACTAGAATAATGTGTGTTAGAATAAAATATGTATTAATATTCACTTCGACAACCAATTGGTGGAGTACATGTTCGCTGAACCCTCCGAAAAACCAGTACATGGAAAACCGATCCAATCTCTAATCAGCTGGTCCTTCGAACCGGATTTCCAATACGGTATTTGGAAAATCCTGGAAGTTTACGCCATTGTCTTCGGAAGAAACAATCACAATATTGGCTTAGCGGACAAAAGAAGGATCCATTTTTTGAGAACGACTATTCATCCAGCGCCATACTTGGCTATCCACAACCTTTGTTCCACATTATATTCAATACAAGGCCTGGATAAGTGGATAGCATTTGAGTAGCTTTCCAAACCAACTAACAGTTTCACTGGTATTCCGCATCGGATTTTCCGGATGCCCTCCAAGGTTTATGCAACACATTGTTCGCATCCCAAGTAAACGGACCTCGTCATCCATCGCAGTTCCTGGGATATACCCATAGAAGGATTCTAGTCATTATCTGGACATTTTCCCTAATAAGTTCAAGGCACGAATTTATTAGGAGCAGGTTAGTACCACATAGATGACCAAGCACCACTTACCATCAAAAGGTGCTTCCTGTTTTTTCTCTCCCCACTTTTCGGTTCGTCATCAACAATCAACGCTTGTGCTACAAAATGTCAAAGTTGCGGGTCAAACAAATTCGTCTTCATAATCTGATGACATCGTTTAACGTAATATAATAATATATTTTAATATATATTTAACGTAATATATCATGGAGGAGTATGAAGCCAATGAACAACCTCAGGAGCTGGCGTCGCGGTTGGAGAAATTGGAGCCACTGTGGGAGAAGATAAACGAATCGATAACTGAGACGGAATTGACCGATACTGAAGCGGATGAAGCTGAAGAAAAGTACGTTAAGGAGCGTGCAGATTTTCAAAATAAATTCTTTACATTAAAAGGATTCCTGTTATCCAAGCTTCGGGAGAATCGCGATCAAAACGCAGCCATGAGATCACCCCAGGTATCGCAGTCCTCTTCTACTACGACTTCTCATCCGCATGTGAAATTTCCATTGATTAGTCTTCCGAAGTTCTCAGGGGACGGTATAGACCATAAAACCGTTTGGAACCATTTGCAGAAGATTGGATTCCAAAAAAAGCTGGATGTATGGGTACCACACGAGTTGACGCAAAAAAATCTTTTAGACCGAATCAACCTGCTGAAACCTGCCTGCGATGCACTGCTGAAACGGAACGAACTCGACCCATTTTTGAAGAAGATGGTGACTGGTGATGAAAAGTGGATCACGTACGACAACCTAAAGCGAAAAAAGTCGTGGTCGAAGCGCGGTGAGCCGACTCAAACCATCGCCAAGCCCGGATTGACGGCCAGGAAGGTTTTGCTGTGTGTTTGGTGGGATTGAAAGGGAATCATCCACTATGAGTTACTCAACTATGGCCATACCCTCAACTCGGTTCTCTACTGTGAGCATCTTGACCGTTTGAAACAGGCGATTGACCAGAAGCGGCCAGAAATGATCAATAGGAATGGTGTTGTTTTCCACCAGGACAACGCTCGGCCTCACACATCTTTGATGACCCGCCAGACGCTACGGGAGATCGGATGGGATGTCCTATTGCACCCATCGTATAGTCAGGACCTGGCTCCAAGTGATTATCATCTCTTCCGGTTCATGCAAAATGCTCTTGGTGATATTAAGTTGGCCTCAAAAGAGGCTTGCGAAAACCGGCTGTCTGAGTTTTTTGCAAATAAGGAGGGGGTTTTATAAAGGGGGGATAATGAAGTTGCCTTCTAAATGCGAACAAAACGGCGCATATTTGACTTAAATTGGATAATTTTAAGGATGTTAAATAAAGCGTCAAATTTCGATCAAAAATACGACATTTCTTTTTCCCCAACCCAATATATCGAAAATACTCTAACAACAGAGCTTCATTGCTGGGTATTGTAGACTCGTCCAGCTGGAGAAAAAAATTGTTTGTCTATAATAACTTGAATAATATTTTTCCCTCTTCACGACCCATCTCAAGTTTCCTGAAATAATAAAAAAAATTGTTACGCCATGCACATAGATGACCAAGCATTTTGTGAATTCTCTTTCAATCACTTTATTCTAGTTCACTTCATTTAGCTATGTAAATACTTTGTAATCTCTTGAATTAAATTAGAAGTTGAGTACAATATCTTCAAGCTCCAGCGTATTTCAGAATGCATATGATATTGCAACCTAAGGGCAAGTTTGTTATACAGTAAAATATCAGGAGCATGTTTGGACATGAATATGATGATGACATCCTTCGTGTTAAATCACGTATACAGGCAAACCGGTTTTTCTGCGGTCCCTTTTGGCGTGATTCCTCGTTTGTGCGACTCTTTTTGTGCGATTTTACATCGGGTCTTGAATCACGCGAACTAATTGCACAAATAACAAAATCGCACCTGAACAGTCACACAAATGAGAAATCGCAGAAAAGGCAACCGCACAAAAACAGGTTTGCCTGTATGTTTAAAATACAGAGATTTTTTTTTTATCTGTATTATAGTGATTTTCAACTCATTTGGCTGGTTCGTCACTTTTACTTCCATTTTTGGAAGAATGTCGGGAGTGAGAATTGAACTCGTGACCTTCAGCGTGAGAGGCATGGATGTTACCACTACGCCAGATCGCCTCCCAAATACAGAGAAATGTTAACCCTCTAAGAACCAAATATTTTTATTCGTCTAAAAAACCCATTCCACCTTTATCTCGAATTTCCGACTTTCAACATAAATACTGCTAGCAGAAAACTGCCAGCATAAAACCAATGTGTATGTGTGATAGATGAAAAAAAAATTGGATGAAAAATATCTATGATATAACCGCAAGGTTGACGTGGGACTACCTCAGCTTAACAATAATTTGTTTGTATTGATTGAATTTTTGATTGAATGAAACAATTTCCGAATTCAATATATTCGTTTTGTGAGTAAAAAGATTGAATAAATGCCATATAAGGTCAATTCATGCATTGTGAGAGATTATGTTGTTCGTTATAAGTAAATTTAACGACAGTTCTTTTACGTTTGGTATGATGCCTAGGACAAAATATGTGAACGGAAGAATTATCAAACGATTATTTTATTTTACATTTCAATCTGAAGTTTGCATCTCTCAAGTGTACGTACTTCTCGAACCGCGAATTTGCTTGATTAGGCACCTAGTTTCGGTTTTGACATGTACGTCGAACGCATATTGTTTAATCATCGTTTGACAACGGAGAAGAGAGCGGAGAAGGAAAATCAAAAAGAGAATCCGAGAGCATTGGGTACATCCCATTCTCAGTGATTCGCACGGCACGTATGTCGGATTCCAAAATTGAGAGCGATGCATATCGCTCTGTACTGATTAATTCGGCGGATCAAACTATCGGTCAACAAAAGTCTGAGTCTGGGGGAGCTTTTAGGGAAACACATTTCAGTCGGAACGAAAATACCCCCGACTTTCATGTATTGGCAATGCCGATTTCCCCAACGTTGGTTTTGAAGTCTGTGTTAGGGAACACATTTCGATGAGAACAAAAATCGATCTACCTTCATGTATTTGCAATGCCGATTTCCCCAAGGCTGCTTGGTTTTGATGGCTGTGTTGTGGAAACCGTTAATCGGGCCAATCAAAACGAGGTAGCTAGGGCGTTTATATAACGCTTAACGTTTTACAGTTATTCAATTGTTTATCTAATGAATAACAACATTTTTTTAATTGCGATAGCTGCGTAAAAATATTCCCTATCAATTGATGCAAACATCTTTCTGATCCAGTAAGAAATGTTCGAGTTATAAGCATTCGAAATCTTTCATTTTTTCCAGCATGTTTTGTGTTTAGGTTTTCATTTTACCCCCATATACTCCGGTTAGACGTAGTCCCACGTCAAAATTCTAAAGACGTTCTAGTGGGGGTGAATATTGAAAATAATAATTTGAAAAGAAAATTAGTGAAAAAATAAAGGCGGGGTTGGGCTGTAGAGGGTTAAGCCTGAAAGACTCGTACGCACATTATCTTGCACGAACCTGTTCAGATTTTTTTACTTGTCGAATTTTTCATCTTGTACTTTTTGTATTTTTTTATTTTCATCTTGTGCCGATGAGTGTGCACACTTGTTGAGTTTTAAAAATATACTGTAATAATATTGGGTTGGGGAAAAAGAAATGTCGTATATTGTCATTATATGGCAACACTTAAACATATCTTGTGTTGTACTTATCGCATCAGGTCATACTATACGGCTATTTTAAGACGACAATCTGTGCTACAAGTGTCGTTTTGACAGTGTTGTGATTGTCCTTTTCAGTCTCAAGTTATATCGCGTCAAAGATGGAGTCCACGAAGCACGAAATTCGCCATATTTTACGTTTTTACTACCTGGGTATAGATCATAAAACCGTTTGGAACCATTTGCAGAAGATTGGATTCCAAAAAAAGCTGGATGTAGGGTACCACACGAGTTGACGCAAAAAAATCTTTTAGACCGAATCAACCTGCTGAAACCTGCCTGCGATGCACTGCTGAAACGGAACGACCCATTTTCGAAGAAGATGGTGACTGGTGATGAAAAGTGGATCACGTACGACAACCTAAAGCGAAAAAAATCGTGGTCGAATCGCGGTGAGCCGACCCAAACCATCGCCAAGCCCGGATTGACGGCCAGGAAGGTTTTGCTGTGTGTTTGGTGGGATTGGAAGGGAATCATCCACTATGAGCTGCTCAACTATGGCCAGACCCTCAACTCGGTTCTCTACTGTGAGCAGCTTGACCGTTTGAAACAGGCGATTGACCAGAAGTGGTCAGAAATGATCAATAGGAATGGTGTTGTTTTTCACCAGGGCAACGCTCGGCCTCACACATCTTTGATGACCCGCCAGAAGCTACCGGAGCTCGAATGGGATGTCCTATTGCACCCATCGTATAGTCCGGACCTGGCTCCAAGTGATTATCATCTCTTCCGGTCCATGCAAAACGCTCTTGGTGATATTAAGTTGGCCTCAAAAGAGGCTTGCGAAAACTGGTTGTCTGAGTTTTTTTTGCAAATAAGGAGGGGGAGTTTTATAAGGGGGGGGGACAATGAAGTTGCCTTCTAAATGCGAACAAAACGGCGCATATTTGACTTAAATAGGATAATTTTAAGGATGTTAAATAAAGCGTCAATTTCGATCAGAAATACGACATTTCTTTTTCCACAACCCTATAGTTCCTACTAAGATATTAGTCATTCTCAGGACTGCCAGATATACAGAATATTCTGTATTTCACAGATTTTTCGCTAAATTTCAGATACAGAATCTATATATATATATATATATATATATATATATATATATATATATATATATATATATATATATATATATATATATATATATATATATATATATTTATATATATATATGAATGTTTTTATATATATATATATATATATATATATATATATATATATATATACTAGCTAACCCGGCAAACTTCGTCCCGCCCATTTACTTGATTAATTCTCGAGTAATGCAGAAATTTGTGTTTTATTTGTATGGCAGCCACCCATAAGAGAGGGGGGAGGGGTATATAACCACCATAGAAACATTCATTGCACCCTAAAGTTTCCATATGCCTAATTTGGTTTAATTTGCTTGATTAATTCTCGGGTAATGCAAAAATTTGTGTTTCATTTGTACGGCAGCCCCCTCTAAGAGAGGGGGAAGGAGTATCTTAACACCATAGAAACATTTATTACATCCTAAAACCTCCACATGCCAAATTTGGTTTCATTTGCTTGATTAATTCTCGAGTAATGCAGAAATTTGTGTTTCATTTGTATGGCAGCCCCCCCCCCTTTGAGTGGGGGAAGGACTGTCTAACCATCATAGAAACATTTATTTCACCCAAAAACTTTCACATGCCAACTTTGGTTTCGTTTGCTTGGTTAATTTCCGAGTAATGCAGAGATTTGTGTTTCAATTGTATGGCAGCCCCTCCTTAGAGAGGGGGGAGGAGTCTCAAAATATCACGAAAAAAAAAATCACCTTCCCCGGCCCCAAAAACCCCTACATACCAATTTTCATGTCGATCGGTTCAGTAGTTATATATATATATATATATATATATATATATATATATATATATATATATATATATATATATATATATATATATAGAATTACAGATTTTCTTCGAAGATACATAATTTAAAGATATTTTTTCAAATTCAATTTTAAATTTTAACTAATTACAGTTCATTTTCGCTGTCTACCTTCTTACTAATAAACTTTGTTTTTTTTACGTTGAGTCAAAAGATATGTACCTTGATTTATTTAAATGTTGAAAAATGAAATGTTCTTCATTCCTGCTAAACTTGTTTTTGGACACTTTTTGATAATTCCACATTCATCTGCATGTGTTGAGTGAATATTCTCGCTTCACAATGCCAACAAAACAATGTTCTGAAATCGGTTAGCTTCTACAATGATGGACTCTATCTTGGAAGCAAAGAACTATGTATCGGCTCAAGGAGAAGCGTCAAGGATGAAATTGGCGGAAAACTTAATAAAAGCAAAGTTCAACAAAAGCATGTATAAACATCATTATGAGAAAACTTTTTTATGGTTTATTTTGTTGCATTGATACGACTTAAGCAAACCATAAATAAAAACAATAAATTCAAAATGAAAATACACCTTTCTTTCAGATTTTTTTCAGAAAATTTTACAAGATTCAATGTGGCAACCCTGGTCATTCTTATAACAGGATGGTTCATGTAACACAACTTATGGAACATCTTAAATATTTCAAATAAGAACTTGTGTTATTTTACAAGAGTCGATATTCAGATCCCGAGTAAACACAACTCGATTCGATTTAAAAAAAGCTATTGTTTATTTTCATAATTGTTCTGTCTCAAACACAAACTGGCAACACATTGTCGGTGATAAAAAGCATTTTTGATTATTTCGCATGAAAATATGAACATTCAAATGTATTCTTATACAGGGCGGGCTTGATTATATACAGTTTCTGATTTCTTTTCACCATAAAAAATCGAATCCTGTATATAATCGAGTCAAAAATAATATTGTTTTTTGCATGTATCTTTCGTTTCTCGAATATAAAACAGAAATTTTATTATTGATTCATCTCCTTGAAGTCAGAAAACACCTTTCTCACATGAAAAAAATAAATTTATCTAGATTATCTCAGGAGGTGATAGACGATCATATTTGATGAAAAAAACCTTCTACGCATATGTTCGAATTTCAACAATGACAGAGTTATAGAACTTTTTTTTGTTTCGGACTCTGTTCCCTCAAACTCGATCTACAATCAAAAGTACGCTACGGAAGGCGATTCTAATGCATTCATTTGATAGATGAGAAAATTTAGTACAGGATATAGTAGTGCAACAACTGAATTTGTGGATTTCAATAACACTTTGGAAGTGAAAAACTTAAAATTTAATAATTTTTAATGTGTTGTTATTAGTTTTATCATAAAAAATTATATTAAATGAGATTGTTTCTATCAATTAAATTAAAGTTCTCTAACCGCTCCACAATTTTTTATTTGAAACCTATCTTCTATTTTTCTTAATTTGGCTGCAATATCGATATAAATAATTCTTGGTGAAAATTCAAGCAAAATCTTCAAAAATAAGGATTTTTACCCCACTGTACATGTAATAGCCACTTAAACTGCACCTCAACGTTGAAAGGTTACATTTTTTCTTGAAATAATTTATATTTGAAATGAAAAAAAATATTTTTTTTCCAAACTGTATATAATCGAGTCCCAAATTGTATATAATCGAATCACATATAATCGAGTCTGTATATAATCCGACCTGTATTATTAGAAGTGGTCAATACCCAAGATTGAGGCGAAACTCGCATTAATGTGATTACTTTCATCTACCACATTCGTGTGTATTTTTTTTCGGCGAGGATCGCCCTTGTTAACCGATTTGTCAACTTCTGGCCGGCGGACGAACAGTTCGGAGGGGGCCAGACTGCGCAATCAATTGGCGTGTTTCCTTCTTGCGGTGTTTATTTCCTGCGCCACTCGGTCCGATGTGTATCCGGTTCTGCTGGCATCTTATACCCCCGCCAGGGCCCCGTTGTCCCGGTCGGAGAACGATAAATCCTTTCCTTTTATGCTTCGGTAACATTTTTCTTGTCTACTTCCCCTCCGCCGCCCCACCCATTCACAAAGTCCGGTCCAGTACGGGGTCCCGCGCTGGCGAAAAACAAGACTGCAAGAAGCATTAATCAAACGACGCGCTTCCCTTATGTTATGGTGACTCGTGTTTTGGTTGTCCATCATCTCGCTTGCACTTCGTACGAAACAAACGGCAAATATAAATGATGATCGTCTTTTTATGCAGCATAAACATTAATTGCACATCTTCGGGTTTAGTATGTACTCCATTCAACGGGAAGGGGGGAGCCGGTTGAAAGTTCCTGGGACTTTAAGCGGTTGCCTATGATGTTTCATTGCCGCCAGCAGCTCCTCCAACGAGCAGCTTCGATTAGTGGAACCGGGCGGCGGAAACGAACGCTGGCCGTGAAGAGTCAACCGAGCGAAGCGGACCGAATGAATGTGAGCGAACACAAACAGGAAAGAAGCATAAATATCCGGTCCGTGAATGGCAAATCGGACACTTCTTACTCAGACTCGGATCGGCGCGGAACGGAAGCTGTGTGTGCTTGTATGTGCAAAGCGTCGGGAAGGGGAGAAACTTATGGTTTTGTGGTGATTTTTATGTGCCCAACACGTTTTCGGCGGCTGCGGATAGGATCGGGATGCGAGAGCACAGATGAGAACACTTGGGAATGGCAGCCGAGTACGGGTACTTACTTATGTATATTGTGGCACGTATGGATTTTTAGCACTTGTGCAAGCATTTATGGTTCTATTTGCCGGTGCCGGCAGAGGCAATATTAACGGCTTGCTGGCGGTGATGGGCCTGGCCTGGCCAAAGGGGAGACGTTAGTAATGTTCGCACGTTGCCACGGTGGAGTTGGTAATAATTGTATGATTGCTTCTCCCAAAGCACGACTCTCGATCTCGGTTATTTGGCAAACAATTTGCTCTCCAGATCGATTCAGCTTAAATTTGGCCGCAAGAATTCAGCTCTGTTTTGGTATTGTTTCATTAAAATAAAAATGTATTGCTTGATATATGAAAGTTTGTTATTGTACTTCTAAGAAAAATATCAAAAATGAGGTTTTTATTAATTGCGCATTATGTATTTCCCGAATGGATGAAATTGACAACGGATTGCGGCCCTTTCCGATGAAATTAACTGACTGAATTGACTCTGTTTGTCAAGATCCCACGGAACCAGTCCATATAATCTTCTATCAGACAAATT
The DNA here is from genome assembly GCF_029784135.1 of Toxorhynchites rutilus septentrionalis. NCBI lineage: Eukaryota > Metazoa > Arthropoda > Insecta > Diptera > Culicidae > Toxorhynchites > Toxorhynchites rutilus. Next base: position 327,468,494 of record NC_073745.1, on the reverse strand, counting down.
CAGTTTCACTGTACAACGTGCATCATGGGAAAAAAATCATCCTTTATATTAATTCAAAGTACCATGCATATAAAACACCCTATACAAGGCATATATTGAACTATATGTCATCGGATAATAGTAAATACAAGCATACCATGACAAACAAGACAGAGGCAAGACAAAAAATCAACTGAAAATCTGTAGAAAATCGACCAAAATCAGTCAAAAAACAGTGATAAATGAGACCAAAAACATTCCAAAAAAAATAGTCCATGAAAATAGGCCTGAGAAACAGGTCAAGAAATCATGAAATAAATAGGCTATAAAAATCAGCCAAAATATTTGCCAAGAATAGACCAAAAAATAAGCCGGAAAAATTGACATACAAAATTGGCCTAAAATTAGGCCAAAAAATAGACCCGTGAATAAGGCAAAGAATCAAACAAAAATTTTTTTTTCAAAATTTGGCCAAAAAATATTCACAAAACAAAAATCCAGCCAATTATCCAAAAATTATCAAGGAAATCATCTAACAAAAATCAGATAAGGGAGAACCCAGAAATCATCCAAAAAATTAGAGCAAAATAGAAAAAAAGACCAAAATGAGCCAAATAGTATGGTAGAAAATTTCATGAAACCAGATTGTCTAACGAATTTCTGAAATTACAACGAGATTAAGTTTGAGGAACAACATTACTTTATTGAGGATAATGTGTATGTAGATGTATCCCCAGAGTTATTAATGTAGGAATACGTTTCAGAGTGTAAAATTACTCAAGAGAGAATTTTTGAATTCACAGTCAATATAAAAAGATTTTATATATAATTTGTTCGTCTGATTCAAAGAAGAATAAACTTTAATGATGGGACTATGGTAAATATATATAACCTTACTAAATATAATAAAAATTAGAAAAAAATCAACAAGTCTTTCACTGCTGATATGCTTTCTTCATTTGTCGAGTAAAGATTTATTCCAAAGCATGGATTATGAATTCAGTGAAAATTTGAATATTGATTTCTCTGCAATTGACTGTAGTGATGCAGCAGGTTTTCAGAAAAGTATAAACGATCAAAAAGTCAGGCGGAACACTAGTATTTCCGCTTATGCGAGAATTTAATATTATCGATAAAAATAAAATTAGAATTTTCTTCTTCGTCGTCGCGTTGTACGGAACATTGATTGTAATAACTTCATAGCCAGGTGATATATAATATAATATATAAGTTAACTAACGAAAGAATTTCGGATAATGAAAACTAAAACTAGTGAGCTATGTTGCTCCTGTTAAGGTTACGACAAGACTGATCTTTATTTTCTATTTCATGTACAAAGCTAGCTTATAATCTACCCTATCTGCCTATCTCTATGTTTCCCTTCTTCCTTCTTCTCAGAAAGAATGTTTAACCGTTTTATGGTGTCGACTCGAGTCCTTATCTGTGGCTGCATAATTGTTCGTCGGTCGCATTTACCACATGGCGTTATTTATGCTTAAGTGTTACTTAAGCGCTAGAACATTGATGCGTGATGTTTGCTCTGTCTCCTGCTGATAAGTAATGTTGGCGTTGGTCGATACTGAAGATTGGTTGACTGTGTTGATAACTGCTCCCTCTTCAAGAGTGGACCGTCTCGGTACACTGGGCTCTGCACTCTCCTTGGTTGTGGATCTGAAGAGAGTTTTCAAACGATTCCTCAACAGATAGATTGCAAGAAATGATGAAATAATTATTGCTGGAACTCCTGTCCCGAGGGTGAGTGAGAGGTGTCTTCTGTTTAATAACACCAGATGTTCTCTGGTTTGTAGATGAATTTCGTCTAGTTTTTTCAATGTCAGAGTTGCTTCGGTGTTATTTGAGAATATTTGGATTCCGTAGAGTGGGATGAGTAGTGGTGGATCTTCATGATAATATTCTACATTACTAAACTGCGTGCCGTTAATTGTGACTGTACAGTTGCGAAAGTAGATGATCATTGTTCCAGAAATGTATCTGGAAGGTAGCCCACAGTTTGTTTGCATTAGTGTGGCGTTTCCTCTGATTAGCAGATGGTTACTGCTTATTTTCTTCGTTTCTTGGGTGTACCTGTCTTCTGTATAATCGCAGCTGCCCGAGACTCCTCTGAGAATTTTGGAGTAACAGTTGTCTTGGGAAACGTCTTCTAGTTGGTTTTTGTTACATAGGGTTTCCTCTCCAATTTCCTGGCAATCGTTTTTAATGAGGTATGTTTCTAATTCATTGAAGAGTGCTCTGTTCGTTGGCAGTTTCAGGATTTTTCCTTCCTTGGGTATCGGTTCCATGATGATATGTGTAAATGTGGATGGTTTGAGATTTGGGACTGAAATCACAAATATTATTTTCGTATCTTTGTGTATTACTGCTAGATCAAGGTACTCGTAGGTTTGGTCGAATGTGTTGATTGTAATGTTGCTGTTTCTTAAAATTGTGGTCGCTTCATTTAGTTCCTCTGGTGTCAGTACGTTCAAATGGATAACCTTTGCTTTTGCTAGTTAAATGCTTTCAAAAATATTTTGTATTTGTTCTCGTAATAAATCTAGTGCCATGTTCAGGTTCATGACTTCTTTAATGATTGTAGCCTGTTCTGCATAGCCTTTATTGTTTACATAAGCGTCTCTTGATTTTATTAGGTTTTTCACTAAAATATCTTGTTGCTCGTTAACCTTTTTGATTATTCTATTCATTTTGGTTTCAATTTGTTTATTGATTTTTATTTGTTCGTTGTTTTGTGTAACAATTGTTTCTTCGTTTTTGAATAATGTTTCCAACTGATTGTTGATTTCGATTAGATCATTGTTGTCTAGATTGCCTGTTATTAATTTTATGGTGCTTCCTAGGATGTTGATTAAACCTCTTTTGTTTCTTTGTTTTGGGATAAGGTTGTTATATGTGTTCTTGATTGAGTTATATTTTAGATTAACAAGGTCTGTAGTTTCTTTTAGATTAAATATGGTAAGGCCTTCAATAATTTTCTCTAGTTTGTGAAAGGTTGGCTCGAAACTTTTTAATTCGATTACATGGAATATTTTGTGTGATCCTGTCTTTATTCTTCCTTCGTTCAGGCTCAATGTCACGAGGCCGGGATTGTTGCTGAGGTCGTAGAGTTGTATGGATGTTTGTTGCGGAAATGCAATCGATTTTGGTAGATACATTGACAGGAATGCGATGGCAAAGGCCGAATACAGGAATGGTATCCACGCCATACTGAAATGATTAGGAAAATAATTTCATTTGATTATTAGTTTCGTCGGATGTTTTCTTTGTGAATCTCTCGGCCGGAGTGATCTAGGAAGGTTTTGTTTTTATCCCGGATAACTCTGACTGGAAGATATTTTTCTTTTGCTTTGTTTCGGATGCCTTGTATTTTGTTGTATACGATGCTTTCTTCCTGTAACGTTGGTGGGTCTTCTCTTTTCTTATTATGGTATTCCAAATTGTATTCTTTTGTTTTATTTGACTGAAGCATAACGTCTTCATAGAGCTTGTTTCTGTTCTCTAGAATTTTGTTCATATCGAGATGCCTTTCTTCTCCTTCTCTGAGTCCATAGAATATTTCGCGAGGTTTGAATTTAGTTGTTGAGTGTACTGTATTGTTATAGGTAGTGCATGCGATTCGATATATTTCTTTATCACTTAGGTCGATGTAACTTGGTTTTGTACAACGAAAAATTTCCCCTAGAGTTGAGTGAAATCTTTCTACCGTACCGTTACTTATGCTATGGTTGGGTGGAGTGAAATGAATCTCGATATTTAAATTTTCCAAGAGGGCTCTGATTTCGATGGACCTGAGTGCAGGTTCATTGTCTGAGATTATCAATTTTGGAGTACCATACAGTGAAAAGTATTTTGTTAACCCCTTTCTCACGTCGTGGATGTTTCTGGATTTAATTGGGATTATCGATGCGTATCGCGAAAATTTATCTAAAAAGGATAGAAATATATTAGGTTTATGGATAAATAAATCTAAGTGTACTATTTCTAGAGGCTTTGCAGGATTTGGCGTAGATCCCAGTTTAATTTTATACGGATGTCTCTCGTATTTGTTTTTGTTGCATGTGCGACAAAGCCTAATGAACTGTTGTATCTTACGTTTCATTTTCGGAAAGTAATATCGATTGGAAATCTGCCTGTTGTTTTCCCATATACCTCGATGTCCACTTTCGTGTGTTTGTTCTATTATTAGGTTTTGTTCTTCAGCGGTCCTCAAATCAGTTAAACATTTTTGAGTAATAAATATTTTAAATGGTTTCCCTCTACTAAAGTAATTTTTATAAAAAATTTGGATTGTTTGGATCAGATTTTCTGGGCATAATATACAGTTTGATCGTTTAGGATCTATGAACTCTTTGAAGAGTTTGGTGAGATAAGGGACGTTGAAATTTGATTTCATTATGGTTCGTCTGTACACACGCGGAAATATTTCTTCGAGTGTTTCCTCTTCTTCCGTTCCCAATTTCAGAATTATTTGGTTACTAAAACTATTTAACGGCGATTCGGTGCATGGGATAAATGCTGAATCGTCGGTGTCGGCGGAGTGCATTGTAGCATCGTCTGAAGAAGAGGTTTCATCGCTTACTAACTTCACTGAAGTTTCACAGGTATTAACTTCAGCGTCATTATGGTTTATTTCCTGACGCATCCTGGAGAGACTATCCGCTACTATATTCTGTTTTCCAGGTCTATATTTTATCTCAAAGTCAAATTCTTCTAAATAGAGGCGCCAATGTATAAGCCTGCTGTTGGAGTCTTTTAAGTTCAGACTATATGTCAGAGGTTTATGGTCTGTATAGAGTGTGAATTTTCGTCCGTAGAGGTACGGTCTGAAATATTTACAAGCCCACACAATAGCCAACAATTCTTTCTCAATGGCGGAGTAGTTTTCTTCCGTTTTATTAAGTGTTCTGGAGGCAAACGCGATTGGTTTGTCGCTACCAATTTGTCCTTGAGACAAAACAGCGCCTACGGCATAGTTAGAGGCATCTGTTGTCAAAACAAAAGGTTTTTCAAAGTCAGGGTATTGCAGGATATCGCTTGATGTGAGGATGTTTTTACATCGCTCAAAAGCATCTACGAAATCTTTATTGTGATCAATTTTTTCTCCTTTTCTCAACGACTGAGTAAGCGGTTTTGATATTTTTGCGAAGTCCCGAATAAACTTGCGATAATATCCTAATATTCCGAGAAAACCACGCAACTCTTTTTCGTTCTTTGGTAGTGGCCACTCTCTGATAACTCCGAGTTTTTCTGGATTAGGCTTAACTCCATCACGTGTTACGATGTGGCCAAGGAATGCAACTTCTTTATGAAGAAATTCACTTTTATCAAGTTGGATTTTCATATTGTATTTTTGTAGTGTTTCAAAAATTTTCCTCAGATTATCCAGATGCTCTTGTAGGCTTGTAGAGAACACGATTATGTCATCCATATATACTAAACATCTGGAACCAATATGCTCCCTTAAAATATTATCCATTACACGCTGGAACGTAGATGGGGCGTTTTTTAAACCGAAAGGCATCCTTAAGAACTCGTAATGCCCGTTTTCGACACTAAACGCGGTTTTTTCGATATCATTTTTGTCTAGTTCGATCTGATGGAATCCAGATGCGAGGTCCAAAGTAGTAAAGTACATACAGCGACCTAATTTATCTAGAATATCAGTGATGTTAGGGATGGGGTAACGATCATCAATCGTTTTATCATTCAATTTTCGATAATCTATTACAATCCGCCATTTCTTCTGTCCGGATGCATCCAATTTTTTTGGGACTATCCAAACGGGAGAAGTCCATGGGCTGATCGAAGGTCGAATTATTCCTTGTTCGAGCATTTTCGAAACCTGCCGTTGAACTTCTTCTTTATGGCAAAAAGGGTAACGGTATGATTTTGTGTGAATAGGAACATCGTCTGTTGTTGTGATCCTATGTTTGATAGCACTAGTGAAGGTTAACTTCTGTCCTTCCGTATAAAATATGTTTGTGTAATCCGCGACTAATTTAATTATTTTAATTTTCTCTTCTTGGTTTAAATGGTCTAGTCTGATTTGGTTGAAAATGTTTGATTTTGGAACATCCAACGTTTCTTCGGGCGTGGTTAGTGAAAAGTTATTCACTTCTACTATTAGAGGTTGCGCTGTGTTAATTTTTACTGGTTTATCTGATAGGTTAGTTACTGTTACGAAGACGCGATTTTCTGAGCATTTGTATATTCCAGAAGGTATCATTATGTCTGGTGAGATTAAAACATCATGCTCTAGATAGAATTCGCCGCTGGATTCATTGGTTGGGAGATGTACAATTTTTGTTTCATTCGAATTCATGTGTATTGTTACAGACTCAGGATATTTTCGGTACATTTTTATTATATTTGAAGGAAATTTGAGTTCATTCTCCGCCGTTAAAATGTCAGCTTTCAATGAGCGTAATGTTTCATATCCTATTAGACCATCAAAATAATTATGGAAATCGAAAATGTAGAATATTTGGTTGCTTGCATTTTTTACGCTTGGAAACGGGTTAAAGTTGACAAATCTATCCACGGAATGTGAGCCATAAATGTTCTTAATATTCACTGTTTGTGTGAAGTGACATTTGTCTAAGTTGACGTGTTTTGGGCTAATGTAGTTTTTATTAGCCCCTGTATCTATCAGCAACTTCAAGGATCCTTTATTCGTAGAGAGTTTTATATATGGAAGAAAATTGTTTAATCCTTTGTTTTCGATTCCTCTACTAGGTGAAAATTTAGTTCGTCATTTTCTTCATTGTCATTTTTCAATAGTGCTAGTGGTTCTCTAGATGTGTTAGGTGTAATTGATAACTGTGGTTCTCTAGACGTGCTAGGTGCCGATTCATAGTATTGGTGAAAATTAAATGAATCATTTGCATAATGAGGGTCGTACAGTTCTGTTCCCTCATGGCAATTTATTGATCTGTGTGAATAATTGAACGGTTGTTTTGGCCTATTCATGTAATTAACGTGCCTTGATCTTATGGAAGGATCAACTTCCATGGGAATGGGTTTTGACACTTGTATCGGTCTAGGGGCAAAAACATTTTGCGGAGGGATGTTATTGCTATTGTGGTGGAAATATTTTGGGGAAATTTGTTGTTGTGGGAAACGTGGAATTGATCGTGATTGGTGGGAACGTGTAGTGAAAAATTGTGGATTCCTAATTTGATTATTTGTGTATCTTGTTTTCGGGGGAAGTTGCGGTGCCAGTGGAAATATTTTAGCGGGTCGATAATGTTCAGTTTTGTTTAATCCATGTCTGTTTTGGAAATTTCTTTCTTCCACGCAGGCGTCAAATGCTTCTTTCAATTTTGACAGTTGTCGGGCTCTAACATTGCCCCCTATTGGTTCTTTAAGCCCTGCTAGAAAAACTTGCAACGCATTTTCCTGATGTGTTTTTATACGGTCTTCTCGCAAGCTCGTGTCTGCTGTTGAGATGCTCGTGTTGTTAATTAAGAGCGATAAAATTTGTTGGACTGACCCATAGAATTCTTCTAGGGTGCCCGTTTGTTGGAGTTGGAATAGCTCCCTTGTGAGTGTGACAGCATCGCGCTTGTCACTGTAATAGGCAATCAAGTTTGCCTTAATTTCGCTCCATTTAAGCGGAGTGCCATATATTTCTAGAGCTTGGTCTGCGTCTCCTGTGATCTTTGCACGAATAGATTGCAGCCAGATCTCTTCGAAAGGTGTGTCTTTCATAATATTTAAGAAAGGTAGTAAATTTTCTACTGACCTTATAAATGAATGTAATTTGACGGGATTCCCGTCGAAGGATGGCAAATTATTTATGGCTTGAGGCGTTTGCATCGCCTTCAGCACTTTTTCTGCATTGCAGAACATTTCGTTCGTTTGAGCAATGCAGTCACTATCCTGGGTATTTACAGGAATTGTGAAACCTGCCAATTCAGGGTTCATTTTTCACTATTAAATCACTATCTAATCACTATCACCTTTTTTCAGGGTTAGAATTTTAATTGTAATTCGATAATTTAATTTATTTTTGTTTTATGTTAGCTTTGTGTGTTTCTTGTGATATACAGTGGTCCGGTTACCTCGGGTAGGGCCTCGCCACTCTGAATTAGTACTTGCTTTAATTTTTGTTTTCGGGGACGGGCTTTTATTTGTTTCAGTAAAGCGCCGATCCGATTTATGAGTTAGAAAAAAGAAAAATTTTGTTACTTACGATTTTTAGAGCTGGAACTAGTGTTGCGTCCGGTTTCGTCAGATTAATCACCACTACACGATATTCGTTCGCGCAGGCGCAATTGCTGAAATTAAACTAACGTTTCGCGAACACTTAAAACACTATCCTACCGACTGCGCCAGTTAACTAACGAAAGAATTTCGGATAATGAAAACTAAAACTAGTGAGCTATGTTGCTCCTGTTAAGGTTACGACAAGACTGATCTTTATTTTCTATTTCATGTACAAAGCTAGCTTATAATCTACCCTATCTGCCTATCTCTATGTTTCCCTTCTTCCTTCTTCTCAGAAAGAATGTTTAACCGTTTTATGGTGTCGACTCGAGTCCTTATCTGTGGCTGCATAATTGTTCGTCGGTCGCATTTACCACATGGCGTTATTTATGCTTAAGTGTTTACTTAAGCGCTAGAACATTGATGCGTGATGTTTGCTCTGTCTCCTGCTGATAAGTAATGTTGGCGTTGGTCGATACTGAAGATTGGTTGACTGTGTTGATAACTTATATATATATATATATATATATATATATATATATATATATATGTGCTCCCGTGGCCGAGTGGTTAGCGTCATAACTAACATGCCGGGTGTTCGGGTTCGATTCCCGTTCTGGTCGGGGGAATTTTTCGTCAAAGAAATTTCCTCCGACTTGCACTGTGATCACGCGTATTCTAGAGCTTGCCACTCAGAATGCATTCAAGGCGTGTTATTTGGCATAGAAATCTCAACTAAGTACTAATAAAAATGACGCAAGTAATACTACGTTGAGACGGCGAAGTTCCTCTAGGAACGTTAGTGCCATTGAAGAAGAAGAAGAATATATATATATATATATATATATATATATATATATATATATATATATATATATATATATATATATATATATATATATATATTGAGTATTCTATGAACATGCTTATGTATAGGAAAGGAGAATGGGCAAGAGCATTCGAGAAGTGAAACGGGTTTCTCGACTACTCAATCTATCATAATCTGATGCGTGAATATACCCTGGACATCCTGGACCACAATTACATGAATTGTTAGTAGCAAGACCTACACGATAAAACGTGAATTGAGCACGAATTGATTGGGCAACATACAACACATTAATTGATAAATGTTTATCATCGTTAAATGGAGATAATTCATGGCTAATTCATTAAACGCATCAACTCACATTGTCAGCCAACGCCCGAATTTGGGCAAACACGATTCTTTGTTGCGTCGGGAGAAAGCGAATGGTTAGTGCAATCGAAAAAAAACCCACCCATTATAATTGTCAAATTGTTAACTTTTTTAAATATATTCACTGTTTATGTTTGTTGGATAAATTTCCTGTCAAATGGTATATAACACAATATATGTTGCAATAACGATTTTGAGTAACATGCGTTTGAAAACTCTTAATGAATCGTTACATTTTTCGTTGAGTGACCCCCCTATATAGAAATCGAAGACATAGTCCTTTGTCAATATGGCTTTTATGTCAAAATATAAGCCAAAAAAAAGCCAATCAAAAATTAGGCCAAATAAGCCAACCAAAAATTAGGCCAATAAAACAGAATAAAATCAGTAAAAAAATCGCCAATAATTGAACCAACAAAATATTCACAAAATCGGACAAAATGTCAGCCAAAAAATTATCCGATAAATCAGGCAAACACCAGTCAAAATATCAGCCAAAGAAACGGCTAGAAAATAAGTCAGGAAACGATAAAAAAAACTCTCGAAAATCAGCAAAAAACATCCTTTAAAAAATAGTCCAACTAATCAGCAATAAAATAGGTTGAAATATCTGCCAAAAAATCAATCTCGAAGCCACCTAAAAAATCAGTCAAAAATAAGACAAAAATATAAAATTGGAAAATTGGAAAAAGAATAGGGCCACATTTTTGTGACTAAAAATAACCAAAGACAAAAAATCAAACAAAAAATCATACAGAAAATCATACAAAATATCAGATAAAAAATCAGACAAACAATCAGAACGAAACTCAAAAAAAAGAAATAAAATAAAAATTTCGTCGCTCAATGATTGTTGAGTTCGTGTTGACCGCTGACACTTGCCTTGCCCTTGTTCGCGGAAGTGTAAACTATATGGTCGCGTGTTTCCGAACAAGGTATTCGGAGATAAGCTTTTTTTTTATATTCATGTTTTTGTATTATGTATATTATTTATCGTATTAACGAAAGAGTTTCCCCTCTGTTACTTCCGCTAGTTCCGCGTTGTCAATTGAAAAAGCACTACACAGGACACGTCACAAAATGTTGTCAGCTCGACTAATATTAGCGAAGTTCTCTCGGTTGCGTACTTAGGTTACCCTTCACCGCGGCTTTTCAATAAATCCTCCGTCGCCGCATGTGGAAACGAAATGTCGAATTGAGAGAACTGTGGCTCGAATCCTAATCCTATGATGCATAGATCTCGTCTCTTTTGTACGGAAAACAAATAGACACACAGAAGTAGAGATGTGCCATCCGCTCATGAGCTGTTCATTCGAATCGCTTCAACATAGTGAGCGGTTTCGGATCGGCTCGCAATCAAAAAAACGCAGCTCATCAGCTCATTACGGAGCTGGAGCTGTTGAGCTGATGAGCTGTTGAGCTGTTGAGCTGATGAGCTGTTGAGCTGATGAGCTGCTGAGCTGTTGAGCTGTTGAGCTGCATAGTTGTGGAGCGCAAAAGCTGCAGAGAGTGAATTGCGAGACGCGAAAGGATTTTTCGTCTCCCGCGCTTCATGGCATGACGTCAGTTTGTTTTCGTGTATCCCTCTTCGTACTTTAGCTTTAGCAGAGATGTCAGATAGGAAAAAAGGTTTTTGTTTTGAAGATATTCAATCGTTCGTTACTTCATTTAATTGTTCATATATGGCCAAACAAAATAATAAACATTATTTTATGCTTGTAAATAAATTTGATATATTACATTGTTATTTAAACATTACTGTGGAAACACATACATTTATTTCCGCGTGCTGAATCAAAACAATTCAGAAAACCACCCGGCATAAATGTTGATGATTGATACTGGTCCTTTTGTTACATTTGTGATCGCGAATAATTATTTCTCGTTGCACCTATTAGTGGATTTATTTTTATATCCTCGGATGCAAACAAGAATCTCGATGGTTTTTTCAAAAAACCTTGTCTCGGTCTATATTCCTGGAGGCATTTTATTTGGCTACTGCTGGTTTTTCTGTTGTTTAAGTTCAGCATATCCTAAGCATCTCCTATGTTGGATTTCAGCATTCAGTATTTGTTGTATATTATATTATTAGAATTCATATCAGTTCTAGATTTTGTACAGTTACAAATTAAATTCGTTTATTTTTTGCTTTCCGTCTATTAAGAAAATGCACACTATGCAATGTCCCATGGTGATTACGTTTCATATGCAATTGTGTGGACAACTGCAAAATTCAACTGAGCTGAAGAGCTGTTCCAAATGAACAGCTCACTTGTATGAGCTGAACGGCTCTGAGCCGCTCACCATGATGAGCTGATTTGCCCATCTCTACACAGAAGACGCAAGGGTACAAAGGTTTTCAACGACCTAGTAATTGAAGTACGTTACTTTCGAACTCATCGTTCAGAGCTCACCAGAGGAGTGGGGTTTTATTTTTAACGGAAAGCTCGTTTTCCGTCGGAGGCGGAAAACTCCGAGATGTTTTTGCTCGGAGAGTGAACCCGATTTTTCTATCTATCGTGAACACCCAAACGGAGAGCTTTATCCAGGTTTCAAGAGAAACATATGAGAGTGCAGCTCAATATGATTTACAAGAGGGGGCCTACAGGTCAGGACTCGCTCTGTCTGGTCGGTCAGTACGAGCAAGGACGTCGTCGCGAACGGTTGGACTATTTTCCGGTGACAATATCCGGCTCCGGGAGCGTATCGTGTTGATGGTGCTGAGCACAGCCATCAGGTGTAGAATTGGAAAGGTGAGTTTCGGGGAGATTGGGAGCAAATATTCCGTGAGTGTGCTGGAGCTGGAAGCGTTGTTTGTACTTGTGCTTCAAGAAGCAAGCCTGTAACCTAGTTTCGAGTGGTGTTGGTGAGTGTTTTTCTTTCCTGCTGAGAGGCTGCCAGTAGAATCATTATCGTCATCGGCAATGACATCTGTTGTCATTGTAGTGCCATGTTGTTAGTAATGTCATACGCTGGTATTTCGTCTTCGAAGAATTCGTGAGAGACTTGTGATGAAGTTGATGGCCGGAACGAAGTTCGCGAGTGAGCATGGAGAGGAACAAACATAAATAATTTACACTAGAATAAAAATTCGTGGCAAGCTTATCTCGCCCGTATTGTCTCGAGCTGCTGCGCGTTTCATTGGTTGTGCGTGATTCTTTCGTGATGGTGGTCGCCAATAATATTTGCGACAAACAACAAACGAATCAGTGAAGAAAATGGGATTACAATATTCTGTTTCGTGAAAGGTGTACACGGGATTATTCGACGGAGATTTTGCCACCCTTGGAAGCAGCTGTGATACACCACTAACCTAGATCCTTGACCAAGGGTTAACGGATACATTGACGCAAGCTGATAACAGTCCGAACGAGTGAGAGAGCGAGAAAGAGAGTGCAGAAGCAAAAGTGTGCATCGGGCAAAAATCGAAACACGGTGACAGTGAAATGTGAAGTTTGTAAATTACAATTGTGTCAGCGGGAAAAGCAATAAATATCTTTCAGTAGTTCGGAAAATCGCAAACGATACAAAAATATCGATTTTCATACACGCGTTGTCGAAGCTATCAGTGATAGAGCCGGAAGTGCGGGGAGTGGAGCAATGGAGCATGCAGCAATCCGTGTGAACCTCGCAAGAATTACGGTGAGAATCTAGGTGGATAACAGAATACTGTGTTTTCATTTCAGCACCCACTCGTAACCACCCGCTTTGCTGCTTGTTTTCCGCCACTACCCCCTCGTTCGCCCACCCACTCACGTGGAAAGCACGCGAAATTCCTTCAGTGTGGCCCTAACGGGGTTGCTGGCATTGCCTCGCTGGCTGGCAAGGGTGGTGGTAGTGATAGTCCGATTTGTGGGTATGTGTGTTTTAAGGTTACAGCGAATTTCTGTTCGCTGAAGGTCATAAAACTGTGTCCACGAACACTGCACACATTGACAGTGGCTGACGCAAGGAGGAACTCGCTCCCTCGCTCTCTGTGTCTCGTTATCCTCTCAGCGAATTCATATCATCGAGGAGGATACGGGAAGAATGTGGTGCTTTACTCACGAATTTCATGCTGTTAGAATTTCCCCCCGACTCTCATATTTAACATTCATGTGCTTCCAACGTTTTTTGGCCTGCGGGAGGCCGATGGGATAGGATGGGTACGGGTTTGTGATTTCTAACAACCGTTTTCTCCGACTGTTTTTTTTTTCATGATGTTTTCCACTCTGAGCTGTGTTTGTGTTAGTGGAATGATAAAGAATTGGTAATTTCAGATGAACTATTTTGGCATGCTGCAGCATAGAAACGGAGGATCAGATTTCGAGACTGGACCTTCTCCATCCGTGCTATATTATCAGCTGTTGTGCGTTCGAGAATTGTTTTGATAGTTAAACATTCAGATAGGTGTTGCAAACCCTCTAGTAATACAGTAAATACAGTTGTTATGTATTTACTACATTTTCATGATTATTTTCTAGCCATTATAATTTTTCAACGTCTTCTGTTGTTTGAAAATAATATTATCCTTTTTGATTTGCTGTTTCCGCTTCCTGGTGGAAGTACCAGCTTGGTGTGGCCAAGAGGCATCTATTCGGAGATCTAATCGATGACTGAATATTCAAGCCATTGGGACGATTGGTCACGGTATAAAACGTTAAGGCTGGATTTCGACAGGAATTCACTCACAGCCCACTTTTTGAATCGGATAATGATTTTGGAACAATTAATTGAAACGCTTCTGTTCACTTCGGCGGTTGAATATAAAATGAACTTATTATTCACTATGTCGAATTCATTAAGACATTTTCATACATTGCTGAATGCTTAGAATTGAAAATATTAACCCTTTGCGGCCGTATGTCTGCTCTAAACCACCACAGCAAGGAATCATAATGGATACCTTATCCAACCATATGTATCGGTTTACACTTTTTCTAAACGAATTTGATCGTCAAATGAACTTGTTCAAGAGCTAAAACGCAGTTTTTGTGGATAATATATAACGGTACAAGGTGTAAACAACAGATTATTTGCGAGGAAAGATAATAGGATCTTTTTCGAAGAAAAATTAATTCTGATCGCATAGGCTTAAACGTCAATTTCGTTCAATATTGTCATTTGTTTATTTATTGGACTTACATTTGATAATTTCCAGTTTTCATAGGACCATTTTGAAATTCATAAGTATTATCAGTACGTCGTCTTACATAACGACGACATAACTTATTAAAAAATGGTCGTGTTACTCTGGATATCTACATTACCGTTTACATAACATCTTTCCATAACTGTAGCGTTGCCTAGTGATCTAAGCAACTGGCTTTTCTTTCCAATATCAAGAGACACAACTCTTTTCTTGAACGTACAACCTTTCTCGACCCATTACTTTTTCCCAACTTAATATCAATTAACCTAACACTATACAGTTTATCAAAAAGGGAGGAGCTTTGGAATGCATTTCACATTCCCCAATCGGAATCAATTGGGCTATGTATAATATGGCAAACAACAATTTGATTACGCGGAATTTAAGTCGCGCGCATATTGAGCTGGCCGGCCCGAGCCGCATAGAAACTCGACCCTGTTTTTTTTAATTTTCTTTGTACTGAAATTCGCGTCAGTAGAAAAATTAAATGTTAGGCTGACTGACGAAGAAAATTGTAATGTGAGCTGTTTCGATGAGGTGGATGTACTCGCGGGCTTGAAATAAGGTCGCGCTTGAAAAAATGTAAGGAATGTATCCTCCAAGCACCTTTACAAAATGTTCAAGATTAGGGGCGCTTCATAACATCATCATACGATTGGAGACATAATTTCAGATCGCAAATCAAGGAGAGAGCTGACGAATTCATTCGTACCCCTTTTCATAGCACAAAAGTAAGCTCTACTCTGAAAATCCCTAACAAATCTTGTTTTTACGCTCATCAGCTTAAAAAATCGTTCGAATCCCCTTCCATATTACAGTCAATTAACTTTTAACCGATTAATCATATAAATTTCCAGGTTGATCGATTCAGGTTTTTTGGAGTTCATAGTGATGAGACAGACGTTTACAAAAGCTTTTTTATGACAATCATTTGAATAGAACTTATTGATTTCGTTTAGCGAAAAGTATTTGTATAACTAATCGAATGAGCGTCTTATTAATTTCATCAGATTTTTCTCAGTTTGTAAAAAGTTAAAAAAAAAACAAATTTATTTACGACCATTTTCAGAAACACTATAAACTTGAATACTTGTTCACTTTATTCTTCTGTTCGTATAATGATCAGAAAGTATTGCAATACTTAATCCCTAAGTTCAACAAAAAATGATAATAATAAATAATAGAGTAAGGGATATTGAAAATATTATTTATTTCATTTGTTCAAAGCTCGAGAGAATGTCCAAAAATAATGCCTACATCCCCTTAAAAGAAGGAAGAGAAGAAAGGAGCAACTTTATGGTCTGGAGGTGTTTTGCTTGGTCCGGTTTCAGAAACTGGTTAAGATCGATGATGTAATGAATGCTGACAGGTATATTGATATCATTTTGCATAATTTGAAGATCTCAGGACGGTAAATCGTTTTGCCGTTTTGCACGGAAAATTGTTTGCTGAAATCTTCCAGCAAAACAATGATATAAAGCATTTGAACCACAAAAAATGCCATTCCTCTGTCAAACTCATATGAACTTTTAAATTTTATATTCTTCATGGAACAACTACTCACGTTTGTTGTTTAATCTAGCTGATTGAATTTTAACTGAAACTATCTGAAATTCATGTATTTAATATCGAGTTATAGGATAATATATTTCCGCATGGGATTAAATATTTCGGCATGGGATTAAGTTTCTTTTTATCCTATTTGTTTATTTCAGGCTCATTAGCATATTAGATGTAACAGAACCGAATTTTAATCGTGTACATGTCACATGGTTATCATATCTATAATTAGCACATTACACAGTAGCCATTTAGGCGTAAGAGTTTTTTTTCTGTTCTTCCATTATCCAGTTAAACCACCGGACAGCGGAGACAGTTGATATTGTCATTGTTGAGCTATTAATAGAACAGCTTCCCGATGCGTCTTGCAGAGCAGAGCAGTTGTATGGATGAATCGATCTTATTTCGACCGTGGATCGATCTCCATCGCTGGGGATTGTTGCGGGGACGTAGTTATTCTGTAACAACACAAAGATGGTCAATGAGGGCCCTGAGTTTTAAACTCACGATCGATCGCTTACTAAGCGAACGCGCAACCAATGTGGCTACGGAGACCCCCTTGGGATTAAGTTAATCAACATTATCTACAAAACCTGGCTCAAGCATGTCCCAGCGGTTGCAGGAGGCTCTCTATGCCAAAGGAGGTCAAATGAATTCATCTGCTTGACCACGATAAGCAGTTAATATTCATCTCACCGTTTGAAGGAAACATTGATATTGATCGACGCACAAAAAATTCTACCACCTGTTTTTTATTGCGATTTCCACATCACAAATTCCACCCAACTTTGATAGTTTGTAAAAAAACGTTAACAATACACATGAATCAATTATTAATGGACATGGCGACAACGCGTACTTGTTCAGGACAGAAGTTATATTCGTAATTTCGATTAGTTTTTTGTAATACTCTTTCAGCTCGACTATTTACTGATGGGATATTGATCATAGAGTGGTCCTCATGGCCTAGTGGTAAGCGTTGCGCTTGCCAAGATGGGGGCTTCGGGTTCGATTCCCGTTCGGGTTTTCAGTCCCCAAGAAAATCCACAAAAAACCCGGAAACAGCTCCTCTAAGCGAATTGAAACGAACGATACACTAGAAGATTTGAAAATTGTGAATCAGGCCATGTTGTAAAGACGTTAAACCAAAATGAATAAATAAATAATGATCATAGAGTCAAGTCTGTCAAGTCACTTTCAACCTATCCATATAAATAATCGGTTCAGTAGCTTTCGAATCTATACAGATCCATATAATCATCATTGTTCATTGTCATTGTTAGCGAGTTGATAGTGTCACACATTCCATTGTGGAAATTTAGGGTTTGGCTCCGGATCAGGCCTGAGGATTTTCTGTTAAATAAAATTCTCCGAAGTGCGCTTGTATCACCGAAATTTCCTCTTAAAATACAATTGAGTATTCTGATTTCGAAACTAGTTTTTTCAAACTGACGTGCACGATCTCTCAAGTTGAACTGAACTGATTCATGTCGAATTTATATGGATACAATCTGCACGCATCTCTTTATCGCATGAACCTCTAAAAATGATATTTTTAAAATTTTACTATTTTTAAAAAATCGAAGAACAACCCCTTAAGGGGATATTATAGTGTAGAGGTATGCATTTCGGATTTTTTTTTTCGATATCTGAACAACTAACACTAAGGATATTTTCACTATGCATTATTCCATTATTCGTTTCATTATCTTTTCACAACACAGTAAAAATTAAACGGAAAAACTCTCACTTAGAATAGTTTCAAGCTGATGAAGTGAAGGGGTTCAAGGCCATGACGTACCCATGGTTTTACTGATTATCTGGAACAAAAAAGAACAGATTCTATGGATCTGGGACAAGTCACAAGATTGTTTTGACAAAATGGTAGCCGCTTGAAAACAAAACTTGCTTTTAGCACGTTTTTTAGAACGATTTCTATTTTTAAAAAAATTAAAATTTAAAAATATTTATTTTTTTATTGGTTTCTACGATAGAGAGATTATAAAGATTAATTCACATTGAGTTTGGAATGAAGCGGCTCTGTAGAACTTGAGTTATCATGCACGCCAGCTTCCGTTTGATATCCGTGAATAGATCAAACTATGTTCGCCGTGATTCCGGGCTCGTACAAAAAATAGCGATCCGTTCTTTTCATGCTCTAAATTGCTCTGTGATCTCAAGAAATTCAAGTGGGCCGTTCATAGGGACGTATTATACATTTCTCCCGCACACTTTTATTTAGGATCTCACAAGATCTCTCGTGTCACATTCATCAAAAACC
Organism: Toxorhynchites rutilus septentrionalis; assembly: GCF_029784135.1. Classification (NCBI taxonomy): domain Eukaryota; kingdom Metazoa; phylum Arthropoda; class Insecta; order Diptera; family Culicidae; genus Toxorhynchites; species Toxorhynchites rutilus. Next base: position 327,450,122 of record NC_073745.1, on the reverse strand, counting down.
ATAAGAACGAAGGATTATTATCCGTCACTTCGATCGTGTATGCATGGTTTCTCCTACAAACTAACCTGCGCTTACACATATAACATTTCACGGGTGGACGCTGGGTCGATAGTAACAACACTGGATATTTTCAGCTTTCGGCTGAAAATCTCTTTAACCTTCTTATGCTCGCGCATAGGTCTGACAGACCGAGAATAAATGAGGTGGCTGAATTAGATGACTATTGAAACTGTATGAAGTTAAAGAAATGAAGATGTAAAAAAAAATAATGAAGAGTTAGTCAGTTTCAGTGTTACCAATACACCCAGATGTTTTCTGCAATTGTTTTATACCTAGATGGTTTCTGAAAGGCAAACAACCATTTTCACATATCTTTTCTTGTATTATGTAATAAAAACCAGAACACACAAAATTATTTCACTGTTTCTGACTACAAAAATCCCTCCATTATTAAGAATAATACAAACCTTAGAATCAAAATAGAAACTCATAAATACAAAGGCCAAAAGTCTGACAGCACATTTGTGAACAACGGTACGTAGCAATATATTGTTGAACAGCGGTACATATTAATACGCTTGTAAACAAAAATATTGGATTCAAAATTCTTTGGTGTTTCCGGCGTTTGATAAAAAAATGCCTCAAAAATTCGTGGTCATCTGATGATTCTAACTGGTAGAAATATAACGGAAGCAGAAGATATAAGCAACGACCCAATAATTATCCCAAATAAACGCTTCGATGTCGTTTGACATTTCGATTCGTTGTTGTGGTGCATTTTGGACACGCATATGGTCATCTTACCGAGCGTACTTAAGAATGGTGTGAAATGAATGCGTCTAGAATTTTCGTTATTTCTGTTGGTTTGCCTATTCGTAATCGTTATTGCTCATTTCATTACAAAGAAAACAACCGTGGCTACGTTGTGGATATGAAGAAACGTTGAAATATTAGGCTGTCAAAAAAGACCTGCGGTATTTTTTTTGAATTTTCATTTGTTCATAAAATTAGTTACAATCATCTGTTTTAAGTCAAATATGCGCCGTTTTGTTGGATGACTTGTTCCCAACGAGATGCCAACTTCATAATACCCCTGTTATAGAAGCTCGCTTCCTTATTGGCAAAAAACTCGGATAGCCAATTTTCACAGGCCTCTTTTGTGGCTAACTTCTGACTACCTAGCTCGTTCGCCATGGACAAAAACAGGTGGTAGTCACTTGGTGCAAGGTCCGGACTATACGGCGGATGCAAAAGAACCTCCCATCCGAGCTCCCGGAGCTTCTGGCGCGTCACCAAAGAAGTGTGTGGCCTGGCGTTGTCCTGATGGAAGACAATGCGGCCTCTGTTTATCAAAGATGGCCTCTTCTTCATGAGTGCTACCTTCAAGCGGTCCAGTTGTTGGCAGTACAGGTCCGAATTGAGCGTTTGGCCATAGGGAAGCAGCTCATAATAGATTATTCCTTGACAATCCCACCAAACACACAGCAGAACCTTCCTGGCCGTTAATGAGGGCTTGGCCACCGTCTGAACCGCTTCAGCGGGCTTCGACCACGACCGTTTGCGCTTCACGTTGGCGTAAGTGACCCACTTTTCACCGCCAGTCACCATCCGCTTCAGAAACGGGTCGATTTTGTTGCGATTCAGCAGCGATTCACGTGCGTCGATACGGTCAAAGATGTTTTTTTGCGTCAACGTGTGTGGCGCCCATACATCGAGCTTCTTTGTGAATCCAAGCCGGTTCAATACAACAAAATAAATCATAGAGAACTTTTTCTCTTCTGAATTTTATGATGTTTTACATGAATTTGTTGAACTTTGCCTTTAATTTCATCCTTGTCCTTGATCCGATACATAGTTCTTCGTTTTCAAAATAGAGTACATAATTGTGGGAGCCAACTGACTTCCTTTGATTTGTTGACATTGTAAAGCGAAAATATTCACTGATGAATGCCATCGAAAAATATTTTACAAACGACCTTAGCGACCTTAGCGACAAAAATTTTCCATCACACCTTTTGACATCCAACAGCTGGGACCAAGTTATATCTGAGTCACTTAATTTTTGCCCCATATGATTCGACTTAAGTAGTCTAAATTCCTTATCCAAGCCTTATCTACCTGCTTCAATGAATTAAGGAAATTGGCGCATCAAATCATTAAGGTTCGGTAACTTGACGAAATTTTGAGGGACTATCAAGGTCGCAGCGAGATCAATATAAAAGTCACGACAAATCGATTTGAAGGTCAACTTCCTAGCTGCATCCAATCGTTTTTCAGCTTCTTCTGTATCGATACCAATGCAAACATCCTCAGGCTTCTTCAGAAAGTCTTCAAAATCTTTCACATCAAGGTCAGCATCAGCGAATCGTTGCACGTAGCTCTCCAAACATAAGATACCCAACATGTCAAGTCAACAATAACATTCTTGTCACATTATAAATTTCGCAAAATTGAGAATTTTCTGATTGAAAAGATATCGTCCATTTAGTTTTTTTCGACGGTTGCGGAAAAAGCATATTTGCGTATAAATTATCCACTTCTTCAAATCATTCCCATCCTTCCATCAAATGTTCTAAGTTGCGCATGACATGATTTCTAACAGCAACATGTTTCGACATGCAACTAAAAGCATAGAGAAACTTTTTTTATGCGGTCTACTGCACAAAGAAAAATTTGTGTTTTTAAACGGTTTTATTTAGCTCGCCCTGTAATTTGTATGTTTGTATATTTGTAACATGTTTGTCTGTAGCGCTTTACCACATAAATAGAAATTTGAACCTCTTCCTGTTGACCGATTGATCTGAAATTTGGAACACCCCTTTATCTCTGCAGTCATTATAAAACTGCGTACTTCATGATTTTAAATATCCAAGATGGCAGCCGCTACAAAATGGCGGATTACATATTTTCTCAAAACCCCATCAATATGGGTATCAAATGAAAGGGCTTGACTAGTAGAACACAGTTATACATGAGAAATGCAAATCCAAAATGGCCGCCACAACAAAATGGCGATATATATTTTTTTTTCCAAAACCCAATCAATATGGGTATCAAATGAAAGGGATTAACTAGTAGATCACAGCTATTTATGAAAATTCAAATCCAAGATGACCGCAGTAACAAAATAGTGAATTACTTTTTTAAACGGTTTCATTCAACTTGACCTGTTTGTATGTATGTTTGTAGGATTGTCCCACATAAAAATTTGACCTCGTTCCTTTTGATTTATTGATTTGAAAAAAAAAAAATAAAAGGTTGAATGGTTTTATTGTAGGGAAGTATACTAATCATACAAATAATCGTCTTTATTCCCGTTTCCACTTTACGGTGTCTTTTAGTACATTAAACCGTTCAACTTAAAAAGGTTTTTTTTACTTTTTATCATTTGTGTTTTTTTTTAATTTTTTAAGCTACTGATGAAATTTTGCACGATTTTTTTGCGGTCTCTCTCCCCGCACAAAAAAGTTTGCCTGTATATTGTCGAATCCGCCTTGTATACATTTGGATGGTAGTGGATGTAAGTGGAGATAATGCGTGTATTGTCGAACATTACTCTTTATTGAGGACAATTTATCTTAGAATCAGGATTCCCGACTAGGGTATCCACTGAATCTGTTCTGTGGGAATGCTTGCGAATGGTCCAATCATGTCACAGTGGTCCACTTCTTACCACTGATTATGTTTATACTCTTGCCATGTTCAGAACCGTTGGGATTCCGTAGAGTTTCCTTGACTTCAATCTACTTTATTCTGGGTTGTGCTTTCTCGAGCGAAAAGGTCAGTTCTGATTTCTTTTGGCTTGTATAGACTTGAACAAAACATGTTATAAAAGAGACTTAACTGCATCTTGTTGGTACATTGGAATAATAAATTTATATGCTAGGTTTGTTCTGTAGAAATATATTTTGTTTCGATTGTCAGATAACAGTTACATGAGTTTTTTGTGTTTTTTCGGCACTCTGTGACTTTTCCTTTTCCCAAAAAATCATCCAAAAACTAGAGGATATTTTTGGCAAAATAATGTTTTTTTTAAACGGCTTCAACAAGAAGGTTGAATTATTTTCCTAAAAATAGATGAGAACACGAACATAAGTAAGTTGGAGGACTACTTACTGTGATAACTAAATATAAATATTATTCATGGGAACGTACCATTTCGCAAACGGTTTGTTCAACCGAATGGTAAACAACCGTGGTGGAAAAGAGATTTCGGGAATCTTCGGAATCGACTCAGGAAGACACGAAAGCGGTATTTCCGATCGAGAGGTGATGGGTGCGGGAATTAGAGCGCCAGTCAACTCTTTGAACCAAGCCTGCTTTAGGTCCTACATAAGCCGTGTACAAAACGACGTTAGGACAAAACCACATCAGCTTTGGACATACATTAAGCAGCGGACTTTGACCAACGGAATTTCTCAGAATGTTTTCTACAAAGGCAATACATCATCATCATCTGTTGACTCAACAAACTCATTCTCGTCCTTCTTTCGAAGTGTGTTAAGTAATAACTCACCACCTTTGTCTGAACGGTTCTTGGGTAGTCTGCAGTCGTATGACCTGAACATGCCGCTTATCTCATTCACCGAAGAGGAGGTGAACAGGAAGCTGAGCTTTCTCGAAGCCTCAAAAGGAGCCGGACCGGATAAGCTGCAACCTTCTTTCATGAAGGCATGTAGCTCCTCGTTGGCTTTGTAGTAACATCACATGCGGATTGCTGTGCTCTTCAAATGGATGTAGACACTCCGCTGGATTGGTGCTTGATAAATGGCATGGATGTGAACAACAGGAAATGTCACGCGATAACATTCGATTATACGATGGGATCGACCGAAGTGGAAAGGGCTGCGGTTGTCAAAGGTCTTGGTATCGTGATCGACAGCAAGTTAAAATTTACGGAGCATATTGCAACTGGCTTTTACCGTTCTCGGATTGATAAGACGCCACCCTCAGGTTTTCAGTGATGTATATTGCCTCAAAGCATTGTATGTGTCTCTTGTACGCAGTATATTGGATTACGGTGTCACTGTTTGGGCCCCATACCATGCTGTTCACATCGCTCGCCTGGAACGTGTGCAGACAATTTTCATCCGATATCGTCATCCTCCGTGGCGCAGCGATCAGCTTCTGACCTCATATGAAGAACGCTGCGCACTGATCCATTTACCGACACTGCAAAACCGACGTGAGTTTCTCCAGAGACTGCTGATTTTCGACCTTCTAAGCAACAATCTTGACTGTGCAGAACTTTTGGGCAAGCTTCGAGTCAACGCTTCTGGTAGATCAACTAGACAAGTTGTTTTTTTTCCGGCAGGCAGCGCATCGTACTGTTTACGGACAAAATAATCCTTTTGATGTTTCTTGCAAACGGTTTAATGATGTGTATTTCCTGTTTGAATTTGGATTAATAATTAAATTTTAGTCTGTCCGACAATTTCTTGGCGAAGACTGGATAAATAATTTAAAAAAATAATACAAACATTGCTCAATTCAAATTTGATGTATTTAATTACAAAAATTATAGGAGGTTGTGTTGAAGACACGACCGCATTGTTGACGTAGAACTACGCTGTAGTTTAATTCAAGTCGCTTGTTTATAACTGCGGATATTGTTTTATAATACTACAAAAATTTTGAAATAACCATTCAACCGGTTTGGTCGCCCTGAAATGTTTTTTTTTATTGTAGAATCATTTGGCGACAATTGTTTGATGATTCATTCTTGTGCTCGCAGAACAATACATGCTCGAGATAAGCGCAGCTGTCATCCTTAGTGGAGAAAGTTTTGCTATTGGTAAGCGAAACCAAATCACATACAAAATTTTAGAACGACATTTACTTTCTTGGTGACTAAATCGAAATAAACTCTATCTGTTAATCACAACAATCTCGAAAAGTGTAGCACTGCTTCATTATGATCAAAATTAGCGCAAATGAAATCCTAGTTGAAAGCAGTCTTGCGACTGGCACCCAAATAAATTAATTACCTAATATAACTTATTGTATAACTTGGTATTCCCCAAATAATTTTTTGGTGCACAACCTTAACACCTGCTTCACAATAGCGTCAGTTCAATGCATTGATGACAGAAAACAAACAATGTTAACTGCTTGGAAAAAGACTGAATATTTGCCTCAGCAGGAATTCTTGTTCTTCTTCTTTTTGGCTTTAAGAGGGTTTAAACTTTTCAGTTCATTCGCCTCTAATCAGCAGGAATTCGTTACCTTTACACTAGTTGCTCGTTATTGACAGCTCTGTTCGGGAAAGCACACAAATGGACATAACAAATGTATGAGGAAGTGGGAAAGCAATTTAAACCTTATACAGACAATGGGATTGTAATGTGTAGCTCTTCAAACAAATCTTAGAGAATTTCCGATTCGTTTGGTATGTAAATGGTCAAAATCCGTTCGCGGCAAAAACAGTTATTAACGTTAACTTTATTTCATAAAAACGTGACCTGTTTTCTGATTTGGCACCCTTTATGAAAGACGTAGTTCTACGTCAAAATCTAAACATGCTTTATTTTGAAATTGTGTGTGTAGAATCGTTTCTCTATTTCGATTTTTACGATTACTCTTCTGTTCTCAGAATGACGACCGAGCAAGGGGTGCGATGCCTTATAATTTTGTATAGCGGCTTGGTTTCAACTTTTTGTAGGATAACAGCTCTGCCGTGATCTCGCAAAGTGACGCAAGTACCAACATTTCACGTTTTTTGTTCTAGATCGATAAAGAATACTAAATCCTTTCAAACAACTGTAAAGTTTTACAGAAATGTGGAAAAATGACCCCGTAAAAGCTTGAGGACGGTTTGACGCAAGCTCCATTTCAACTGTGATGATTTTCCCTATGATGTGATGTAATTTGATTGTGATGCGATGTGATTTTTTTTATCTGTTCTGATAGCGTAGGGTGAACGAGTAGGGACAGCAACAAATTCCACTTATCAACATCTTCCGTAATGAACGTCTAGCATAATAAAAGTCACATGCCTTCTTTCTTGTAAAAAAAAAACACTTTTCCGAAAAGCTCGTTATGCCAAATATTTTAATCAAAAACAGTCCATCCCCATGCAATGCTAATTTTATTATAACTATTTTGTTTTAGAACTACAAATCATGTACTAAGAAGCCCATAAAATCATGAACTTCAAATCCATAAAATCAAACTAATTTCAATGAAAAAAAATTATCCTAGATTGAAGTGTATTGTTGTTCTCACATATAGCACATAAAGATTAGAACTAAAAAGTTCAAACTCAACAATTTAATTGTTGATTACAAGGATTCCCTAATATGTAGTGTCTTTTTTTCATGCATCAAGGGACAAAGCTTCTTGACGATGTTAACTTTTCTCGCCTGCTCAATTGATTGAAGGGTAAATGTCGGATTTGGTAAACAGCTGCACTCTCATCAATGCTCCATCAAAACGCATATTGTAACAAAACTCAAAACATCCTCGCGTAAACTTTATCTGTTTTACATCGGATAATTTCGGACGGCATTATCTTATTTAATATGGATGGTTTCAATTGCATTTTAAATTCGAAAAATCGGTGCTGTCCAAAATTATACACTCGGGTTCCCAACTACGTTAACCTACTCGACGCATGCTGCAAAGTCGGAAAAATGCGTGGATTCTTCTCCCTGTTGCTTCCTCATGCTTCGCTCAACGGCGGCATGTTGGCGAAAATAATTGGAAATAGATTCTCGCATACATTGATGGATGAACGCCAATCAGTTGTGGAAACAGTGATATAAATTTGCCGTTTCTACAACAAACCGGCGTTGGTGGCATAGCTTAAATAAAACAGCTTTTTTTTTCAAAAATCAAGCCGATGGCAGATTCAACAGTACACATTTTGTACAGATCAGATTTTCGTAATGTACGCGTATGCTGATTATACATGCAATTTTACAAAAAGTCTCGTACTGAAAATTCTTCCCTCTGGCGCTTTCGTCACTTTGCGAAATTACGGCAGAGCCAGGGTCGTTTCTTGCTAAGCAGATAAAATTCATACATCCCGATATAATAAATTGTGAATTCGGCTTCATTCAATGTATTTCTTTGGGTTAACATAAACATATTCATTTGGTTGGTTCGGCTACCTTACATGTGTTCATTATCCATTGCTTCATTCTTTGGTTTTATCCAGCTGTATGCATATAAATGCGTGAATTTTACTTGATTTTTATTATTTGCTTAAACAATAACTCTATCAATATTTTTGAAACATGGCGTAGATTAAAAAATGGTCGATTTATTTACTATCTGGAAATAACACAGTGAAAGTTGTTGATTGGCGGGACTTGTGGCTCCTGTTATATTCATCTGAAAACCATGACAAACCATTTAATAAACAATCATTAATGTTATTTTTTGTAGATGAACGTAATGTAAACAAAAATAAAGATATCATGGGTTAATCTATTTAAAAAAAACAACTCAAATTTGAATTTGGGTAAAAATGATGATAAATAATAGTTGGCTTGTGAAAAATATTTTTTTTCCATTTAAAAAAAAAAGGTTAGGGGAAGACGGGGTAAGACGAACCATTTCTAGTTTTATAAGAAATCCTCAGTATTTTGGCAAATATGCTACGCAAGAGGCATTAATAGCATATTTTTGTTATTTGCAACACTTGAGCGCACGAAAAATCAAAATTGTAAACAAAACAAAGTTTTCGTCTATTGCGGTTGCAAGCGATCTTATGTTCAAGGTAACCGAAATAAAGGTTTCTCCAGCAAAAACTGCATATTCCGTTAGTTGCCAGTATCCCAGGCCTTCAGTAGATTAAGGGTGCAATAAATGTTTCTATGTCGAATACAGCAGCCATACATATGAAACACAAATTTCAGTATAACTCTAGAGTTAATCAAGCAAATGAACCCAAATTCGGCGTGTGGACGTTTTAGGGCGCAATAAATGTTTTTATGTTGGATAGACACTCCTCCCCCCTCTCTAAGGGGGGGCTGCCATACAAATGAAACACAAATTTCTTTATAACTCGAGAATTAATTAAGCAAACGAACCCAGATTTGGCATGTGGAGGTTTTAGAGTGCAATACATTTTTCTATGTTGGATAGACACTCCTCCCCTCTCTCTAAGAGGGGCTGTCATGTAAATTAAACACAAACTTCTGCATAACTCGAGAACTAATCAAGCAAATGGAGCCAAATTTGGGATGTGAGGGTTTTTGGGTACGATAAATGTTTCTATGGTGATATGACACCCCTCCCTCCTGTGGAATGGAGAGGGGGTCCCATAAAGATATTACACATAATTCAACCAAACATGACAATTTAAAATTTTCGGAAAACTCTGAAGGAAAATGGGGAAATTCGGAAAATCCAATTCCCGTATGTTCTATAATTACTTAGTGACAAGTATTGTTAGTCTATTTGATGTTTGCGCCAACGAAATTGATTTTTGTTCGAAAGTGGAAATGGATTTCAATGTGATAAAACGCACTCCTATATCTTCTTCTATCCATATAAATAAAAATGGATCGGCGAATGTGTTGATGAGAGAAAAACTCGAGGAAGTAATTGTTTAGGGCTATGTTTGTTCTTTATTATTTTCAGTATCAAACATTTATTTGATGTAACGGAGAAACATGTTATTTGCAAGTGAATAAACATCTTGAACGAGAATTGTGTCTAAAAATAATCTGATGTTATAATGATGAGTTTTGGTAGGAAATTTATATTAAAAGTAAATTGTGAAGGGTCAATTGGAAGATGAATCAATGAACAGTTCTGCGATTGGACCCATGATCGTAAGTAAGGAAACGTGAATGTTTGGAGGTATTGATAACAAAAAATAAATTTTGAATGGGGCGAAGTTTGCCGGGTCATCTAGTATAATATAAAATGCGTGTAATGTGCAAAACAATGCAAAAGATGCTCTGGGGGGAAGACGGACCATTTTCGACGGGGTAAAAGCGCCACACGTTGTGATATCAATATATCGAATCGGAACCAGAAATACCTACTTCGGGGTCATTAATACTTCACGTGAATAGATTTTGGGAGATTTTAGACCCACGTAGATAATCATCCGATAATTTGGTAAATTTTTCACAAAACTCTGCACATGGAATATAGATAGCCTATCAGAAGTTTGTGTGTAGTTTATGAACACCCCTAAACATTTAGTACCTTAGACAACACTATTCCTGTTATTTTTACTAGACTAAACTGTTTGAAAATCATATCGTTCCGTCTACCCCGCAGGTTACCCTTCTTACCCCGCCAGCAAAATAAGAAGTGTTTTTTTTTCATTTCAAAAATTGATGAAAAAACGACGAGTAAGTTATACAATCAACAGTTACACATTTTTGGTAGTAGATTGTTATATACTCAATGATATGTAGCACAACAAATAGGGGGAAATCCTAAAGGACGTTTAACTGAAAATTGGTTTTCTTAGGGGGCAGTCTTACTCCGTCTTCTCCTACATAAAAAGTAACATAATTGAAAAATGTGTACAATGTTTCAGTACGATTGATAGAGCGGTTTCGAGCTATCAAATATGCTAACTGGGAAATATGTTCAAAATAATATTTTTCCAGGTAGTGTAGTCGTTTTTAAATTTAGGTACATAAAAATCAATGATTACTGTAACTTACTGATTGGTCAGCAGTTCCATCGCTGTATAATACTATTTTGACACCTTCGTAGAATCAATCTTCTTGGCCCCATACTTGACTCATACGTATTTCCCCCCTTAATGAACTTTCTGAAAGTACAAACATATCATTTATTCTGAACTACTCGGAACCAATTCTTCGACAATTGAAACATCGTATGAATTTTATTACCCTTTGCAACATACCCTACAAATCCCACTCATTCGCTGAGATCATCATCCAAAAAGCTTCCCGACGGAAAGCTCCCCAATGTTCATCCTGTACCAATAACAAAAACTCAACACGTTTGGGGACAGATATATTCTCGCCGTTTATCCGCCGTTTATGCTCACCGTCGGCAGCAAGTGTCATCGCCTTCGTCGTCGTCGTCGTCATCATCATCGTCATAATCATCATTCTCACGCCATCTCTCCGATTTTATCCTTTCTTTTCGCTCAGAGCCGAAACCCCGTCGTGTGGCGGAGAATACTCACTCGCGCTCTCAGGACACATCCACCATCCAGCAGCAGCAGCAGCCACATCCATCGAAGACAGAAAATACGGCCACACGCGGAGAGGTGCCGAAAACAGCGCTAAGAAGCATGATGCTGAGGACACATCCTCCTGGCTGCCTGGCTCTCAGTTGGTTGTTCCTGAGCCGTCATCGTCTGTAGCGCGGCGGATTCCGAATGTTGCGGGACGAAGCTCGATGCTGGTGCTTTCCTGGTGGAACGACTGGACCAAATGTATATGGGGCCGTAAAATCCAATACATATTGTGTGTGCTTGTGCTTTGCGAAAGGATACACAAAAATAGCGACAGTAAAGATTCGATTCGATTAGGCGAATGTCAAACAACAGACAACTGACAATCGGTCGAGATTAAGAAGAGTGGTGATGTTCTGTGTGTGTGTTCGGTTCGGTTTGTGAATATCGATTGGAGCAGTGCGAGAAGAACCATTCAGGATGACATTCCCGAAAAGGATTATCTTCTGCTGCTGAAAGCATTCGTTCCTGACAGTAGGATACGAAAGGAAGAAAAACCAAATGTATGACGCGACAAAGTGACGTCCGATTCAGTGTCCAACGCCGGGGGGAATAAGCGACTGTGAAGCAAATAGTCCGGGGGGTGGAAAAACGAGAAAAATCAACATACAAATAGAAGGACAGTAATTGCAGAACTACACGCGAATGAGTGCGCGATGTTTGTGCGGTCAGATGAGATGATGGATGTTGAATAATCCGCGTGTTTTCCGTTTTGTTCTACGCTCCACACCGGAACTATTTCCCCCGGAGAGCAGCAAGGAGGTCACGGATGAGTTTATTCACCGCATTGTATAATACTCTGGATAAATGCAGTGCGGGTGTGGGTGTATATAAAGAGATGAATAGCGAGAATAGAAACATGTGAACGTGCTAAATTTGCGCTTTTGCTTTCGCCAAAAGAGGTACTTTGCACGGAGCGAACTGATCAATATCCTTGTGTTGCATGTACGAGTGCTAATGATGCGTTGGGGTTTCGTCAGCAATTTGGCAGCAATTCTGTTCGTGAGGAGAGATAATCGAGAGTAGGTAGGTTTTGTGCGTATGACTAAATTGTCTGATTGCACGCTCCGGATAATGATACGAGCTTTGAAATTGTGATTAAGTGTGATTCAGATTGCCGGTCTCCTCTGAGAGTGCATTTTAATGGAATGTCTGATGGGTAAATTTCGCCGTAGAATGACAGGTGAATCATGGGATTTTGACAATTCATCTTTGTTAGATGTTTTTTTGATAAGATTTTTAGACACATTTGAAAAAGTTTAATGTGGAATTCACTTGAAGAATTAAATGCATTCTGTCATTCAAATAATTATGAATCAAGACCTTTTTCTGACATCTTGAGTTTTATAGGCAGTTAAAAAAACCATATCTTAAAATTCGGTTCGATTTTTTTCAACCAAAATACATATCGTTTACGGTATGGACATCTATCAAATTGAACAGACAGCTTAGACCTAAAAGTTTTGCTTTGGGTGTGGATTATATGAAAACTGGAAACCAGGACGACCATTCTTTTTCCATTGCTCCATCAATCATAGCGAAAGTTCTGAGCTGGCGTTAGCTGTGTCGGCATTGCACTTCGGTGAAAAATAGTTGGTTACAATGCTCCCACTGCATAAAGCTTGATGCCAACTTCAGACTGTCCAGACTGTCTCGAAGACAGTTTCTTACAGAATCATTTAGAATTTTTCGGTAAAAATTAACACTACACTCTTCTGAAATTGTAATCAATTTTGAATGATTTTATCATTTGTTCTTATACGGTTATTTGACAGACCCATTTTTAGTGATAGTAATTTGCTGATTTTGTTTATCGTTTCGATTTTATCACGCTGAGCAAGAGCGCATCATTTCTCCTCCACTAGTTAACTAGTCATCATTGACTGCTCTGATATTCAAAACCAGTTATCTCGTATTATACAGACCAAAACTAGAAACAAGACCATTCTATAACAATTTTCCTTGTTGCTTAAGATCGAACGTCAGAGTCGCTCTTAAAAAATGATTCTGGGGGATGCCGTTTTTTTGTTACAGTGGGAAAATTTTACATCAAGCGATTCTGGAAGAAAATTGGAGTGATTGACCATGACTGATCATTTTGTGAAAGAAGATAAGGTGTCACTGGTAAGATTAGTCGGAGCAGATATATCAAATAACCAGCAAGACCTGTGCCATAGTTCCATAGCATACAGCGATTTTTATTTTTTTTACAATCTACACTCGACAAAAAAAATAGAGGAAAAGAGTGCGATGTCGGAAATTTTGAGTGATTTTTGACATGTTGTAAATTCGTGAAAAATCAATGCATATCGATGGGATATACATCATTTTGAAGCTACAAATTTCAGGTGTTCGAATATTTTACGCACATATTTTTTCTTCATGTGTGTGGGTGTAGTGGACAACAATGCCGGGAAGAAATAAAAAATCGTATTTTTTCCATTTTCGACTTAGGACTATGTCTTTCATTTCTATACCGGGGTGTAAAATCAAAGTTTCGAAAACGAAAGCGTTACGCCGGAGACCGAGATTTTGAGCGTTAATAGCTCCTAAACAATCGAACGAAATAGTATGATAAACACTTCATTCGAAAGATAAAATGTCTACGCGTTATATACTTGTTACTTTTTCATCCAAAAACTTGTTTCAATAGCCTTAAAATTGCTTTCAAAATAGGCTATTGAAATCACCAATCGGTATATAAGCGAGCGTCGCTCGGAAATCCACTCTGTTATAATTGAACAGCGATTGGAGCATGTTGTCGCTGTTGTGGTGAAGCTAACTTCGTTTATCATGAAAGCGCAGATGAACGATGTCACCAAGAGCCTGTTTGTGTACCTTAGGCCAGAAGGGAATCCATCAGGAGGAGAGTGATGCCACAAACGGTTCCGCTTGAGACATAGGAGCAGCCACCACACACACACACATACATGCGCGGAACTATTTTCATTCGGTTGCCAAGATGTTATCGTTGTTGAAAAATAATTTGCCTGTTCCCCTGGGAATTGAAGAAAAACATTCCAGCGAAAGAGTTTATTTTAATGTTTTCTATCCATATAACACTGCGACCAAATACATTTGGTTTTATGATTCGTCAATCAAGTGCAGTTAGCAGGAAAGCTTCTGAAGATTATTCTTCCCCATCAGTAGAATATTTTCGTATCCAATATTGGATGCATAAAACCTTGTGCCTCCAACGTAACACTCTCGTTTTCGAAGTCCCCCAAATATTCATTTATTCATTCATTCAGAATGGGTTCAGATTCAACTTCGAACAAATGATCACTAAATCAACGATAGTCCTACGTCACCCTTGCGGTTATACCATAGATATAACCCACTTCCTGTTTTTTCCGACTTGCACTGGTACATGCGTATTCTCGAATTTGTACATTTTAAGAACTTTTTTTTATATTGGTGTGTGTAGATGTAGTGAACTAAAATATCGGGAAGTAATAAAACATCTATTACTTCCTGTATTTTCAAAGTTTTTGTGGATTAGCACACTTTTTTTGCTAACTAATTAAATTTTTTAAATTCGGATTTCATTCGATTCCTAGTATGTTCCTGTAGGACCTACAGCCATTCCATGTCAAACCGATATAGTGGTTCTCAGATTTTCGTGGGAAGTGGAAATTGTGTTCTTTGTCGCAAACCATTAGACCCGTATTTTTTTATTTTTTTTGTTAGGGTGACAATTTCCATTTTAGAGTGGTCCGAAAAATCAAAATTTTCCACTTTTTTCAATAAAATACTTTTTTCAAAAATTCATAACTTTTGAACTACTGAACCGATTTGAATGATCGACATATCAAATTAAAGCCAATTAGCTGATCTTTTTCCAAAAATACCAGAGTTGCACAACATTTCAATTTTGGTTTCATTATTAATGAATGTATTTGTTTTTTCATAGTTTTCATGGTCTCGGGACCAAAGGCGCTATATTTTTTTATATTCTTTCTGGAAAGCTGAGAATTTTTCACATAACATATCTTAAAACCAGGGGGCGTTTTTTTCGTTTTGAGTAATTATTTTTCAGGGATAACCGATGGTCCGAAAATAATTTTTTCCCATTTTTCCCACTACAAAAAATCATAACTTTTGATCTATTGAACCGACTCAGATGATCGACATATTGAATTAAAGCCAATTGAAAAAATATTACACTCTGATTATAAATGGATTTTGTTTTCGTAATTATTGATTATATTTGTTTTCTATAGCTAACATCGTTTCGGGACCAAGAGCGTCATTTTTTTATATTTTTCCTGGAAGCTGAGGTTTTTTTTACATAACATATCCGAATACCAGAGAGGTGTAATTTTTCGTTTTTAAGTTATGATTTTTCAAAGTTAACATGTTTTCAGTTTTCGTTCAACATTTCTATGCGACTAGACTGGATGTATGTCACTATAATCCAATTAATTGGCTAGTGTGTTATTTTTTCAAGAAAGGCTAGCTAGTGAGCTTTAATTTGATATGTCAATCATCTGAATCGGTCCAGTAGTTCAAAAGTGATAATTTAAAAAAAAATCATTTTTGTGAAAAAAAGAAAAATGATTTTTTGAACCATCGGGTAACTTTGAAAAATCATAACTAAAAAACAAAAAAAACGCCTCCCTGCGCTCATTTTCATGTTGCAAAAAATAGGTGACCAAAATTGTCGATGAAATAAAAAAATGTAATTTTCTTTTTTTTTTTTTCCAAAATATATATTTTATTAAGGCACATGTGGCGTTAGCCTGACGGGGCCGGGAGTCCAATATTTTGACAATTTTTGTCTTACAACTATGTTAGTAATATGTAACCGATTACTCGCGGTTGGCTCGAGGTTAGTATTACAAGTGTTCTCATAATTGGTATGTTGCAGTCTTCGATGCTCTGTACGTGTGCCCGACACGGGATTCTTCCTATTGGGATGCAGCCGACCATTAATCAGCAACGCCCCCCTAGTCTGTATATATAGCGTGGTGCGTCTTTCTCGCCTCGAGGAATCCAGGATAGAATGGTCACTAGCCGGCGCAATCATCAGCTCGTGTAGAGTTGTCATGAGCGGTACAACCTTTGGCTCTTGTTGAATGATCAGTGGACTGCACAACCTTCGGCCCGTGCATCTGTAAAGAGTGTGTGTATGTATTGCCGCGACTAAGTAAAAGTTTATCAATCGGATAGGAGGGATATGAAACGGGGGCACAACGAAGGAAACATCATTAAACGTTGACATCGGCGTTTCTGAGGAACTGGTATAGATGAAGCAGAAGATCAGGATCCCGGCTACCTAAGATATCCCGGACGGGGATATCCGATTGTCTGCCTTGTGCTCTCAGTGCTCTAGAGAGCTGAGAGCGAGCAGCATGGAACCGGATACACGACCAGACAACATGCTCGATGTCGTGGTAGCCATCGCCACAATCACAAAGATTGTTTGCTGCGAGCCCAATGCGATAGGGATGCGTGTTTAGGTTGTAGTGATTGGACATAAGCCGAGATATCACGCGAATGAAATCACGACCTACATTCAATCCCTTGAACCATGCACTCGTCGAGACCTTAGGGATAATCGTGTGTAACCAACGACCGAACTCATCTTCACTCCACATGCGCTGCCAACTTTCGAGCGTGTACTGACGAGGAATGTGGAAAAATTCATTATAAGCAATTTGCCTTTCAAAAAGAGTGCCTTCTAAAGCGCCCACCTTAGCTAGCGAGTCCGCTTTCTCATTCCCCGGAATCGAACAATGAGAGGGAACCCATGCTAAGGTAATCTTGAATAATTTTTCGACCAAAACACTTAATAGTTGTCTTATTCTTGTTAGGAAATAAGATGAGCGTTTATCAACTTTCATTGAGCGGATTGCCTCTATTGAGCTGAGACTGTCTGAAAAAATAAAATGGTGGTCGATGGGCAATGTTTCAATGATCCACAGTGCGTAGTATATCGCACCCAGTTCAGCAACATACACGGAACAAGGATCTTTGAGTTTGAAAGAGGCACTGGAATTTTCGTTGAAGATGCCAAAGCCAGTGGACCCGTTTATGAATGAACCGTCAGTAAAGAACATTTTATCAGATCTAACTTTCCCATATTCTGCCGAAAATATCGGCGGAATAGAATCGGAGCGTAGATGATCTGGGATTCCATGGATTTTTTGTCGCATGGACAGATCAAAAATGACAGAGGAATTGCAAAAGTATGGGAAGCAAACTTGGTTGGAGATGCCTGGTGAAGGGTGCACGTCGTGGGTAAGGTACTCATGGTATAAAGACATAAAACTTGACTGAGGAGTCAGTTGGAGTAGATTTTCGAAGTTATCAATCACCAATGGATTCATGATCTTGCAACGGATGAGAAATCTGTAGGATAATTCTGTGAACCGAAGAGTAAGCGGGGGTACTCCTGCCAAAACTTCGAGACTCATCGTATGTGTCGAATGCAAACACCCCATGGCTATACGCAAGCAACGATATTGTATCCTCTCCAGCTTGAGAATATGAATCCTGGCAGCTGATCGGAAGCAAAAACTGCCATATTCTAACACTGATAATATCGCTGTTTTGTACAACTGAATGAGGTCTCCTGGATGGGCACCCCACCATGTTCCGGTTATTGTTTGGAGAAAATTGATTCTTTGCTGGCATTTCTGTTTCAAATACGCAATGTGTCTCCCCCAGGTACACTTAGAATCAAAATATACACCCAGGTATTTGAAAAACATAGAGTGTTGGATCGTTTTGCCGGATAGGTGAAGCTGGAATTGGGCGGGTTCGTGCTTCCTAGAAAAAACGACCATTTCAGTTTTCTCCGTAGAGAATTCGATACCCAGCTTGAGGGCCCACGTGAACATATTGTTCAGTGTATCTTGCAACGACATTTGCAGAACGACGGGATTAGTACCCGTGATGGAAATAACTCCATCGTCTGCAAGTTGTCTCAGCGTGCAGTCTCTAGTTAGACAATCATCCATATCATTGACGTAAAAACTGTACAAGAGGGGGCTTAGGCAGGAGCCTTGTGGTAGGCCCATAAAACTGTATCGAGAAGATTTCAAGCTGCCATGATTGAAAAACATGTGCTTTTCTGACAGTAAATTGTACAGGAAATTATTCAGAATTGGTGAAAGTCCACGATTATGAAGCTTCTCTGAGAGAATTTCCATGGAAACTGAATCAAATGCCCCTTTGATATCGAGAAAAACGGAAGCCATTTGTTCTTTGCGAGCAAATGCGATTTGGATTTCAGAAGATAGCAGCGCGAGACAATCATTCGTCCCTTTACCTCGGCGGAAGCCAAACTGCGTATTTGACAGCAAATTGTTCGTTTCGACCCACTTGTCCAAACGAAGTAGAATCATTTTCTCTAACAATTTACGAATACAGGATAACATTGCAATCGGCCTATACGAGTTGTGATCGCTTGCCGGCTTGTTGGGTTTCCGTATGGCTATCACTCTCACTTGTCTCCAGTCATGCGGGACAATATTCAGCTCCAGAAACTTGTTGAACAAGTTCAGCAAACGCTGTTTTGCCAAGTCGGGAAGATTCTTCAACAAGTTGAATTTAATCTTGTCCGACCCCGGAGCTGAATTGTTACATGAGAGGAGGGCAATTGAGAATTCTACCGTCGAAAAATTCTCATAATCGCATTGGAGCGGAATGTCGCGTACGACGTTTTGTGCAGGAACGGTGTCGGGGCAAACCTTCCTTGCAAAGTTAAAAATCCAACGGTCAGAGTATTCCTCACTTTCGTTTGTATGGTTCCAGCCACGCATTTTCCTAGCCGTATTCCAAAGAGTGCTCATAGCGGTCTCCCTTGACAAACCATTGACGAACTTCCGCCAATATCCACGCTTTTTTGCTTTAATCAAACCTTTTAGTTTGGCTTCTAGAGCTTGGTACTTTAGAAACCATTCCGATCAAGCAATTGAAGAGAGCGAATTTTTTGGGAAGAAATTTCAATAACTTTGAGTGAAGTTGAGATATTGGCAAGTTCTGCATCGCATAATATTTGTATTAGTATGTTCTAAAAGTCTTTCGAAGACAGTTTGTATGTAGAATTTGAAATATAAAAGTTAGAGCAAAAAACAGTTTTTTTTCATGGTGACCCTAACGCAACTTAGAAAAAAGGCACTATATTGGTTATTTCAAGAGATATAGAAAAACTTTGTTCTACAAAGATGTCTCAAATAACTGGGACTACTACATTGTTGAACTATGTTTACTTCTATGTATAGAGATAAGAAAGTTAGATTTTTATTTCATCGCAAATTTTGGTTTCCCCATATTTTTTGCAACATGAAAATGAGCGCCCTATCATATGTAACAACTTTGTCGAAGACAGTTTTGTCTAGAAAAAAAAACGGACTCATACCTACTTTAATGAAATTATGAAAAAAAAAATGAACATGAACAATATGTTGTATGTGTCGATGTGTTCATTTTTCACGAAGTTAAATCATTTCAAACATCGTTTAAAAATTTAGGTTTCGCTCTCTGTTTTTATAATTCCTTTGTCGAGTGTATTCTGACAAGAGGATGTTTTGCTTTCGGATTATTTCTGATATTTCGGATTCATACAATTTCGATATTGTAGCGGAGATGTACTGCAAATTATTCACGTTTCATTCTTTCTGAAGTAATTATTGCATCTAAAGGGTGTGTCACATCAAATTGCATCACGGAAAAAACGCTGTAGAAATTTAATTTTTAGGAATTATATCTTCAGCTTTCGCTTATAATCAGATAAGAGTGTATAGATGACGTTGGCCATGCTTCACTGTCAATTTTTCGTAAATTTGGAAAAATGTCGTCGAAAGAAAAAGAGCGTCGTGAATTAATCCTGTGCACTCATTTCGAGAATCCGGAGTTGTCACATCGGGACATCGGTAAGATGCTGGGAATCGTCCAATCCACGGTCAGCAGAGTACTAAAACGATACTTCGAGAACCTAACCATCGACCGGAAGGTGAAGAACGGCAAAAATGGATGCTCCGTCAGTGACAAAGATCACAAGCGCGTAGTTAAGCAGTTTAGACGTGATCGGAGAAGTTCGGTCCGGGATGTCGCCAATAAGCTGAATTTGTCAAGTTCATTCGTCCAGCGGACCAAGCAGCGGGAGGGCCTGCGTACATACAAGGTTCAGAAGGCTCCTAACCGCGACGAAAGGCAAAACATGGTGGGGAAGACGCGAGCCCGGAAGCTGTACACCGAAATGCTGACAAAGCCGCATTGCCTGGTAATGGACGACGAAACCTACGTCAAAGCGGACTTTCGTCAGCTGCCGGGCCTGTTGTTCTTCTCCGCAGAGGACAAATTCAGCGTTCCTGAGGAGATTCGCAAGCAGAAACTATCCAAGTTTGCCAAAAAGTACATGGTGTGGCAAGCGATCTGCTCTTGCTGAAAGCAGAGCGCCCCCTTCGTGATGACCGGCACGGTAAACGGGCAGGTTTACCTTAAGGAGTGCCTACAGAAGCGCTTACTACCTCTATTGAAGCAGCACGAGGGCCCGACCATCTTCTGGCCGGATCTCGCTTCGTGCCACTATTCAAAGGACGTGTTGGAGTGGTACGAAGCCAACGGGGTCACCTTCGTGCCAAAGGAAATGAACCCGCCCAACGCGCCGGAGCTTCGCCCAATAGAGAAATATTGGGTGATTATGAAGCAGGCCCTCCGGAAGAACCCAAAAGTTGTCAAATCGGAGGCGGACTTCAAGAGAAAATGGATTTCTGTACAAAAAAAACTACAACCTGACGTTGTACAGAACCTTATGGACGGGGTAAAGAGAAAGGTGCGAGCATACGGGCTTGGGCTCGAAGTATGAATAAAAAGAAAATGTCAAAAGTTGCTAACTTGTGTTTTTTACAGTCTAAAATTTTCAAAAGGATCGGTCTACTGGGCGAATTTCTACAGCGTTTTTTCCGTGATGCAATTTAATGTGACACACCCTTTACTTGGGCTCGAATAGCCTTTGTCGCAGTGAGGAAGAGATGCAGAAATCAAAGCTCAGGTTAACAATTTTCATTTGTTTTTTGATTCATACCAGTCTGTTTGATCACGACAAGAAACTCAGAAAAACATCCACACCAGATAAAATGAGGGAACTAGAATACTCCAAAAATCTCTCTCAAACTGATAAGCATATAAAACGCAGTCTTGCACTTTTGATCGAAACTGTGTAGAAACGTTTAAAGAAGCATTTCTTCGTTTTTAGATTTAGATCTAGTAAATCAAACGCGGCGCGATAGATAAAATGAGAATAAATCTCTTTTTTATCTCTCTACCTTCCTCACGCATAATGTGATTGAGGCTCACTTTGCAATTTAAATTATCCTTCCGTCTAAAACTCGGCTCGGAACTTTTCTTCATCACTCGTCCGTGGGTGTTTTCTTTTTTGGTTTATGTACCAGAATTTTATATCACATTTTTTTTTGGGGTCGTCCCCTAATCCTGCCCCGTCCTCTGCTCCCGCGGTGTTCCAGTGTAATCCGTTCTGACTCGCACATCGGTGGTAAATAACATCCGGTTTTGGAGGCGAATATTTCCAAGCCATAACTTGTACGAAGCAGCACTGCCTTCTGACGACCTCAGCTCGCTTCTCCTTTTTTTGGGTTTTTTGCTCGATGGGTTTTAGAGACGCGAGAGACGATTTATGTCTGTAAGCGAGGAACGCATCGAGCCACGATGGCCTCCTGCTACTTTCGTCAAAGGAATTTTTCTTCCAGCTTCCGCTGAATTAGCCGAACAGAACTCGGGAGAAAATAGGATGATATGAGCAGTGTTATTCGCTGGGGATGAACAAAGATCTATGGGGAATAGAATTTGGGAAACATCTCAGATTAAGATAATATAATTTTTCTCTATTAGCATTATTCAAAGGAATGCAATATATCTACTCAATAACGAATGTCCTTTTTGTTTCAACTGTACGATATCTAAAAAAACTCATAAAAATTGTGAGAGAAAAACAAGTTATGATATCGCCATTTCAACCATCTGTCGGTCTGTCGATGGGCTGTAAATTCAGGCGGATTTACATAATCGGAGCACAATTTACTGCCAACATCATTAACAATGAAACGAAGCCTCGAAATCAATACCTGATTATTGCATGAACGCGAGATTTTTTCCCCATTGTTGTATCGATGGTTTTCTATCATCATTCCGCCGCACATAGCTCAAAATCAAGCTGGAAACGAATCGAGAAGTGGGAAAGGTTCCGCTTTCGTTCCGCTCCGGTGGTCGAATTAATTTGAAACTTCTCTTTTCTGTTATGCTTTTTTTTGTGTGGAGCTCGCTTCTCATCAATATTGCTGCTATCTGTCACCCAGATTCGTTTCCTTTCCCAAACACGTCATATTCCGATGAAGAGATAAAATACGAGTCCCGATGTCGCGTTGTGAGCTGCAAAACACTTCGAGCGACGAAATCGATCCTTCCAAATTGGGTGACGAATGGGAGAGTGGGAGCGCTGCTTTGGCTGCTTCGGAAGGTTACAAAGTTTTTCCTTTTCCCAATTGTCATCGGAGGAAGGTTCTGCGAGAGGTGTGAGAGCGAGGCAACGAAAAAAAAAAGAAAAATTAAGCATGCGAGAAGTGTTCTTCCTGGGAAAATGAAATTGGGACTGAAAATGTACCTACTCGCAAGAGGAAGTCTGCTCGGTGGGTGGGGTGGTGCCGTGTGGGGATAACAAGATTCACTCTAACAACAGGAACTCAAATGGAATGAAGGTGCGTCGTGTGTTTCAGTACTATCATGTTGCCGGGCTGGAAGAATCCTAAGCTGATAAGAAAAAAGATACGTCGTCTATTCACGAAGAAGTTCTCCCTCCCAAATTGGTGTCCTTTGGAATTTCAACGATATGTTGATTATGGCCGGGCTGGGGGATGGAGGTATCAGTTCGAAGTGTTTCTTTTTCGGGATGGAGATATTTTCCAGAAGTCAATCGAGAATCCACCAAAGGTGCTACTTTGAATAAATAGTGGGTAGCTAAATTTAGATCTATTCACTTCGGGAACGTGAAATTCTATTCATGGCATACAGTAAGCCCATTTGCGGGTAATTCAAATGCAGATGACACGCCAGGTTGGGTTTTGAATTTAATCGATTCGCGGGGGCAAAATCGGTGATAATAGTTGTTCTGTTCTAAATTGATATGAGTTCATTCTTACTATTGGATCGGTATCAGTATTAACGAGAATTGAAAATAAATGTATTCAATTAAGCAATGCTGAAGAATCTGCAAGCAAATAATTCTTCCTGTGGGATAACTCTACTATTTCAATTCATTTTCAATTTTTTGCATGAAAAATCAACTATTCGTAACTTATAAACTTATCAAAATCTAGACTTACTTGTTGGTTTAGCATCAGGCAATCGACGTATCGTAATCGTAATATATATATATATATATATATATATATATATATATATATATATATATATATAAATCGTATATATATATATATATATATATATATATATATATATATATATATATATATATATATATATATATATATATATATATATATAAGTAGCCCTTATCATTTCCAACAAGTCGTCCATATATCGGAAGATGGACACTTAAAAGTGCCCTTCTTCCGATATATGGACAAGGAAAAAGTTATTCGAACAACAACTTTTTCATGTTTTCTTTGAAAAAAAAATACAAGAAACCCTAATTTTGTTTAAAGTCAAGATAGCGATATACAGTATTCGACAAAGTTTTAGATCTTGTTAAAACATAAAGTTTTATCGAAGACATAAACTTTCTATCTTTTATAGTTTTTGGAATATAAGTCATTTTTGCATGAAGACTCCTGAAAAAAAAAATGTTTTGCTCGAAACATATTTGTGTGTGAATTCTCACGTTTGACATGTTTCTAAATAGAAAAAAGTTAGCAGAGCATGTAAATTACGATAATTTATACATAAAAATGTTACGAATTAAACATTAATAGTATTTTTTCGAAGAAAAAAAAAATTAAAAAGTTGTTGTTCGAAAACCTTTTTCCATGTAAATGTGCCCATCATCCGATGTATGGAAAACTTGTTGGAAATTTTGAGGGCTATTTATATCTATTTTTTCAGAATTTTAAAAGCATATGTTTTCGTAAAAAATTAATTTCAATTTTCAAAATATTTTTCTTTTTAAAAAATTCTTTGGTAATTTTTAATGAAAACCAAAATAATTTCATACATTCCATTCTTTGACTGAAATTTTGTAGGTCTGATAGATTTATTTGTATGTTTTTTTTTTTCTTAATTTTAAAACATATTTTGGAAATTAAAATTCATTTTTCTCAAAAACATATGCTTTTAAAATTCTGAAAAAATAGATATAAATAGCCCTTAAAATTTCCAACAGTTTTTCCATACATCGGACGATGGGCACATTTACATGGAAAAAGTTTTTCAATCAACTTTTTTTTTTCTTTGAAAAATACTATTAATGTTTATTTCGTAACATTTTTATGTTATAGAACAAGTCAAACGTGATAATTTACACACAAAAATGTTACGAGCAAAACTTTTTTTTTTCAGGAGTCTTAACACAAAAATGACTTATATTCCAAAAACTATAAAATATAAAAAGTCAATGTATTGGACAAAAGTTTATATTTTAACAAGATCTAAAACTTTGTCGAATACAGTATATCGCTATCTTGACTTTAAACAAAATTAGGGTTAGTTGTATTTTTTTCAAAGAAAACATGAAAAAGGTGTTGTTCGAAAAAAATTTCCCTAAAAGTGCCCATCTTCTGATGTATGGATGACTTGTTGGAAATTGTAATTGTTTGGGAATTAAAAAAAACGTTTTTGAGAAAAATCAATTTTAATTTTCAAAATAACTTTTTTGTCAGCGAAATCTTTTTCCAAAAAATTTTTGGTATTTTTTTTGTGAAAATTTAAATAATTTCCTACAATTTATCCTTTGACAATTATTTTGTAGGTATCACAGTTTTTAAGTTATACATTTTTGTAAAAAATTAAGAAAAAAAAATTGGCCTTTTCCAAAAAGTAGTCTAATTATTTTTCGAATATTTCAATTATGCAAAGTTGCTTAAATGACCCATGTCTTTATACCCACAACGTTTCACCGCTAAGATGGTGCTGCCAACGGCCAGTCGAGTTGGCATGAAATTCGTCGTATGATAAAAATCATTACAGAACTTGACATTGCAACTTAAAGATGTAGAACCTTAGGTTGATCACTTGAAATGTAGTATTATATTATAGTGTAAACCAAATTGAAAAATAAAAAGAATTTAAGTGAAAAAAAAGAAGGTATGTAGGATGAATCATCTACCTATGCCTATAACTAAATATAGCTTTTTGAACATTTAAACCATGAGTCATGCCATAGCCACTAATATAATAGTGTACCGTTTTGTCTCAAATTTTGAACACTTCACTTTTAACTGTAAATTTACTAAACTTTAATGTTATAAATAATTGAATAATGTAAACCTCGACATCCTTTGGGCTACAGGCTACATTTTAACATCATTTACAGGGTTTGATACTGCCTTTAATTTGTAATACTAATTTGCAGAAAAGTGGCAGTCAAAACCAATAATAAAATAATTGCGTTAGCAAATTCTGTAAAAAACAAACATCGTGAATTTTTCAGGTTTGGTTGTTGTATTAACTATTTTGGTTGCTGTTTTCATGCTAAGTGATAGGAAAGGTAAAAATCTACTATAATTTAATGGAAAAAAAATCTTTTATGCAGAAATCATCATATAAGATTGTTAAGGCGAATTTTGAATTCACGATGAACCGCAGTATGCGTTACGATTAGTTCTCATTTACTACGCATAGAGAATGAAAGGGAAAATAGCTTAGCCTATGAATAGGGAACTGAGATCAGGCTCAGCCTCTCTTTTATCACCATCGGTGATCCACTACGCAGCAGCAGCAGAAATAAATTCCGTGTGAATTATCATAAGTGTTTGTGAAGTTAAACGCGTTCTTTTATTTCGTTCGGCACACACGGATCGCCGCGGGTTCTAGCACCCAGTTAACCTGGGAAAAGTCCGAAACAAAGATAGTATTTAATTAGTGTTTGGTATTTGAATCAAGTTTCGACGCATGATTCAAATTCTGAACAGTAGACATTTGAACACACTATTTCCATGCAAATATAGCAAAAGTTCACAAATTAGGGTACATGTACAGTCCGATTCTTGAGCAATATGATAAAATGACCTAACACAATTTTTAAACGAATGTTTGTATGCTCTTTTCTCGCAAAACGTAGGTCGCAGGCGCAAACCAACGAGAGTAACGGTGATTTGCTTAGTCAGGTTTTCAACTAAAGAGCGAACACGAAATTATTGCGACACCGAAAATGTCATGCCAATATTCTTATAATGTTTAGAATCAAACCAAAATTTTAAGGTAGTTTTATACATATATTTACTTCAAAAATCAATAGAAAAGTTAATCGATGGAGCCTTGAGTGTAAAATTGAACGCATTTTCGCTTGATGCCCTCCATCAAAGTCTTTACAGTGTCATCCGGTACCAGTTTCTAAGTTTTTTTTTTCCATTTTCTTAACATGTCCTTCTCGTCTTTGACTGTCTTCTTGCTCTTCCGAAGTTCCCGCTTCATTATTGCCCAGTACTGCTCCACCGGGCGCAGCTCTGGACAGTTTGGCGGGTTCATGTCCTTTGGAACAAAATGGACAGAATTGGCCTCATACCACTCCAGGACACTTTAAGAATAGTGGCATGATGCCAAATCTGGCCAAAATAGCGGAGCTTCGTCCTGCTGCAGCAAGAACGGCAAAAGACGCTTCTCGAGGCACTCAGATTTCTTGATCTCGCCATTTACTGTGCCCTTTGTCACGAAAGGCTCACTTCTCAGTCCGCAAGAGCAGATGGCCTGCCAAACGAGATATTTGGAGGCGAACTTCGACATTTTCTTCTTCTTAAATTTGTCGTCCACATCGAACTTGCTCTTGCCGGTGAAAAACTCCAACCCCGGAATTTGCTTAAAATCGGCTTTTATATACGTTTCGTCGTCCATCACACAGCAGCCATATTTTGTCAGCATCTTCTCGTAGAGCTTCCGTGCCCAAGTTTTAGCCGTCGATTGTTGCCGCTCATCGCGGTTTGGGAAGTTCTGTACCTTGTATGTATTTAGTCCAGCTCTCTTCTTTGCATTCTGAACGTAGCTCTGCGACATGGCGATCTTTTTAGCCAAATCACGGCTTGAGACGTTGGGATTTGCTTTAATCATCCGCTTCACCTTTCCCTCCGTCTTTTTGTTCTCCGGTCCCTGTTTTCTTCCAGCTCCTTTGCCGTGGTCCAACGTCAACCGCTCCTGGAACCGCTTCAACACTCTGGAGACGGTTGAATGGTGAATGTTCAACATTTTTCCCAACTGCCGGTGCGACAGGTCAGGAAATTCCAGGTGTTTGAAAAGAATTTGTTCTCTCGACTCGCGTTGGTTCATATCCATTTTCGTTGAATCGAAAAACACGACTCTGAGTTTGACAGCATGTAGACAATACACATCAATGAGAAAGTGTGCAAAATTTGGTTGATTTTTACCCAATGGTAAAAAAGTTATGCCCTGTTGAATGTGTCGCAATAATTTCGTGTTCATCCTTTAAAACCTGGTTCTTGAAGTTACAGATCGGACTCGATTATAGATGATTTGATTATATACAACTTTGAACTCCATTACATACAGTTTGAAAGAAAAGTTTTGTATTTCAAATATGACTTATTCCAAGAAAAAAAGGAATACTTCAACGTTAAGGTGAACGTTATTTGGCTATTATAAGTACAATATGGTGAAAATCTTGATTTTAGAAGATTCTAATTGGAGGCTCACCAGGAATTGTTTGAAATTATATTGCAGCGGAATTGGAAAATATAGGAGTCAGATGGTGAAGAACAGCGTTTAGAGAATTCCGTGATGGTTTCATCTGATCGAAACTGCTATACAGCCATTCCATGCCAAACCGATATAGTGGTTCTCAGAATTCGAGAAAATTGGTTTTTTTTCCTTCTCGCAAAATATTAGACTTGTATTTTTTTAATAAGGGTGCCAATTTTTTATTTATGGGTGGTCCGAAAAATGAAATTATTTTCAAAAATGCCTTCTTTCAAAAGTTCATAACTTTTGAACTACTGAGCCGAATCAGATGATCGACATATCAAATGATCGACAACCAATTAACTAGCCAATTTAAAAAGTGTCGTTAAATGCGAAAGAAAACATGGTTTTGCATAAAAGAGATGATGATGGACACGAACACGAATCTGGCATGCGCTGTACCACATTAATAGAACTTCAACCCTCTTCCTGTTGACGGATTGATTTGAAATTTAGAACACATCTTTACCTCTGGTGTCATTTTAAAACTGCGTATTCCATGATCTTGAAAATCCAAGATGGCAGCCGCTATAAAATGGCGGACCAAAACTCCATCAATATGAAAGTACTTGAACAGTAGAACACATTTTTTTCTGGAAAATGTAAATCAAAGATGGCGACCGCTACAAAATGGCGGATTACATATCTTTTCAGAACCCCATCAATATGGGTATCAAATGAAAGGGCTTGACTAGTAGAACACAGTTATTTATGAAAAATGCAAATCCAAATCGGCTGCCACCACAAAATGACGCCATGTATTCTTTTTAAAACCTCATCAATATGGGTATCGAAGGAAAGTTCTCGACTAGTAGAACATAGGAGATCAAGAAAAATCCAATTTCAAGACGGCCGTAGTCCCCAAACATCTAATTACGTTTTTAAATGATTTCATTCAGCTTGACCTGTTTGTATGTATGTTTGAATGTTTGTAGGGTTGTTCCATATTAACCCATTTACGTATAACGTCGAACCAGACTCGTTGCGATTAGACTGTGTCATAACGTACAAAATCGAACCTCACTCGTGGTCTATCGATGTGAAATGGATACATGCTTCAGGCGTGTGATGATACGGGACTGCTACGATCGTAAGTAAGATGCACATACTTAACAGAGTATCGGAACGATTCAATGTGTTCGTGTTAGGGCCCTGTTGTTGGAAATTAAATCATACGGTAAGGGGTTAATAGAAAATTGACCCCGTTCCTGCTGACTGATTGATCTGAAATTTGGAACAACTTTTAATTCTTCTGTTATATAAAACTGCGTATTCCATGACCTTGAAAAATTTAATTTGGTCGCCGCTAAAAAGTGGCTTAATGGTTTGACTTGGAGAACACGAAACATAATAAACAACTTAAATTCAAAAAGGTTGCCGCCACTAAATGGTCGACTATGTATATTTTTCAATCCCCTCAAAATCGATCTCAAATGAAATGATTTGACTAAGAGAATACAGTACATCGTGAAAATATTCCGAAGAAAATTAGGTAAGAAATAAGCGTTGGATTTCCATTATCCACAGTTAGTTGTTTAATCATATACCCCACGCTTTTATTTTAGTCTCATCGTTGTCCTAGATTAAAAAAGGAACGGATGTGATAACTACTAACTGCTTCTTGTCTAATTATTTTCTAGCTTTTAGTACATTAAACCGTTCAACTTAAAAAGTTTTATTTACTTATTTAATTTTTTTTTATTTTGATTTTTTGCCCCTTAATAATCGTTACATGCCTCATTTTCCATTACGCAGAGCGAGTCCCCCAAATGGAAAAAGTCCTACATCAAATATCATACTAGTCCCAGTTAAAAAATCAATCGAAAACATATACATTCACGTGGTTTTGGGTAGATCAAACAAAGTGGCCCAGTGTTTGAACATCAATTATGATGATTTTGGGAGGTGCGGTGGTGCTTGAAATGAAAATGAAAATGAAAATGGTGTTTTCGAAAAAAAAAGTTGATGCCAAATGTCTGCCATGAAACATCGAGATCTACTGTCATCTTGAATTTTTTGTACAAAATCGACACTCTAGGACTTTAAATCTTTATTTCAGAATACGAGGCAAAACTTATTGTTTTGAGTGCTAATGGGAATGGTCAATACTCAATGCAAATCAGCTCAATCGGACTTCATTTATCAGATGTTAAAATTTGAGTTTTTTTCAAAATTGAAAAATTACAGGAAAAAGGGTTTTTTTTTAATAAAAAGGAAAACATTATGCCGAATGTGTTATAATTGCACGAAACGTCGATTTTGCTCTGTTATTTTGATTTTTCATTCAGTTTTAAGACATTTGGCATACTTTTTTTTTCGAAAACAACAATTTCATTACTCCCCCTTGGGTATGCTATTGATTTTTTTTATTTCTCCAAAATCCGCACGATCTTTCTAGACAACCCTAAAAATTATCGGTAGGTCATTCTTAAACAAATTATCAAAAAAAACTATGGATGGGTTATACCTATGATATAACCGCAAGGTTGACGTAGGACTGCCGTTGGCTTAGTAATCGTTTTGTATTTTCTCAATTAGCAATAAACGCACTTCGGATGTTCCTCATTGGGTACGATTTCGCTGCTGCGCAGAGCTATCTTTTGTATGTTTTGATTAAATTATTGATTAAACTAGTGAATGAATCAAACAATTTACGAATTCAATTGCAAACAAATTCTAATTTAGGTCAATTCATGCATTATGGTAGTAGTTATCGCAGCAAATAGTTATCAACATTTTACCATTTACATTACCATTTAGTCATCAAACGGTATGCGTAGAAGGTGTACCCGCTTTTGTAGACCGTGTTAACGAAACGAATTCCGGAGTGTAAAACTGCATGGAAGTATAAAATTACCGCCAAGATCTGCAATGCCAATTTTCCCAACTTATTGTTTTCGGAATTTGGGTTGGGAAAACACATTCCGGTTTGCAAAAATGCAAGCGAGTACAAAAGTACTCGCAGCTTACATCTCATTTGCAATGCCAATTTGCCACGCTCCATGGTTTTGAAATCCGTGATAGGGATTTATTCCGATTTGCAGAAAGGCTAACGAGTGAAAAGTATCCACAACTTGCATCTATTTTGCAATGCTAGTTTCCCCAGGCTCCATGGTTTAGAAATCTGTTTTAGGGAAACGTTCCAATTTGCAAAAACGCAAACGAGTACAAAAGTACCCGCTGATTGCATCTTATTTGCAATGCCAGTTTCCCCAGGCTCCATGGTTTTGAAGTCTGTGTTAGGGAAACATCCATTCATTCCAGCGATAGTATCTCAATCGTTGCGCAATCATAACTGAGTGGATTTCCGAGCGATACTCGCTTTTATACCGATTGGTGTGATTTCAATAGCTGTTTTGAAAGCAATTTTAGGGCTATTGAAACAAGTTTTTGGATCAAAAAGTAACAAGCATAGCACGCGTACACTTTTTATCTTTCGAATGAAGCGTATATCATACCATTTCGTTCAGTTGTTTTGGAGCTATTAACGCTCAAAATCTCGTTCTCCGGCGTAACGCTTTCGTTTTCGAAACTTTGAACTTACACCCCAGTATAGAAATGAAAGACGTAGTCCTACGTTAAAAAATTATTGTTATCCGTAAAACCGTGTTCATTTTCGATTTTCATGTTTTCTTTTCCGCGAACAGTTGCATGAGAACAAAGACTTGTGACTTTTATATCGTTACTAGCTGATCCGGCGAACTTCGTCCCGCACAAAATTATTGTTTTGATATGAATTTTTTAGAACAAATTACTTTTTCTCATCATAACATTGTTCAATGGGCAGAATACAACAAAATGAAGGCGGCTCAAAAGGGACCTTTCCTTCTTCGGATTTTACGATTAGCAACACATTTGCCCTTCCTTTTTTATTTATGTAGATAGAAATGCGTTATCATGATGTAGTTTTAAAACATATGGGAAATCAATTTTCCGAATTTTCCGACCTTCCATCAGAGTTTTCCGAAAATTTTCCGATTTTTCTCTCCATAACATTGAACTACGCGCAGAAACGAATACATCAAAGTAAAGATGGCTTAAATCGGACGATTTTTTCTTCGGGTTTCGCGCGCTTAGCAACACGTTTGGCTTTACATTTTTATTTATATAGATATTCTGTTATGATTTCTGATTGTTCCAGTACCAGTTTCTTCCCTAGCTGGACAGGAATTTGTTCAATCCGCTCCACTATCGTTTCAGTTTTCATGGATCCATCAATTTTGTTTTTCGATCACTGAAACTTGAAAGCTTTGTTAATAAACTAGACCCACGTTTGTTTTGCAACAAGCTGCTAAATTTCTGTTCTCGGAGATTATCGGTTAAGAACAAAGCAGTGGGTTGATCGAATACAAACGACGTAGCTTCAGACACCGCTTAGGCAAATAGCCTCCTCCTGTCAACAAGCAGTGGAAATAGAGAACAACTACTCCAATCGTGTGCTACAAACCTTCGCTGCGGAGCGCGTTTTTCGTTTGCCAATCAATTCGGACATACAGACATTCCAATTATAGCTCCCATAAGGAGAAGAAGAACCCATAAAAACATCCGTCTCATTGCTCCTTTTGTTTCGAGGCAGTCCAAAGTCCAACGCGGCTTTCCAAACTCGCGTACATGTAGCCGCCAAACAATTCAACTCCGATGCGGAATTGATTGCACTTGTAGCGCCCAAAATCGTCATCATTGGAGTGCCCTGAAACCGGCCACAAAACTCGATGAATGTCAGCGAATGGTTGCACACGCACTCCCGAAACACAGTGCGGAACACAGATGAAAGACTGCACCCGGTTGGGGTGGATTGCATACGTGTTGCGCGCTGATCTGATACCATCCAGCTTCCGGTCAGCTTCGGTAGAACGAGGGTAGGAACGGTTGCCTAGGGCTTTATTGGACTTTTTGTGGCCAGTAGGCCTATTTGTCTCACTTCGGCCTCGGGTTGAGCGAAGTTGAGTCCAATTCGCTAAAGGATTGCACCGGCGAATAAACAATTCTCTTTGTGAGTTGAATTTCGGTAGATCACAATCTGCGTTACAACGTGGCTCTGTTGACTCTTACAGTTTGTGTTGTTTATACACAAATTCGGTTCGGGTACACAACAAGTCGCAACAATGGCTCTGATCCTGGGATTAGCAAACATAATTGAAAATAAAAAAAAAACCACGGAGATCTTCTTCGAGAAAAGTGAACAATGAATATTAAACAATCCACGATTCGGGTTTCCTCTCGCAAAAATTACCTCATTAGTGATAATGATACACCAACTCTTTGTTCCGAAGGTGGGTGGAGAAACGAAATGGTACACACTTGGGACTTAAGAATAAGCCTCAGGGGGAGGTTGAAAGCAGAAGAGGTAAATAAATTGGTTTAAATTCAGCAAACATTCCATCCGAGCCCGAAACAAAAGCGTTGGCGGTGTCGAAATGAGAACAGCCGTTTCCGCTCTCATTCCCAGCGCTGATGATAAAAATGTACACATATTCACTTCCAGGAAGTTAACGATATGCGAATATGTGCTCTCGACTCGGTATATCTGTCTTTCGGTGTGTACTCAACACAAAGTGTACATATGCCTCCGCCCCTAACCTCCGCCTTTACCATTCAATCGAAAACCTCCCACGCCCAGCCACCCACTTTCTGTCTCTTCCGGCAGCCGGTCTCCTGGATGGAAAATGACTTCATTCATTACTATCAGCACATGAAGCATAAAATGAGAATGCAATTCGTATTCCGCCACCACAGCATGGACGAGATGAATCCCCCTAACAATGCCAATGAAGCACTATTCACGGTTTCATCTGATAATTCCCGTGTATTGGACATGTATCGTGCTTCTCGCTGACACTTTATTTCATTGCTCTACTGAGTGTACTATAATCGCATATGCGTGCAATGAGAAAGGGAAGCAAAATCCCAATAGAAAGAGCTTCAACGAAACTGCCTGCAAATATCATAAATATTTTTAATAATAATAATAACGACAATATTAATGAATTTTATTTGTTTTCCTCAGCATGATCAATTATTTAATTACAGCTCATTAAGGATAAAAGGGACCGGATAAAGTTCCCACCGAAACATGCGGCAGAGGGCGCCCAAGCAGCAAAAGTAACTCCGGCGTTGTGCGGTGCCGGGAATGCGAGATTGCACACGTATTTAGCACGAAGCGCGCGCGCTGCCGGGATACCCGGAAAAGGTGCGAAAATTCCTCCGTGGAGGGCCAGAAAATATGTACCTTTCTCGACAGACCGGCCAACCGACCGGCCAAACTGGCAAACATAGCCGGTTGGGAGCGAGGCAGACACGCGGAAAAATTAAAAATAACTTCCATTAAAATCTACCAATTCCGTTCCACTTTCTCCTTCTCTCCCTAGAAGTTGGGTCCGGCTGGCTGGTCTTTTACTGGAAGCATTCATACGATGATGAGGGGAGAGTCCAGGCAGCAAATGGGAAACGATGATCTTATAACATACTTATCATAAGCTTGCGCGGTGCGACGCATATCTGCTATTAGGTTGTTTTTATTTTTTCCTGTGTTCATTAAATGATGTCGGAATTTGCGGATGTTTTCGTGGGGGAATAAATGCGGAATCACAACACAAAACAGAAACACTAATGCGGCAGAAATATCATCCAGCGGGAATATAATGCACGCAAATCTCTTAATGCAATCTATTTTGTTGTAAATAATGTAGAGCATCTTAGGAAATGTGATCTGCGCTGAAACTGTCTGATTCCGTTCAAAACGGCCAGACGCATTCAAGGTATGCAGAATAAGCTGTATTTGCATGCTGGTTTTATATATTGGGTGCTGTGATAGAATTTTTTTGCCATCTTTGTACACACTTGAGCTTGAGCATGAGCTTGGGTAGACTGTACAATTCGTAGTTGCTCTCCGTGATTGACCTGAACCAATAAAATTGCACAAAGAACACACAGAATGACGCTTTTGACTAGCAAATCATTCTCGTTGTGCAATTTTCGGTGATTCGAGCTTTAAACGGTCAATAACGACGCCGGCCACGTCCTTACAGTCACCAGGGGAAGGGAAGGAATGTTAGTATGATATTCTTCGCCCGAAGGCCAGAAGGGTCGCCTCTGTAGCGTAGTTCCCTAGCGAATATCATGGAAGGGATAGTTGTTAGTGGGAGAGGTATGAATCAGGATTCACTGTGGTAAGTGATGTGATTATGTTAACGCGAACTGTTGACCACTCGTCGAAACGAAATCCCGAAAATCTTATATTCATAACATTTATCAAACATTCTTGGGAAACTTGACAAAGTAACCGAGGAAATTCATCTAATATTAATCGGAACTGTGATGTATTTCGTCATTATCGAGCTTCAGTCCCGAAGGCGGAAAATTATTTTTGGGAAACCTAACAAGGTAACCGAGAAAATTTCTTTTGAATTAATCGGACCTGTGATGTGTTTCGTTATTTACAATATCTACTCTTTATCTAACTCCAAACGCAAAGACAGAATATTATTGTTGAGAAACCTGAGAGTATAAATTCCTTTATATTTAAAATAACTATTTGTTGTAATATTGAAAAATCAAATTGTACTTTGTTATTTATCGTGCCTACTCTTAATCGAACTAAAATTCCGACGACGGAAAATTATTCTTGGGAAATCTGATGATGTGATCGAGAAAATTCCTTTAAAATTAACCGGACCAGTGATATATTTCGTTATTTATCGTACCTAGTCTTTATCAAACTTTAATCACAACGTCAGAAAATTTATCTTGGGAAACCGAAAAAAATCTTCTAAAATAATCTGACAGGTGATATTTTCAGTATCCATCCTGCTACACTTTCTCGAACTACAATTGCGACGGCGGTAACGAATTAAATTAAATAATGAAAAAATTTAAAAAAGGAATAATCAAAGAATTAAAAGAAATAAAAAAAGAGACTTGAAGAATCAAAGGTTTGAAGAATTAAAAACTTAACAATCAAAAAATTTAAATAATGTGCGCATGGAAAAAATCAAACTTATCTGACACCACTGCACGCTCAGCCCATCCATGTCGATGGTTCCTTTGATTGTGACACTACGACTAAAAATGGATGTGTATACACACGTCGGGCAAAGAGCACACTAACACAAACGAGCACAACAAGACGATAGAGTTTTCACGATCACATATGAAGTATAAAATGGCTTCCTTAGAAATCTCACTCAATTAAGGTGATGGTGGAAGCTAGCCATTTTAGTAGTATAGGTAAACCCTCGTGTAAAAATGGGGTAATAGTGTTTGTTAGAGAAGAGCAAAGCACACGTAAATAGATCAATTCACTTATCAGACTGTGTGGCGCTTCATTGACACGAGTCTTTGAATACATTTGAAAAAAAAAACAAATAACAATTCAATACTAAAGTAAAATGTATGAACGATATGTTCCGATTAACAATTGCAAATATAAATATATATAGAAGGTGCATTTGCATATGATTCTGATTATACGCGAGCGTAACATGAGCAAATTTATAACACATGCGAATTGGGGCACTTTTGGTATTAACAAGTTCTTCCGCATAGTAACTCGATGTTGATAATTCCTTAATATTTTCCTTCGTTGATCGTATTGTTTTCACATATTCACGTTGGAAAACCTTAACCCTTCTCTTCGTTGGCCGAGGCATTTAGATTGAATTTAATACTTTTCCGTTTACTGTATTTGAAAGCATAGGCAGCCGTGGCAGTGTTCCGAGCTCTGCAATACAATTTTCTTACCCAATGTTAAAGTTGCTAAAACTTACTTTATAGACCCATTAAACGTAAAAATAATAATTATATTGATATCAACACAAATTTAATTCTATTGATTTTCATGACATGGGACGCTATGACTCCGGAATAACATTTTATTGAGTGGTTTTTATAGCTGTTTCGATGATGTTGTTTGGCATCAGTGTCGAAAAAATAACGATGCTTCCACCAATACAAACAAAACCATTGCAGAAGATTGAAAAACGAAAATTTAACTTTCAGAGCACTTGGAATCACAAGGGCAGAGTACACACTTTTCCGCTCACACAAAATATAAATAAAAACACAGCACAAACGCGCACATCTTTTTCTGAGCGCAGCCTGAGCCCCCTGCTCAATACTCCAATGCGATAATATTTCCACTGCAGCAAAAAAAATCAATTTATGATGGATACTGATCCCGAAAACTAAATGACCACAGGATCATGGAACTTAAAAAACATTTCGGAATTAGTGAGCCAACTTTGTTCCATATCATCATTTAATATCAACTATACACCCGCGATTCGAAAACACGTCACAACATGACGGTGAGGGGCTAACGCCATTCTTTTTTTGTGATCTGTGTACACACTCTTCAAAAAGGGAACAAACACATATCCGCGAAATATTTGTCTGACTTTTATTATATTTTTCCGATTTTTAATGTTTAGCGGGTGCCAAAATAACGCTGAGCTTTGTCTCTTTATAAATAACTGAAATAAACATTTTATGTACAAAAACTCATTTTCAATATCTCGTAATATATTCTTTGTTTTGTGAAACAATATAGGGAAACTTCGATATAACGTACCCTCGATATAACGTACATTTTACCTCGATATAACATACATTTTACCTCGATATAACGTACACATTTCCAAAGTGTAAAGGCCTTTTTTTTAAATTTTTTTTTTCTGATAAAACAATGCATTATCTGTATTGTGATGCTAAAACAAGTTTTGTACCTTCAATCAATCCCGAAATACAGCTGGTTTTGTGATTCTGGATTCTAAATGAATCAGGCTTTAATCAACAGTACGAAGGGAAACATAATGAGACAGGCTGGCTTCGTCTTCTGATTGAAGTTATTCATTAATTTTACTAAAACAGCAACACAATCATGTATTATAGACTACATTTGTGAGTACTTTATTATGCTTCGATATAACGTACAATTCGAAACAACGTACAACTTTGAAAGTGAAATGTACGTTATATCGAAGTTTACCTGTATTGAGTTTTCATGTTACGCGTGCCACCTTTTTTTTAATAGATACTTAGCATGCCACAATTTCTGTACGATTTCAAATAAATTCGTTCCATTCTTCGGATGAAACAACACCGTCCTTTACAAATTTCCCAGTTTTCCCATATTATGTATCTTTTCTGGAGTTAAAATGAAGTGTGTATTTTTTTAACGTAGGACTATGTCTTCCATTTCTATACTGTGTGTAAGTAAAAAGTTTCGAAAACGAGAGCGTTACGCCGGAACAACAAGATTTTGTGCGTTAATATCAGAAACAACTAAACGAAATGATATGATAAACACTTCATTCGAAAGATGAAATGTCTACGCGCTATATGCTTGTAACTTATTGATGCAAAAACTTGTTTCGATAGCTTTAAAATTGCTTTAAAAACAGGCTTTTAATATTGCACAAATCTGTATATAAGCGAGTGCCCGCTCGGAAAGCCGCTCAGTTATGATTGCGCAGCGGTTGATGTACGATCGCTGGAATCAGTAATAACTAATACAGACTTCGAAACCAATGAGCCTGAGGAAATCGGTATTGCAAAATAGATTCAAGCTGCGGGTACTTTTGTAGTTGAAAAAGTCACAGGAGGGTTGTGTCCAAGACACGACCGCATAGTTGACGTAGGACTCCGTTAGGCTATCTGCTGCATGCTGATTTTTTATATGTTTGAAGAATTACATTGTTAAACTCTTCGATAATGATTTGGGTCCGTTTTATCTGGTTGTAAGGTATTGTTTGTTCACTCCACCAGTGTCCATAACCGAGTGATAATGCTAGAAAGATGGTGGTTATTCATTAGATGGATTCATTAGATGGATATCACGAACTAAAGCCGCCCTCTGTGGCCCTGGACGAGATGGCTCCTATGTTATGTATAGATGGAATTAAGAAAAAAAAGCTCATCAATGTAATATAAGATAATTATCATTATCGAACACAAGTTTTCTCACCAGAAATGAAGTGTTACTTTAGTATAGAGAAAATATATTTGAAATGGAAAAGGTAATTTCATTTAGATTTTTAATTTTCTGAGTGTTTATACAACCCATTATCTTTTGGCTTCAAACCCAACGGAACACGATGCTATTTGCCTCAATACAAATTTCAATTAGGCTAACAGCACCCAATACGATATGTAGAGCATATGTGAAATCACTTTTTCGAATATTCCTTCATTTTTCCAATTTTGCTCGTCGCATGAACATTCCTTGGGAGAAAAAAAAATCGTTTCATATTTCAAGTCATTTTAACACAATAGCTACCATATACAATTTTACTCTTACAGTTGTGCTAAAAATTTTACAATACATGATCGGTCATTGATTTCACGAAGCAACCAACATAAAAATTCCAAATTAAAATTTTATTTAATTCTGTCAAGCATAATCATTCTTCAATCAACCCATCGAAAGATTCTTATTGGAACGAAAATAACAAAATAAAAACACTCGTTCATCGCTCCCAACTTATTCGCCAGCACGTATGCAATCAGAATGCCCACACTAGTTACAATGAGCACTATCCATTTGTGCGCGTCGTTAGTTAAACTATCGGCCACGAGGGTATTTACATGCTGATTACCCTCAGACACCTTGGATTTGAAATCTCTGTTAGGGAATACATGTCAGTGGGAAAAAAACGCTCCCCCTACTTTCATGTATCTGCAATGTCGATTTCCCCCAGGCAGCTTGGTTTTGATGTCTCTGTTAGGGACTCGCCGCATGTGTCGTAGATTTCGACCAATCAGAAGTAGGTATTTCCGTTAAGATAAGGGTTGAGATTTTTCAATTGTTCGATAGTTAGTTTCATGACATATACTATTTTCTTCAACGTAAAAAATTGCTATGGAGTGCCGAAATTGATTGACGCAAAAATCTCATTAATCCATCATGAAATGACTGAACAATAAGCATTTGAAATTGGACAATTTTCACGGTGTGCTCGATTTTCGATTTTCAATTTGTACCCCAATATGTTCCCGAAAGACGTAATCCTACGTCAAAAAACACAAATGATTACGTCAACCTTGCGGTTATATCATATTCGATTCTTTTTTTTTTTGTGACTGGCGATTGAAACTAGTCACAATTATATTTAAACAGCTTATATTTTAATTCAATGCATTACGACTATGAGGTGTCCGGAAAGTAATTATCGATTTTTTTATCATTCCAAATAATATACCATTTTTGTGTACATAGAATGAACGCATAAAGATGGGATCATTTTAAAGCTTGATTTCTGAAGTTTACGAATAAATTTTTATATTGGTGTGCGTAGAAAATATCGGATAAATTGTGCTCCCGTGGCCGGTTAGCGTCAAACCTAACATGCTGGGGGTTCGTGTTCGATTCCCATTCTGGTCGGGAGAGTTTTTCTTCAAAAAAATTTTCTCTGTCTTGAACTATGATCACGCGTATCCTAGAGCTTGCCCCTCTGAATACATTCAAGGCGTGTTATTTGACATAGAAATCTCAACTAAGTACTAATAATTTTTTTTTGTTAGTTTATTTAAGAAGAAGAAGAAAATATCGGAAAGAAATAAAAAAAGTTTTTTCTGTTTTCAAAAGATTTTGTGGACTAAAACAATAACTACATAAAGTAACACGTTTTTTTTTAACCCTTTTGTTTATTTTAGGCTCATTAGCATTTTAGCTGTAACAGAGCCGGGTTTTAATCGTGTACATGTGCATATGTTTATGTTTATATAAATTGTAAATTACACAGTAGTTAGTAGTAGCAATTTAGGCGTTAAGTTTTCTGTTCCATTACATTATGGTAAATTACACAGTAGTAGCCATTTAGGCGTAAGGGTATTCTTTCTGTTCATCCATTGTTCAGCAGACTGGACAGCGGAGACAGTCGTTGATCCATTGTTGAGTTATTTATAGAACAGCAGCTCGGTGTGTTTTGCAGAGCAGAGCAGTTGTATGGATTAATCGATCTTATTTCGTGGATCGATTTCCATCGCTGATGATTGTTGCGTGGACGTAGTTATTCTGTAACAACACAAAGATGGTCAATGGGGGCCCTGAGTTTTGAACTCACGATCGATCGCTTACTAAGCGAACGCGCTATCAATGTGGCTACGGAGACCCCCCAAAGTAACACGTTAAACTCCAATAAATTCTGTACAAGGATAATTTTATACAAAACTGTCTTTCGATATGCGGTGCTTTATTTATTGAACAATCAATCATCAAAGACAGAGAAATGAGGGCTGGTTGATAAGACTAATTGGATTTGCTATTGAATCAGTTGACAAACAATTGTGCTAGTCCACAAAATCTTTGGAAAAAAAAAAGGAAACCCGAGTGGAGTGTCTAACCACCGTAAAAACATTTATTGTACCCTAAAACCTCCACTTGCCAAATTTGGTTTCATTTGCTTGATTAATTCTCGAGTAATGCAGAAATGTTTCATTTTTATGGCAGCCCCACCTAAGAGAGAGGTGTGGATAGTCTAACCACCGTAAAAACATTTATTGCACCCTAAAACCTCAATATGCCTAATTTGGTTTCATTTGTAGGGCAGCCCCACCTTAGAGAGGGGGTGGAGAGTCTAACCAGCATAGAAACATTTATTGCACCCTAAAACCTCAATATGCTTAATTTGGTTTCATTTGTTTGAATAATTTTCGAGTAATACAGAAATTTGTGTTTAATTTGTATGGTAGTTTCCAAGTCCATAAGAATCAGACAGACAGACATACAGACAGACAGAAATACATTTTTATATATTGGGTTGGGGGAAAAGAAATGTCGTATATTGTCAATATATGGAAACACTTAAACATATCTTGTGTTGTACTTATCGGATCGGGTCATACTATACGGCTATTTAAAGACGACAATCTGTGCTACAAGTGTCGTTTTGATAGTGTTGTGATTGTCCTTTTCTGTCTCAAGTTATAGCGCGTCACAGAGGAGTCTCGACCGAACACTCGTCGGGTGCGGATGAGTTTTTCTTTGCTCCGCGTCTGATTTTTTCTTCTTCTTTGTTTAGCGCGTTTCAACCTGTTTCGGCTCTATTCGCTGATAGGAATAGTTTGTTGGTGGAAGTTATCGTGAAAATGGTTTCTGGTTTCGTTGTGTTAATGGTGTTGTAATGAAAAAAAAAAGTTCAAATTCAGTTAATCAGTTTTGTGGTTATTTTACTGGATTATGGCGTTGTTTTTTTTTCAACTCTCTCGTGTACCGTGGTTATGTGTGTATGCGTGGTAGCTTGCTTTTTAGAGCATGTTTTTTACAGCAGTGATATTAAGGATGGAATCCACTAACCACTAATTCTGCCAGCAAAATGATCCAACTGTATCGAGAAACATCAACATCCCAGCTAAGTACTATTAACAATTTGTTATTTTTATAACCGATCCGAAATGCAATCCGCTTCAAGTCTCTCGGTGTTGTGTGCGAGAGAGAGAAAGTGTCAGTCAGTAGAATACTGAGGTGATGGCGGGTGCGGCTGCGTGTGAGAGTGTGGCATTACGAGTGCGCGATCGTGGAGGATGACCAGCAAACATGTGATTGTATTGGTGTGGTTGCCTTGCTTCCCAGAACGGACTCGTTTGCTTCGGAAGCCCAAGGTAGTTTGATTCTTTTCGTCGGTTGACGTACAGTCGAGTTTTTGTGAGAGGATTGGATCGGAGAGCATATTTTGATTGTGCGATAGCTGACGGATGGAGGCAGGCTGTTTTGTTTGTTCGAGGCAGACGATTTCGGTCACGGCAAGGCGGAGCGGACGGTGTAGCCACGCCGGTGCAGTTCTATGTCGTTGTTTACTTCTCGCAGTTGCGTGAGATTTGTGCAGCCGCATTTTCGCGTGAAGTTGCATTCAATCTAAACGACATTCTAGAGTTTTAGAAGATCCAATAGTTTTAGAGGTTTTTATATATCTAATATTGTCTTCGTGGTAAAGAGCGCATTGACG
Organism: Toxorhynchites rutilus septentrionalis; assembly: GCF_029784135.1. NCBI lineage: Eukaryota > Metazoa > Arthropoda > Insecta > Diptera > Culicidae > Toxorhynchites > Toxorhynchites rutilus. Next base: position 327,407,114 of record NC_073745.1, on the reverse strand, counting down.
TCAACGTAACATCGATTTTCTTTTCTTTTAAATCTAGCTAGACGTTGACTTTGATGTGTATGTACAAGCGGCCATAAGATTTCCATGCAAGAATATTCAATGTAGTGTGCGTTTCGACCATGAAAATGTTACGGAGGTCGAGAGAAAAGTTTGAATTAACTTACATTTGTCTCTTTTGCTCACCCATGTTTTTTTCTTGGGATTAGTAGTTCACCTTGAATGTCAGTGAGTTCTTCTTGTATGTATCTCCTTTTCGTTTTTTTTTGAATAGAGGATTGACGTTGCTTTTCCTTCAATTATGTCATTCTAACCCTTACTACAAGAACAATGATTTCGTTAATAATTGCTCGACTGATTACTTGAGAAATTGTTAGTTTTTATTACAAATCCAAATCGCAGGTATCAAGTTTTCCTTTTCGAGGTTCAAATATAAATTGCAAGACTAGGTTCAAGATGCTAGAGTCCCAATTCGGAAAACTTCCGTGATTTCCGTGTATTACAATGGAAGAGCATGATGTGCGACTAGGCACAATTATTAAGTCCGATCCGAGTCTGATAAGACCTTATCAGGTGACCCTTCAATATATTCAATCTTCAAATGCATTTGATTTTCGAGTTTTTGCTCCGTTGAACAGAGGAGACTTTTCAGGTTACCGTTCAGCTGCTACGAAATGCATTTGATGTTCGAGTTTTCGTTTCAACGAGTAATTGGGTCCACGCTTACAAAATTAATTCACTTACCAGAGTTATGATCCTTTTGCAGAGACCTTTTCAGGTCACCCTTTAATATCTTCACGGCTACGAAATGCATTTGGTTTTCAAGTTTTCGTTTCGTCAAGTGATCTCAAGTTTGCGTTAGCATAATCACATCACTTACCACAGTGAATCCTGATTATTACCCCTTCCCACTAACAAACTATCCCTTCCATGATAAACGCTAGGGAACCACGCTATAGAGGCGACCCTTCTGGCCTTCGGGCGGCGAATATCATACTAACATTCCTACCCTTCCCCTGGTGACTGTAAGGACGTGGCCGGCGTCGTTATTGACCATTTAAAGCTCGAATCACCGAAAATTGCACAACGAGAATGATTTGCTAGTCCCAAGCGTCATTCTGTGTGTTCTTTGTGCAATTTGGTTGGTTCAGGTCAATCACGGAGAGCAACTACGAATTGTACAGTCTACCCAAGCTCAAGCTCAAGCTCAAGCTCAAGCTCAAGCTCAAGCTCAAGCTCAAGCTCAAGCTCAAGCTCAAGCTCAAGCTCAAGCTCAAGCTCAAGCTCAAGCTCAAGCTCAAGCTCAAGATCAAGCTCAAGCTCAAGCTCAAGCTCAAGCTCAAGCTCAAGCTCAAGTTATTGCGCGTCAAAGATGGAGTCCACCAAGCAAGAAATTCGCCATATTTTACGTTTTTACTACCTGCGAGGTAAAACTGCAACGAAGGCGGCCGAAAAAATGGAGTTGCTTTCTAAATGGCAACAAGTTTGCGAACAAAACGGCGCATATTTGACTTAAATTGGATAATTTGAAGTATGTTAGATAAAGCGTCAAATTTCGATCAGAAATACGACATTTATTTTTCCCCAACCATATATATAGATATTGTATCTGTATCAAACATTTATTCCATGTAACGTAGAAACATGTTATTTGCAAGTGGTTGAAAAATCTTGAACGAGAATTGTGTCTGAAAAAAATCTGATTTTATAATGACGAGTTTTGGTACTAGGAATTATATAGTAAAAGGCAATTTCAAAGGGGAGATTAAAAGATCAATCAGTGAACAGTTTTGCGATTGGGTCCATTAACGTGCGTTTAATAAGAAAACGTGGATGTGATAAAGAAAAATAAATTTTGGGCGAGACGAAGTTTTCCGAGTCAGCTAGTGTAATATACGAATCGTTGAAGTATATCGCTCGCAAGAGGAATAATTTGATTCAAATGAGGTATAATTATTTCTACTGTTCGTTCAATATTGAAAAACTGAATTAATCCACTCAGAAATGATATTTTGTTTTCATACCACGGAGCCTGTCACGGGACACAAGATGTTCCTTAAAATCACTTAGCTGTGTACTATGTATTCCAATTTAAAGTTTTATATCTATATGGAAAAAATACCATGTATTTTAACATAAGAAGCTTCACTTCGGTTGCCAGTTGACATTTGCGAGGTTTGTTTTCTTGAAAAGGTTTCTTCTCAAATGCCTCTCAGTTAAATGCTAGTTTGAGACAAACTTTATTCAGACTCAAGACTGCTCATCGTTAAGTTCCAACGAAATAAAAACGTTCACTCTCTTGCTGTCGTGCGATACCATTTCTATGTTTGAGTTGCCTATCTCCTATCTCGATTAGCTTTTCTAAAGAATGGACAATTGTAATTACTTGCTAAGTGATTTGACATTTGATTAGTCTATTATTTTCATGTTTTTTACATGTGGAAAGGTTTGGTTCTCGAAATCGGTTCTTTAATTAAAAGGGATATAAAATATTGACGTTTGACTGATTCACACGAACCAATTTTTAAATGTTTTCAACAGTGTCGTAGAGTAGCTGAGGGTGTCAGCTAACCGAACTTGCGGCAGTTGCATCGGAGATGTTAGCGTGAGTGCGCTTCAGTGACCGAGAACTCAAGTCAGCCGTGAAAATGATGTTCATTATTTTGAAGTTTGAAGTCTACTGGATAAACTGTCAAATGCACTACTGGATAAACTGTGTTATGCAGGTATGATCAGTCGTTTGGGGGCTTTCGCCCATTAAAAAAGACGATTTGGCTCTTCACCACGAGAATGCGCCTTCTCTCACATCACTCTCCCCCAGCGAAAACACAAACTACTTTCTGAATGTCCTATGTGTATCCTATTCATCAAATATTCAAGCATTAGCAATATTTCCAAAAATCACCGTAATTTGTCTTCGAAAAGAAACCCCCACTCATCAGCTTTCCACACCCCGAAGTGGGGAACGCGTCAGCAGGATCAACTTTTCGACAAATATTGCTCTGAGAGTGTTTACCGCAAACAGTTGTGCAAAGAAAATAACAAATATGCACACACACAACGTCAATCGCAAGTATTTCCAGCGATTCATTTGTTATTGATGTGCTCCATTAATTGATGCTGTTCAGCAGAAATACCGCCCCAGGACAAAAACTCTCAATTCATGGTTGTTTACAGTGTTTTCGTGTCAAACAAGACGCGCGATCAAACAACAGGCCCAGTAAAAGTACTATGCTGTCTCGAAGGAGCCGCATCTATTTCTCCCACACCCCCCATAATGGGTACTTGGGAACATGACGGATCTGTTTTATACCTCTCGTGGAAAAGTTTCCTTCCCAAGCGGAGGGGAGGGGGTAAGTTGTTATTTTTGCGCTTGGCTTGATGATAACTTATTCACTATCGAGCCCCGTTGCTAATTGTTTCGGGACATGGCAAACTTGGAAAGAGACCTGTAAATAGGTAACATCAATTTGAGTTGATTTAATTATATGACTGACTGGGTGATAGAATTATTTTCGACGCGACATCATTTGGTGGTTGACATCAGTCAGTGGTCAGTGCTGTCAAACTATTCACGTATCGCTGTTTGGCATAACAGTCCGCTGCACAAACATGGTGTGGCCTTCCACCACTGGGACCGGATAAAAAGGTAGCATGACCCTCATCTCCCGGTTCTGACCGTGTCGACCCCCAAGGCAACGAACGATGGTCATCGCACAATAATAAAACGCAGGTTCTCCGCCGGGACAGCAGTGTAATTTTCCTTTTTACGAAACACACAGTCGAGATCTGATTTATGACTTAATCAACTACCCAGAGCATACAACATAACACGGCCCGTTCCGCTCAACGAAAATCCTTGAACAAGGGTCGAACCATCCACCAGAGGGCGTGAGTTCAGTTGATGATGATTTATACTGCGCACGTTCCAGCTTATCCGTTCGGACGAAAGTGATGGCAGACAACCTGGCTGAAGAAGCTGACTGACCCTAACCATCACAAGCGGCAGCAGCAGCAGCAACTAGGCCACGTCTCGGAATTTTAGCCGAACCCGAACCGAAACGGGGTGAAGTGAAGTTAATTAAAAATGTTGCACCTCCATTGTCTTCTGGGCTCCTGGGAGAAGGATTTCCATCTCGAGATGAGAAAGTGTGATTGACGAGTATTCAACAACACCGCATTGAACCATGCAGATGGAGCCAATTTTCCGGATCAGTTCATCGTACGAATTTCAGCGAATGCTTTTCCGAGTCTGATTTTTCTTAGTTGAATTCCTGATACTTAAATTTTAAATCACCAAACTGTCGGCGAAGTCACTAAGCTCCTCGCTTTTATCACTCCGAAGAAATATTCCTTCGCGGAACAAAACGAAAGTTCCCTCCGCGCCAAAAAAGGGCCGCAAAAAGGGAAACAATGGCTCCATTCATCACGGCAAAGAAATGGTTGGCAGCGTTGGTTGTGAACTCGGTCATCAACTCCACAACACCCCCTTCATTTCATGTCTCCCAGTCGCATACACCCCCACCACCCCCATTCATACACACTCTGCATCATGACGGCATAATTAAAATGGAAATGTTTTCATTTTATCGGAGGACTGCGGGTATCCACATTTCTCCGTCGCGTCTGCTTCAGTTCGGGGGAAAACAGACTCCCACTAACACCATCGCACCCCCCACCACTCTCCTCTTTTCAGTGGGACAGGACTGGCAATGCTGACAGGAGAAAACCCGTCAGAAAATTTACAGTCTCTCCTCCGCAGTCCTTTTCACATTTCATGAACAATTTGCTTTGTTCGTAGGGTATGGAAATTAAATCAAGAAATTTAAGACGCTCAAATTAAGTTCGGCGAAATTTTCGACGCAGAAGTTAAGGCTTCCGAATTCGTCAAAATCAACTATCGTGTCGTTTGGGAATTAATTCTTTCGGGCCGTAAAGAGTAACGAAAAAAAATGCCCGCTCCGCACCATTGCCAACAAGTCACGGCCAGTTGTAATTATCACCATCAAAGTGAAGTACAGACCGGCATAACGACGACGATGACGACGCCCGAGTCTGAGCAAGAAAAATCCTTCGGATTAGAATCAGCGGGAGGAATCTCCGATGGATCAAAACAACGAAACAAAAAAAAAAGGTTCTACTGTGGCCGCCTGAAAAAAAGGACCTGGAAATGTTTTACTGTTACGATTATTAATTCGAGATTTGCCAATGATGGTGGAAGAGGCCCTTTGTGTGAATTGTTATTGCTCTGATATTCTTTGTGATTTGCGCCGTCCGCTGCGAATGGAAATATTCGGCCCCCATTCCGAGAGCCGCCGCCATTGGGTCGTTGTGTCGTTACGGGTGTAAAAATTTCCTTTTATGGGCTGTTGTTTCCGTGTGCAAATAAGTAATATTCGCCATTTGTAAATTAACAACTACCGGGAAGTGACAAAGTTGGGTCTTATTTGGAGGGTCTGGTGGTTATCTGGGCGGGAAATATTGACTGCGATGATCCGCTGTAGCTAGTGGACTGGAGAATAATTAGTTGTCCTTACGACTTTACTTAAGGGGGGACCCCGGTCTGGAAAATCGAAAAAATCGAATTTTCTTTTTTTGCATTTTTGGGAAGCTTATGCCCTCAGAAATGTTGTCCTAAAAGGATTTTTCGATATTTGATTTCGTTGGAAAATTACAGCCAAAAGTATGAGGTGACCTCAAGAAAAGTAGCAGTAGCCGTTTTGCTAGCTTTTTGGTTGCTCTCATACTCTCTCGAACACATACATACATACGCACACATACACAAACATACACACACATACAAATACACACATACACATACACATGCAGACTTATACACATACACATACACATACAGAAACACACATACACAGTTATAAATAATGGAGGATGTAGAAGGGTGAAGTATCAGCTGTTTTGCCGATTAGTGAAAGATGGTAATTTTAGTTTTTTCTGTACATACATATATTTATTTTGTTGGAATTGTATTTGTATTTGTGTAGGGAGCTTTCTAAATTGGTGTTGGTTATGCTGTTTGTTGTTGTTCAGTTGTTCACTCGCTTGTGTTTGACAGGTATAAAAATAGACAGTTTTACAAATTTTGCCTAAACATGAGTCCGAAAAGTGTGTATCGCGATACGAAAGGCTCAAGAATTGCGAGACCCCACCGTGTATCCTTAAAGCGAAAAAATTATCCAATAAACAGATATGGAGGAAGAATCGAGAATACAAGTCGATCGGCGAAGAAGCTAAAAGCACCAAAGTTGTCTGACATTGCTGTGAATGATTCTTTCGGGTATCGCATAATCAATTTTTTGACAGTTTTTTCTGTCGTTTCGAAAGTTACGAAATGTAAAAAATGTGATGGAAATGTAACATTTTCCGAGGAAAGTTGCCGCGGACTTGGATTTAAACTGGTGATCAACTGTCCGTCTTGTAAACCAACATATGTTTTTTCGAGTCCTTTAATCCGTCGAAAAGCATATGAAATCAACCGCCGAATCACCTTCGTATTTAAGTTACTGGGACTTGGCTATGCTGCGCTGGAAAAGTTTTGTGGACTAATGGATCTCCCAAAGCAAGTCGCGGAGAGCACGTACGACAATATCAGTTCCTACATTTTCAAAGCAGCAGAAGTTTTCGGTGAAAGTTCTATGGAAAATGCAGTCGCTGATGAAACAAAAATGAGTGGAGGAAGCAGAGACATCACGGTTTCTGGAGACGGCACTTGGAAGAAACGTGGGTATTCTTCACTATTTGGAGTGTCGTCCTTGATTGGGTATAACAGTGGAAAAGTGGTTGATATAAATGTAAAATCATCGTACTGTAAAGAATGCGAGACCTGGAAGAAATTGATGGGAAGCCCGGAATACGATTCGTGGTTAGAAGATCACGCGAACCACTGCAGCAACAACCACGAGGGATCAGCTGGAAGAATGGAAGTTGACGCGATTCGGGAGATGTTTCTGCGCTCCGAGGAAAAGTACTCCGTTCGATATACTAATTACGTTGGTGATGGTGACAGCAAGACTTACAAGGGAATTGTCGACAGCAATCCGTATAAAGGCGTCAACATTGTAAAGAAGGAATGCATAGGACATGTACAGAAGCGAATGGGAACTCGACTGCGAAGTGTTAAAAAGAACAACAAAGGCCTGGGAGGAAGAGGAAAGCTGACCGATAAACTAATCAATGAATTGACAGTTTACTACGGTCTAGCAATTCGACGCAATTCTGACAGTAAAGAGGAGATGAAGAAGGCGATTTGGGCGACATTTCTTCACAAAGTTTCGAACAACAGGCATCCACAACATGACTTATGTGATAGTGCCTGGTGCTCATATCTGAAAGCAAACGAATTGAACACATTGAAGGATTATGATCACCACGAACCTTTGCCGAAAGATGTGCAGGACGCAATTCGACCAGTCTATGAGGACCTTTCGGCAGACAATTTATTGCAACGATGCGAAGGGGGGTTTACGCAGAACAATAATGAAAGCCTCAATTCAGTTATTTGGTCAATCGCTCCAAAATCCAAGCATAGTGGCAAACACACTGTTGACTTCGCTAGTTATACAGCAGTTAGTTTGTTTAACGATGGCTATATTTCTGTTTTGAAAATGATGAAATTAATGGGAATGCTGATTGGACCGAGCTGCCATGCGTTATATTTGCAACTGAACAAAAAAAGAATTTCCAAGGCAGAAGTGAAGAAATACGAGAGCAGTAAGATTGCTCGACAAATGATTGCTGCGGCCAGAAAAAGTGCTGCGGACAGCTTCCTGGAGGCCGAAGGCGAAGTGTATGGAGCCGGAATAGCTAACTAAAAGTTGATCATTTCTAAAAGTGTATTATTTTGTGTTACAAATACATTAATATTCCTCAAACATATGTTTTCCGTTTCTGATCCGCCATTTTTCATTCGCCATTTTGCATCCGCCATTTTGTTTTTTTTCATAAATTTGTAACGGACAGGTATTCAGCTACTTAAAGAAAAAAAGAAACTCATTTCAATATAATCTACTTCATTTATTGCAACGCATTGCTGACCGAAAACTTGAAAAAAACTTTAAACGCGTTTTTCTCGAAACCATGTTTTTTCAACTGGTGGTATCGATATCTCAGGATCTACTCGACCGATTTGGCTGAAATTGGCATCTAAAAATGTAGAAATGAATTATCTAAAGTGTTACATAGCCGTTTTTTGATATTTCATTTTTTCGATTTTTTATGAATTTTTAAACAGCGATTTTTTATGAAAAATGACGTATTTTTAACAAAAATGGCCGCCATTTTAGAAATTTTTCGAATTTTAAAAAACCTCTATGTAACACTTTAGGTATTGTCCTAAGGATTCAAAATATTCATTGGAATTCGTTCTACGACCCCCCGTTTCTTCAGAACCGATACCACCAGTAAGGTATCTTTTTCAGACAACATCTACGCATCCAGCTCTAAACAGCGTAATAATCATTATTCGTGCACTCAAAAAATGGAAAAAACATCTTCAAATATACCTTCAACAATAACCAAAATACCCGAACACTTCACTTTATTCCTAACATCCGAAAAAAAATCACGAAGATTCATCATTTTTCGACCTTCCAGACAGGGGTCCCCCCTTAAAGGATTTTTTCGTAAATAAAAAAAGACTACTAAATCAGTAATCAGTGTACATTTTTTCACGTTTAAACGTCAATTATCTATAACTTTTTGTAAGACATTATTTCTGTATGACTCATAGTTTTTGAGATATAAATTATCAAAGATTTCTCTCACTAAAATCGATACGCCCTTTTCAAAAGTTACACTTGAGCAAAAAAAATTTCCTATTGCTGTGGAAAATTCATATTTCCTCTAACACAAACGGAATACTAACTTTCATTCCAATCAAAAATACCCATTTTTTTTAATTAATCCGTTTATTTTTACAGGCTCCACGCCACGCTCTTAACTACATTTTTACTAGAAAATATTAACATGTTTCCTTAATTCTATGGTTAATAAAATAGGAAACCGAATACTCGCGTCGACTCGAGTTTAGAAGGGTGACACATTTCCATTAGGAAAAGGATGGGATGTAAGGAGATTGTAACAATGTTCACACTCATACTCACTGAGACGAACCAGCCCAGGAGGCTGAAAGTCTCAAAAATAAAGAAAAAAAAAAAAAAAAAAAAAAAAACATATAGAGACTTTAAACTTTTTCAGTTCATTCGTCTCTAGCCTTGAGAAAGGCCCTTGGAAAACTTTACTCTACTCCAGCACTACACCTCCACCCTCATTGCCTTGAGAAAGGCACTCGATCCCTCGCTGTCCAGCTCGTCCAGCAACAATGTTGTCCAGTCGGTGTCCACGCAACGATAGGCGATATGTTGATTCTTTGTTTTTGAGAGGCTTTAAACTTTGCAGTTCATTCGCCTCTAAGTTGGCGATATGTCGCAATTTGTTTCTTTATATCAATGCACGCATTGCACTAACTATTTAACGAGAGGCATTTTCCGTACTCGCCATTCAACAAACAACAAACACGCGTCTAACAGATGGACACAGTGGCAGCGATAAATTTCAAGTGAAATTTTCTCTAGCGTTCACAGCTTGAGGCGAAACATAAAACACAAAACGAGTAGAATAAGCGATCTTTGCTGTTTCGGGCACAGAAAGATTCTAAGAATTTTCTCTTCGCTCTCCCCCCTTCATTATTTCTATTCTTCTTCTGCTTCTTCTTCTCCTTCTTCTTTCCATTTATTTACGGATACTTTGAATCCAACGATTCATTCGTCTCCGACTGTTTCTATTCTAGCGGCAGCATAAGTTGCTCGTTATTGACAGCTCTGTTCGGGAAAGCACACAAATGGACGAATGTATGGGGAAATGGGAATGCTTCCAATTTTCATCAATTTAAACCATATACAGACTATGGGATTGTAATGTCTAGCATATCAAACAAATCTTAGAAAGTTTCCGATTCGATTGGTACGCAAATCTTTAAAATCCGTTCGCAGCAAAAAAAGTTATTAACGTTAACTTTATTTCATAAAAACGTGACCTGTTTTCTGATTTGGCACCCTTAATGTAAGACGCAGTCCTACGTCAAAAATTCGTTGAACACTCTAAATCCTGTGGACTCATTCATAGAGGACCCATCAGTAAAGTACATATTATCACAATTGATACGCCCATACTTTGCATTGAAATCGTAGGAACGATCCCCGATCGATGATAATCTGGAATTCTATGGATTTTCTCCTTCATGAACAGATCAAAATGTACAGAGGAATTGATGTAGTCAGGGAAACAAACACGGAATATACGAAGAAGGATCAACCTGCATGAAGATGAATTCATGATACGAACTCATGAATCCGGAGTGAAAATTGAGCTCGATCAGCTGCTCAAAATTTCCGATCACCAATGGGTTCATAACCTTACACCGGATGAGGAACCGAAGAGATAATAAATTGAAGCGATCTTTTAGTGGAAGTACGCCTGCCAAAACCTCGAGACTCATGGTATGCGTTGAGGGCATACATCCCAATGCAATAATGAGACAAAAATACTGAATTCGCTCGAGTTTAACGGGGTGTGTTTTGGCAGCTGATTGAAAACAAAAACTGCCATACTCCATCACTGAGAGAATAGTTGTTCGATACAACATTATAATTATTAGTGTCTATCATCATATCCACGTGAAAACGCTAATTTCAGTCATTTTTTCGTCAATCAGAAACAGACTTTTTTAAAGTTCTCGCTGAATATGGGTACATTCGTTCGATAACTCACTGTGTTTTTTTTCATCGGTTGCGCTTGCGAGTAGAGCGAAGCTCAAAGTGGTGCGCGACCGAGACGCTGAGGATACAATTCAGACGGATTTATCACACACGCCACACAGCAGCGGCAAGTATAAGTTTATTTTTCTTTTGTCCTCCTATCATTCCTTCTACCATCTGTGCTCGATTTACACCATTGTTCATCTGTGTGTTTACCAAATCGGCAAACGTTGAAATTTTATTGGAACTTTTTTTCATTTTAGAATTTTATATAAATAAAATAAATTAATATAAATATTATCCGCAGCATAATCTTATAATATTTTTTTTTTACTTATTCATTTTGATAATTATTATATTCTGTTCATATCGAACAGTTGGCCGATTTTTCTAATATGGCTGAGGGCGGAAAGGACCCCCCGTTGACGCAATTGAATATTTCTGATACCGAACCTCCTCCTGAAGAGCAGGAGGATGAAGCAGAAATTGAGGTAGAAAATTCTGTTTACGAAGTTGATAGTTCCGAAGATGAGGAAATCGACGAGAAACAGGATTTTCGTCCTAAAGAATACCCTGAAGGCTCCAAAGGCCCATTCATTGTGTACTTTAGACGAAAATCCAAACCTCTCAATGTCATTCGTATCTCGAAGGAACTAACTCAACATTTTTCTGACGTTACCGAAATTACACGGATGGGGCCAGACAAACTACGAGTTGTCGTCTCAAGCAGGACCCAAGCGAACAAAATAACGCGCTGCGACCTCTTTGCGATTGAGTATCGTGTATACGTACCCTGTTGCAACGTCGAAATAGACGGCGTAATAAAAACGTTGCGCAGATTGTGGAGAGAGCCATGATGAGAATCCTTGCGCGAAAGAGCACAAGTGTCTTCATTGCGGCGGGACTCCTCATGATCTTATTCAATGCCCGGTGTACAAACAACGAGGGGAAAAACTCAAGCGTTCCTTAAAGGAACGTTCCAAGCGGACTTTTGCAGAAATGCTTAAGAGTTCCGTGCCAACGACACAGGACAATCCCTACTCCATTCTGCAGAACGACGAGCCTGTTGCTGACGCTCCCAATGCCGGATGTTCCGGTACATCGCAGGGTGCCATCAGGAAAAGAAAAATTACTTCACTCCCCAGAAAGAATAACGAAACTTCCCAAGTTGGAATGAAGCCTCGAACTGAACGTGCTGAGAATAGGCCGAAGCAAGTACCTCCCGGTTTACGTGGTCATGCTACCAACCAGGGGTCCTCAGCACTTCCCGGAACAACAACGAACACGTCTGTTACATTTTCGCGGTCGAAGCAACAGCCACTACCTGGCCTGCTTGCGCTTTCAGACCTTGTGGATAACATTTTAAATGCTTTAAATATAAATGATCCTCTTAAAAGCATAGTATTATGTTTGCTTCCGGTTGTGAGAACATTTTTGAAAGAAAAATGTGATTTTTTAGCAGCGTTCATTTCCCTCGATGCCTAATTCAGCGCAAGAGGTCAAGGATTTGACCACTGTCATACAGTGGAATTGCAGAAGCATCATCCCTAAACTAGATCAATTTAAATTTTTAGTTCACAGTTCTAACTGTGATGTATTTTCTCTCTGTGAAACATGGCTTTGTTCAGCCGACGAGCTGAATTTTCACGATTTCAACATTATTCGCCTAGATCGTAACGACTCGTTTGGTGGCGTACTATTGGGGATCAAAAAACGTCACTCCTTCTATAGAGTCACTATCCCATAGATTACAGGCATTGAAGTTGTCGCTTGCCAGATACAAATCAATGGCAAAGAACTCTGCATTGCTTCGATATATATTCCTCCCAGGCCTACGGTAGGCCGCCATCAGTTCTTTGATATTATCGAGGCATTGCCGGAGCCGCGGTTAATCTTAGGTGACTTCAACTCCCATGGAACAGCATGGGGGTCACTCTACGATGACAACCGTGCCACGTTGATTTATGATCTGTGCGACAACTTCAACATGACAGTTTTAAATACTGGGGAAGCAACTAGGATAGCCAACCCTCCTGCACGGGCAAGCATGCTAGACATATCTCTCTGCTCTTCTTCATTATCCCTGGACTGCACATGGAAGGTAATCCAAGATCCCCACGGTAGTGATCACCTACCAATAATTTTATCGATCGCCAATGAATCAAAATCTAGTGAGTCAGTCGATATTGCGTATGACGAAAAATATTGACTGGAGAAAATTTGCAGAATTAATATCTGAAGCAATCATTTCGATGCATGAACTTCCTCCCCTTGAAGAGTATAATTTTATATCGAGTTTGATTTACGATAGCGCACATCAAGCTCAAAAGAAACGTGTACCGGCTACCACTTTCCGACGTCGTCTTCCATCACTTTGGTGGGACAAGGAATGTTCAAAGGTCTACCTTGAAAAATCATCCGCTTTCAAAAAATTCAGGAAAACTGGATTAGTGGAATGGTTTCGAAAGTACCAAGCTCTAGAAGCCAAACTAAAAGGTCTGATTAAAGCAAAAAAGCGTGGATATTGGCGGAAGTTCGTCAATGGTTTGTCAAGGGAGACCGCTATGAGTACTCTTTGGAATACGGCTAGGAGAATGCGTGGCTGGAACCATACCAATGAAAGTGAGGAATACTCCGACTGTTGGATTTTCAAATTTGCAAGGAAGGTTTGTCCCGATTCTGTTCCTGCACAAAGCGTCAATGGTAGAATTCTCAATTGCCCTCCTCTCATGTAACAATTCAGCTCCGGGGTCGGACAAGATTAAATTCAACTTGTTGAAGAATCTTCCCGACTTGGCAAAACAGCGTTTGCTGAACTTGTTCAACAAGTTTCTGGAGCTGAATATTGTCCCGCATGACTGGAGACAAGTGAGAGTGATAGCCATACGGAAACCCAACAAGCCGGCTTGCGATCACAACTCGTATAGGCCGATTGCAATGTTATCCTGTATTCGCAAATTGTTAGAGAAAATGATTCTACTTCGTTTAGACAAGTGGGTCGAAACGAACAATTTGCTGTCAAATACGCAGTTTGGCATCCGCCGAGGTAAAGGGACGAATGATTGTCTCGCGCTGCTATCTTCTGAAATCCAAATCGCATTTGCTCGCAAAGAACAAATGGCTTCCGTTTTTCTCGATATCAAAGGGGCATTTGATTCAGTTTCCATGGAAATTCTCTCAGAGAAGCTTCATAATCGTGGACTTTCACCAATTCTGAATAATTTCCTGTACAATTTACTGTCAGAAAAGCACATGAATTTCTCTCATGGCAACTCAAAATCTTCTCGTTACAGTTTTATGGGCCTACCACAAGGCTCCTGCCTAAGCCCCCTCTTGTACAGTTTTTACGTCAATGATATGGATGATTGTCTAACTAGAGACTGCACGCTGAGACAACTTGCAGACGATGGAGTTATTTCCATCACGGGTACTAATCCCGTCGTTCTGCAAATGTCGTTGCAAGATACACTGAACAATATGTTCACGTGGGCCCTCAAGCTGGGTATCGAATTCTCTACGGAGAAAACTGAAATGGTCGTTTTTTCTAGGAAGCACGAACCCGCCCAATTCCAGCTTCACCTATCCGGCAAAACGATCCAACACTCTATGTTTTTCAAATACCTGGGTGTATATTTTGATTCTAAGTGTACCTGGGGGAGACACATTGCGTATTTGAAACAGAAATGCCAGCAAAGAATCAATTTTCTCCAAACAATAACCGGAACATGGTGGGGTGCCCATCCAGGAGACCTCATTCAGTTGTACAAAACAGCGATATTATCAGTGTTAGAATATGGCAGTTTTTGCTTCCGATCAGCTGCCAGGATTCATATTCTCAAGCTGGAGAGGATACAATATCGTTGCTTGCGTATAGCCATGGGGTGTTTGCATTCGACACATACGATGAGTCTCGAAGTTTTGGCAGGAGTACCCCCGCTTACTCTTCGGTTCACAGAATTATCCTACAGATTTCTCATCCGTTGCAAGATCATGAATCCATTGGTGATTGATAACTTCGAAAATCTACTCCAACTGATTCCTCAGTCAAGTTTTATGTCTTTATACCATGAGTACCTTACCCACGACGTGCACCCTTCACCAGGCATCTCCAACCAAGTTTGCTTCCCATACTTTTGCAATTCCTCTGTCATTTTTGATCTGTCCATGCGACAAAAAATCCATGGAATCCCAGATCACCTACGCTCCGATTCTATTCCGCCGATATTTTCGGCAGAATATGGGAAAGTTAGATCTGATAAAATGTTCTTTACTGACGGTTCATTCATAAACGGGTCCACTGGCTTCGG
This sequence comes from Toxorhynchites rutilus septentrionalis, assembly GCF_029784135.1. Taxonomy (NCBI): domain Eukaryota; kingdom Metazoa; phylum Arthropoda; class Insecta; order Diptera; family Culicidae; genus Toxorhynchites; species Toxorhynchites rutilus. Next base: position 327,392,038 of record NC_073745.1, on the reverse strand, counting down.
CATCTTCAATGAAAATTCCAGTGCCTCTTTCAAACTCAAAGATCATTGTTCCGTGTATGTCGCTGAACTGGGTGCGATATATTACGCATTAGGGATCATTGAAACACTGCCCATCGACCATTATTTTATTTTTTCAGACAGTCTCAGCTCAATAGAGGCAATCCGCTCAATGAAAGTTGATAAACGCTCATCTTATTTCCTAACAAGAATAAGACATCTATTGAGTGTTTTGGTCGAAAAATTATTCAAGATTACCTTAGCATGGGTTCCCTCTCATTGCTCGATTCCGGGGAATGAGAAAGCGGACTCGCTAGCTAAGGTGGGCGCTTCAGAAGGCACACTTTTTGAAAGGCAAATTGCTTATAATGAATTTTTCCACATTCCTCGTCAGGACACACTCGTTAGTTGGCAGCGCATGTGGAGGGAAGATGAGTTCGGTCGTTGGTTACACACGATTATCCCTAAGGTTTCGACGAAAGCTTGGTTTAAGGGATTGAATGTAGGTCGTGATTTCATTCGCGTGATATCTCGGCTTATGTCCAATCACTACAACCTAAACGCGCATCTCTATCGCATTGGGCTCGCAGCAAACAATCTTTGTGATTGTGGCGATGGCTACCACGACATCGAGCATGTTGTCTGGTCGTGTATCCGGTTCCATGCTGCTCGCTCTCAGCTCTCCAGAGCACTGAGAGCAAAAGGCAGACAATCGGATATCCCCGTCCGGGATATCTTAGGTAGCCGGGATCCTGATCTTCTGCTTCATCTATACCTGTTCCTCAGAAACGCCGATGTCAACGTTTAATGATGTTTCCTTCGTTGTGTCCCCGTTTCATATCCCTCCTATCCGATCGATAAACTTTTACTTAGTCGCGGCAATACATACACACACTCTTTACAGATGCACGGGCCAAAGGTTGTGCAGTCCACTGATGATTCAACAAGAGCCAAAGGTTGTACCGCTCATTACAACTCTACACGAACTGATGATTGCGCCGGCTAGTGACCATTCTATCCTGGATTCCTCGAGTCGAGAAAGACGCACCACGCTAGATATGGGGTACAGACTAGGGAGCGTTGCTGATTAATGGTCAGCTGCATCCCAATAGGAAGTAGCCCGTGTCGGGCACACGTATAGAGCATCGAAGACTGCAACATACCAATTATGAGAACACTTGTAATACTAACCTCGAGCCAACCGCGAGTAATCGGTTACATATTACTAACATAGTTGTAAGACAAAAATTGTCAAAATATTGGACTCCCGGCCCCGTCAGGTTAACGCCACATGTGCCTTAATAAAAAATATATTTTGGAAAAAAAAAAACATTATAAGATCTTGTGGATGGGCTCCCCACCAGGTGCCGGTAATTGTACGGAGAAAGTATAAGTTGAAGCTTTGGTTTTGCTGGTCTATGCTTCCTAGAAAAAACCACCATCTCTGATTTCTCCGTGGAGAATTCGATTCCTAGCCCAATGGCACAGGTTGAAAAATTGTTCAAAGTATCTTGTAAAGGTTCTTGCAGGTCGGATTCGTTTGATCCTACAACAGACACCACACCATCATCTGCAAGTTGTTTTAGGCTGCAATTTTGTGTAAGGCAATTGTCAATGTCGCTTACATAGGAGTTGTACAAAAGGGGGCTTAAACAGGGCTTAAACAGAGAACCGTCTCACTCCCGAATCTCCGTGAGAAAAGTTCAAATGTTTCTCACAAAGCAAGTTATATAACTCTCGGGGCAGACCCCGAGAGTGTAATTTGTCTGACAAAACCTCTATTGAAACAGAATCGAAGGCCCCCTTTATGTCCAAGAATACTGAAGCCATTTGTTTTTTTTCGGCGTAAGCCATTTGAATTTCAGAAGAAAGCAACGCAAGACAATCATTCGTCCCCTTGCCCCTGCGGAACCCATATTGTGTATCTGAGAGTAGGCCATTCGTTTCAACCCATCGATCAAGGCGAAACAAGATCATCTTCTCCAACAATTTCCGTATACAAGACAGCATTGCTATTGGGCGGTACGAATTGAAGTCGGACGCGGGTTTTCCGGGTTTTTGAATAGCTATAACTCGTACTTGTCTCCAATCATCCGGAACAACATTATGCTCCAGAAACTTATTGAATAAATTCAACAAGCGATGTTTGGCCACATCGGGGAGGTTTTTCAACAAGTTGAACTTAATTCTATCCGATCCCGGAGCCGAATTGTTACATGAAAGGAGAGCAAGAGAGAATTCTACCATCGAAAACTTGGAATCAAGATCGCACCTATCTTGTGGTATGTCTCGAACAATTTTTTGCACAGGAGCGGAATCAGGACAAACTTTCCGTGCAAAATTAAAAATCCATCGATGTGAATATTTTTCGCTTTCATTCGTTGATGAGCGATTTCGCATGTTTCGAGCCACTTTCCATAATTTTTTCATTGACGTTTCTCGTGACAAATCTCCCACGAAATTTCGCCAATAAGCACGTTTTTTCCCTTTGATCAAATTTTTGAACTGATTCTCAAGGGCTAAATACATTTGAAAATTTTCAGGGGTTCCACGTTTCCGAAAAGCTTTAAATGCATTCGATTTTTGTACATAAAGCTTGGAACATTGGCTATCCCACCATGGATTGGGAGGCCTTCGGCGAATGGTGGAACCTGTGATGGGTTTCGTTTGAGCGCGAACCGCGCTGTCATATATCAAACGAGAAAGGAAGTTATACTCCTCCAATGGAGGTAAACCATCTCTGGAATTGATGGCTAGAGCAATCGCGTCCGCATACTTTTTCCAGTCAATGTGTCTTGTGAGGTCATATGCCATGTTTATAGATTCAGAAGAATTCGACCCAATGGTGATGGAAATTTTGATTGGCAAGTGATCACTACCGTTGGGGTCCTGGATTACATTCCACTTGCAATCTAACGATAGTGAATTCGAGCAAAGCGAGAGGTCAAGAGCACTTGGGTTAGCAGGAGGTTTAGGAACACGTGTTGTTTCCCCAGTATTCAAAACGGTCATATTGAAGCTGTTACAAAGGTCATATATCAACGATGAACGATTGTCGTCGTACTGTTCCCCCCAGGCATTTCCGTGAGAGTTGAAGTCTCCCAAGATCAATCGTGGCTCAGGAAGGAGTGACCACATGTCAACAAGTTGCTTGCGGCTAACCGCAACTCTCGGAGGCCAATACATGCTGACAATACAGAGGTCTTTGTCTCTGATGTTTGCATGACAAGCAACAGCTTTGATCTCCCCAATAGGTGGAAGGCCAATTCTAAAAAATGAGTAACACTTATTGATCCCCAATAGTACCCCTCCGTATCTGTCATCACGGTCCAAGCGTATAATATTAAAATCGTGGAAAGAGAGATCATCTCGCGAAGAAAGCCAAGTTTCGGACAGAGCAAAAACATCACAATTGAACTTATGAATTAAAAAATTGAATGTATCCAACTTAGGGATAAGACTACGACAATTCCACTGTAAAACAGTGATATCTCCGACCTCTCTATTTGAATTAGACATCAAGAGAGATAATCATTGCAAGGAGGGGCCATGTTTGCATCAATTGTTGCCAAATTGTCTTCAATACTGGAAGCATTGAGATGACAAGGGTTCTAATGGAGTCGGAAACATTAAAACACTTGAAGATTTGGTCCAAAAGGTCAGACAACTTTATAAATCCCGATTGGGAAGTTGAGCTGGACGGAAAAATAGGGACAGTTGGGGTTTTTGATGTCCCCTCGAGTGCTGGGTCGTTCGAAGATGAAATATTCCCACGGAAGCCAGGAGGAACCTGATTTTGCTTGTCCGCTGCACTCGATTTTTTAGGCAAGCTAACAGAGGATATAACCGTGGGGACTTGTTCTTGAACTTTGGGAGTGGTCACATTTTTGCGCCGGGGATTCCCTTTGAAAATAAACGGTGTGCCCTCGCTAGCTGTGTCCGCTTCCATTTCATCAACTGGCAACGCGGAAAAGGTATTGTGTGTTGAGATTGGTTGTTGTTGTTGTTGAGCCAGTGGAGAAGCGTCCTTTAAAATTTCCGTAAAAGTGCCTTTCGAGCGTTAAAGAGCGCTTCAGTTTCTTCCAGCGACTCTTGTAAGTTTCACAAGCTGAGAGCTCATGTAGAGATCCCCCGCAATATGGACATTTATGCTCAGTCGCACTGCAGGATTTCCACCATGTTGCTCTCCGCAAGTGGCACAGCGCTCCTTGTTGGCGCAATAAACTGCTATGTGACCAACTGACTTGCATTTGTTGCAAGTCATGGGCTTTGGCACGAAGAGTCGCAGTGGTAGCCTCAATTTGTCTACCATAACGTAGTCAGGGAGGGCGGAACCAGCAAAAGTTACTCGAAACGATTCGGAAGGCGTGAATTTTGTTTTTCCCTCTTCCTGGGACACTTTTCCTAACTGTTGGCAGTCCAAAATTTTAACTCTCGTCAAAGGAAGTTTTTTAAATCTGCCATTTCCCTTTTTTATAAATTCGCTCGTCAGACCCGTTTCTGTAATCACCCCCGAAATTTCTACGTTATGGCAGGGCACATAGGCGCGATGTTCTAGGAATGAATCGATTGTCGACAACAATCTCGTTAGCTTGCTTCCGATCAGCCACGACAACACGCAGTTTGTTCGGTCTAACCTTTCTAATTTCGACCACGGAGGAATAATATTTTGTCAGATCTTTCAGAATCTGAGCGTGAGTACGACGTTCCATTACATTATGTTGATTACATGCGAAACAAATAACATCTACCTATTGTTTCATTCAGTATTCCGACTACAATGCTTATGGGGTCTCTCCGAGGTTCAGTTAGTAACGGACTATTGAATTTACACACTTTTGGATACATTTATACCCTACGAAGCTTTGTCAATGCAAACAATTTCCGACCAGCAGCTCGCCTTTTCTAATATTTATTCTCCATTTGCATCTCATTTTCAGGGCATAGTCACCAGAAGAGAACAAAAATCGTGTGTAGTGGCGTAAACGAAGAGAAAACACAACCCGGACCTGCAAGAGGTATTGATTCCGCTTCGCTTGAGTGATCTAAGGTGTGTATCTCTCGCTCTCTCTCGCTCTGGAAAGGTGCGTGTACGTGAATCGTTCTGTGTCGCACAGAAGGAGAAGAAAGTTTAATTTTCCAATATCGAGCCCATCGGAAGGACGACAATGGCGGCGAAAGTGTGAGTGCTTTTATGTTTTCCATCGTCTCGATAATAGTGTGAAAAATCCAATAGCAGCAGCAGCAGTTTCAAGACCACGTATCCGCGGGACGCGTAGAGGAGGAGCAGGAGAGGGAGGCAGCTGTCACGTTGGCTGCCAGTGTGGCATGTGAAACAGTATATTGAGTGAGTGAATGAGAAAGGAGGAAAATCGTTTAAGTGGATTTATTATGATTTGAATAGAAGATTATCAAAGTGAAACGATATAAAAGGTAAGGTTATTGCGCTGGATAATATAATCTATAAACAGCTAATGGGGATTGTGTGAGGGTGTGTTTGCGTTCGGAGGAACGACAGAATGGGGACGTATTGCTTCCGACGGTTTGAATCTTGTGCAATGATCCCGAGAGCGTCGTTTATAGGGTGCAATCGAGACAAAGGATGCTCTACTCCGTGTGGCTGAGCATCGTTTGGGTTCTTATGCACACTGAATGGATGCCATACTCAGATTGCAACGGAGAGAAGAAGGAAAAGTTTTCCTGATAGTGTTTTTAACATTTGTTGAAACAGTCTCAAGAATGTAATATCTCATCGAGCAACCATTCCCATCCGAATGTAATCTATGCGCATAAAAAAACGATTCATGAATTGAGACAGAAGAACAACTCATCGTCGACAAGAAGGCTGCTTTTATCATCGGGCGCCTATCAGAAAATTCATGATTTCGAGCATACTAAAACCAGAACAGAGGAAGCAATTTTCTGCGAGAAAAATCACTTATCTCCGGCTGGGGCATTTCTCCGCTGGATAATTCAGGCGGAACGGTTAAAAGCATGCAGAGGGGAAGGGCCATCTTTATTGCCATCGACATATATGAAACGTACAATAACGAATACGAACTCCACTTCGGCCGGGTGGAGATGGCCAGATAACTATTATAAGGGTTCCATTAAACGAGCGAAAATGAATCACAACTGTTTGAGTCGAATGAATCTCCTTCGCCTCTTTTTTCCGCATCCTTCGCCGGTCCGCTTTCGGGCCGATTTTTCCTTATCCGATGGATCCCATTTTACGGCAGCAACACGGAATCCATTACAGAGATTTTTCTCTCCTTTCCCCGATTCTGCTGGCCGTCGTCTCCCCCCACACGGAGGAAGAATCGGTTTAATCATATCTGATTAGAGATTGGACCTTCCTCATACAGGTCATCGCAAAGGAATCCCTGTCGGCTATCGGTGCTATTCTGCTCGCAAAGTGGTGGGTTCATCAGAAGACCCACTTTTTATGGGCTGCTCGACTCGATGGAATATTTATGGTCTGTCATTCCGGCTCTATCACGATCGGGGTGGAGCGGGGAGAAAGATTTTTTCTTCCGTTTTTGTTTTGTATATTAATACGAACGACCGTGGCATTGAACTGAACGTTGCACTAAGTGCGCGCTATGTAGATGAGTCTTCCGGATTCGCCAAATGGGTTGGAAAAGTTTATGGACTCAACACAATGATGACGCTTTGGAGCAAGGATTGTCCCGTAATCATGGGTTGTAGTTTGTTCATCAAATGTGCTTTATTACATGGAAAATTGATCCGGAACTTTTACAGATTTCGTTCTTTTGATGTCGGATAAATGAATGTTACAGCTTAAACGTATGTCAATGTTTGGACTGTTTCGTGGGCTTGAATTGTAGTCTGGAGTTTCGAGGATCTGTAAATTGCATTGAAGATCAGGTTGTGCGTTGTGCCTGTAAATACCAGTATCAATGTCTTTTCGGAAAATCGTTTCAAAATCACATTAAAACAATCTTCATTTTCTCCTTCTTCAACACACTTCAAGCTCTAATGTAGACTGTGTAGTCGTTGTTCATATTATGCAGCGCGGTACATCAGCAGATACTGTCTTCTTTCCGGAAGACCTTGACTAGTACCTGCGCTATCATCTACCGCTTCAATTTGAATTGACAAAAAACTAACAATGGCTCATAGTTTACTTCTAAGGATATCCTTTTTTTTTGTGAGGAGTACGGAAATCAATCATTATTATAGCAAAAATAATGTTTTTGTTCATGGTCAGCTTAATGACGAATTTCATGCCAACTCGTCTTAGGAGTTGGCAGCGCCATCTCAGATAGTAGTGAAACGTTGTGGGTGTAAAGACAGGGGTCATTTAAGCAACTTTGCACACTTGAAATATTCGAAAAGGAATCAGAATACTTTTTGGAAAAAGCCAATTTTTTTTCTTAATTTTTTACAAAAAGTTATTACTCAAAAACTATGATACCTACAAAATTCTTGTCAAAGGATAAAATGTAGGAAATTGGTTAAATTTTCACAAAATAAAATCGAAATTTTTTTGTAAAAAAAATTCGCTGAAAAAAAAGTTATTTAAAAAATTAAAATTTATTTTTCTCAAAAACGTATTTTTAATTCCCAAAAATATATATACACCCAGGTTTTTTTTACGTGGATTTTACAATTAACGCGGTACCCGCGTAAAAAAAAGATCAGTGCAATATCACATCTTCCCCTCAGCTCACATTTTTCTCTAATGTTCCCTCAGAGCATATTACGGTTTTTAGTGCTTGTAACGGAGCCTAGCACTTAGTGTCGCACCTGATCACGATTCTTACGTGGATTTTAGGTGTTGGGTAACGGGGAGCTCACCGGGCGGTGCAACGGGACGGGGTTTTTACGGGCAGCGATTCGTGAATGTCTTTCCCTGTCTACTTAGCTCTGGACGATCGAACAGTGGTATTGCATCTCCAGAAGAGTGTACAAATTACTAGGGAATCTTCCAGCAACAGCAGATGACCTCATTCGCGAGGAAAACCGAACTATAGCTACCAGTAACCAACGAAATTGCAGAAAAAAACTACGGTTTTTCGGAAGCGAGTAACACTTAACTTTTTACTTCCGTTATACATAAGGATAGTCCCATTTGATATCTATCATTAGGTGACATGGTTTTTTGCGCGGATTTTCCAATTAACGCGAATTTTCGAACTAACGTTGTTTTTTATGCGAATCAATTAACGCGGTTTTTACGTTTTTACGAGGTACGTATCCCCCGCGTAAAAAAAACCTGGGTGTATATTTGAATAGCCCTTACAATTTCCAACGAGACGAGTCGGAAGATGGGCACTTTAACTTTTTTGAAAAAAAATACAACTAATTCTAATTTTGTTTAAAGTCAAGATTGCGATAAAATGTATTCGAAAAAGTTTTAGATCTTATTAAAATATGAACTTTTGTCGAAGACATCAACTTTCTATCTTTTATAGTTTTTGGAATAGAAGTCATTTTTGAATGAAGACTCCTGAAAAAATGTTTTGCTCGTAACATCTTTTGTGTATAAATTCTCACGTTTGACGTGTTCTTGATATGTATCAAAACAGAGAAAAGTTAGCAGAGCATGTAGTATGTGATAATTTATACGAATTGAACATTAATAGCATTTCTTCAAAGAAAAACATGAAAAAGTTGTTGTTCGAAAAACTTTTCTATGTAAATGTGCGAAAAAATCGTCCGTTGTATGGGAAACTTGTTGGAAATTTCAAGGGCTATTTATATCTCTTTTTTCAGAATTTTAAAAACATTTTTTTTCGAGAAAAACGAATTTTAAATATCAAAATATTTTTTTTTCAATTATACTTTTCTCCAAAATAATCTTTGACAATTTTTAATGAAAACCTAAAAAATTTCCTACATTTTATTCTCTGACCAACTTTTGGTAGATCTAATAGTATTCGATTAATGGGAAAAACTTTAAATTAAAAAAAAACCTAAATTTCCATATTTGATCCTTTTTTTTGCATGGTGTCACCCTAATCGGAATAAACTATGCGGTAATCGATATCCTAGCGGTATGCAATATAGTTTACGACCTATTCTCATGCCTAACGAACGTTTTGTGCATAATTTCATTAAAATCGGTCGAGCCGTTTCGGGGGAGTTCGACCACGAACATCGTGACACGAGATTTTTTTATATATAGAGAAGTGATTGGCTTGTTGTCTGTCCAATACTTTTGTGACGAAACAACAACTTACTTTTTACTGTTTCGTACCGTTGAACATTACTGTTTGAAACGGAACTGAAACCGTTTCAAAACATACAAATAAACTTTCTTCTATGTTTTGTCAACAATAGATGAACGTAGATTCCACAATATAGAATTGATTCTTGTTTCGACTTCCGGTTTGCTGGTAGTAGAATTGAATGACAAAAAATATGGAAACCCCATACGATTCGGGTATTGGTTGCAGGAGTTTTACCAGCGGAAGTAGAAGACCGTATTCCAATGTCATTTCAAAATCGAGGATGGTGACTTCCGATTCGTTAAAAATGGATCTAAAAGACCAGAAATGGCATGAAATTCCTCAATACGATCGTGAATGGTAGCGTTGGCGTACGCGAAGAAGAATGAAAAAAGGGAATAAAATTTGATAGTGAGCACATAGAATTCAAGCGAAAGGGAGTTGATATTTGAGTGGTAAGAACTTAGCCTTAGAGCGATACGGGGAAGTTAGACAAAGAAAGTACATATCCAAATGCACACACAAACGTTAACGGTTAACGATCAAAGTCAACGTCCAAGTCAAAGTCAAAGTCATCTTCAACACGCAAACATAATAGCCCTTGCACAGGTACGCGCACGTGTACACAGATGCCTACAAAGAGTTTATCAAAATTTCTGATAGCAAAATCAAATGCGTTCCCCCTGTAGTGAGCGCCACTCGATGAACCACGATTGTGCTAGCCATTGATGGCAAGCGCCAGAGTTAACGTGTTAAATAATCACGATGTAAAATTTGTAGGTCGGTTTAGGACCACCCCGAATTTTCCCAAATAACGGCATACCGTGTATTACAGGTAACAGGTAGATTCAATTTTTATAGCTTGTTTTGATGAACATACCACAAGTAATTACAGTTGCCTTGTTTGCAAAGTTTCACAATCTAAAAGAACATTGAACTAATTTTGCATACAGGTCAAAACTAGTTCTTCTGGTGCTAAAACGCTAGAATGAAGAGAGCCAGGAAAAGGTCACCATGTTATCAAATTGTCAGCGTTATGATACCTTTCATTAGATGCTACTGAAAATTCGGTAGGAAGTACCGTTCCTGAGATACAGAGAGGGGTAGGTTCAGGATTACCGGTCGCGTTAAAACCACATCCCCCTATAGAATGGACATTTGGAAGGGGAAGGGGAGATCTCAGAGGAAAGTGAGAAGTATTCAGAGTAATCTGTATTTTAAAAATCTCGTGTCACGATGTTCGTGGTCGAACTTCTTCGAAACGGCTCGACCGATTTCTGTGAAATTATGCACAAAAATCTTGGTAGACATGAGAATAGGTCGTAAACTATATATGATACAGCTAGGATACCGATTCAATTACATTTAATTCCGATTAGGATGGTTTTATGCAGAATAAAAAATTCTGAATATTTTTTTAAATTTTTGAATTTTTATCAAAATTTGGCTTCAAAAATAAAAATAACCTGAAATTTTTACCACGATTCCCTATTTTTAATCGCGATTTTGGTATTTATAAATGAAAAATATCCAAATAATTTTATCGTCGTTCGTTTTTCAAACATAACGAATTTCTATACGTTGTTAAATGACAGATGGCGCTGTATCGGCTTCTTCGAACTTTCATTCACACATTTCATCTTCTATTCGCCTAAAGCCAGGTGCATCGGCGGCGAACTGAAAGCCTTTTTGAATAAGTACGAGGAATTATTGAAAATTCTTCAAATCACACATGCTCGGATTGCAAAATGATAATCACGCCAATGAACGAATGCGAACGACGCGAGAAATTGTGATTCGACAAGAGGAACAATAATCCGGAGAAAGAAATTTTTTGACGAAAAATTCCCCCGCCGTTCTGAACAGACAAGACGGATATTGCATAAGATATCACCACAATTACTTGATTCATTATGAACGTCAATTCTCATTTTGAATCAACTTATAAACATGCGGTTAGAGGAGACGAAAGAAACAAGCGAGTGGCGAGAGCTCGATGGATTTTCATGTGTATGACGATTCGACGTGGTCAGGACGATGTCGTGGGCTGTCGCAACAACTCATTATCGACGTTTACTTGAAGGTAAAGAGCAGACGGCTGCGATTCCTATGAAGCATTCATTCTCTCATGAGACGCTATCATGAGAAACGCCGACACAGCCTTTGCTATTGCCAGGTCAAAACACAATGCATTTCATTGACATTACAGCACGTGTGTTCAAACAAAAATGATGTCTTTGATGAGCTTTATTACAACATTACACGCATTCGATCTCACAGGTTGAAGGATGTATTTAGCTGAAAGGTAAAAGCGAGGATTGCCTCATACTCCCATTTTTAGTTGTTTCTCGAAATGATTCTCCAAAGCCATTAAACCTTTTCAGGGTCCCGGAACGTTTTACTAGAGACTTATTTATGAAATTTCAACGTATTCGCAAATAATATCCGAAATGATAAACCAACAAATTAAAAAAAAAAGATTGCATAGTCTTACGTCCTAAGTGATCGTGTCTCGGATACAACTCCTCGAAAAACTGAAAAACTGGATATACAGGAATCACCGTTCATCTTTTGTTGACAAATAATAGAACAAAGTTTATGTGTTCTGAAACGGAACTGAAAATATAACTTTAATGTTCAAAAGTCGGAAACCGCAAAAAGACAGGTGTTGTCACATCATAAAAGTGTTGCACTGGCGAATTCAACTGTAAATATTCTTGAACTGAAGATTATTGTAGGAAATTTTCTCAATTTTACTATTACTATTTGGAAATCGTGTGATTTATACATGAAAACGAGAAAAAAAACTGTTTTTAGTAAGTCAAAATGTTGTCACGTCACGCTGGAATGGGTCATAAGCATTCCGTTTGAGTTTGAACCAGAGTCATCTTCGTACTCGTAACCTCGCCCAGTCCTTCTTCTTTTGGGGATGAAAACACCGCATATGCCTTTCTTGGTGTTTTATACCTCCGTCGAAAGTGTTTCGAAACTACATGCAAAGCTCGAATTTTCGAGCTACGGAGTTTTAATAACAAAGTCATTCACAACATTCAACACAAGAAAGTCTGCAAATAGAAAAAAGGTATATATTTGCAAAGAACTCTCGAAAAAGTAAAGTATCACCTCGAATGGATGAAATACGATCCGAACCGTTCGGTGGCCTTCATGAAAGGTGAAGCCTACCCCATAGACAGAAAAAAAATCCCATAATTGGATTCCAGCCACTCGAATCAAGAGTGTCAAACCCAAAAGTGAAAAACACTCCCCAACCAAAACACGTGAACAGATTAAACAAATCAAGGTGAATGGAAAAAAACCATTCACCCTCCGTGCTTCTCTGTTTATAATCATATGTCCATCTTCACGAACTTCGGCAAACATTCCGCCGCTCATAAATCAACCTTCTCGACGGAGGGGTTAAAAGGGACCGACCGCCGCATGGAAAGTGTCCGATCAGATCTTTTTCACTCCGAGAGCAGGATGGTTTCATCAATGCCGACGGTCCGAGAAAGCGCTGTGTGGTGACTTCTTTTGTATGGCAAACAAAATGAAAAAAAAGTGGGGAAAGTTAATTCAAGATGAAGCAGAACCTCAAACATTTGCCCCGTACCGATGTCCTTATTTCTCCTTCAAAGAGGGAGAAAAGCGAGTTGGAACGGGGGCAGTAAAGTGAGGGCTATAAAATCCATTGACAACTCCAGCGTACGAAAGAATTGCGGTCACCGTTCCAGCAGTTGCGGACCATGGAACGGATGATCAGAACAAGTGTCACTCTTTGGGTCTGTTTCTTTGCCAGGATGTGAGGCTTCGGTCGTAAATGTAAATGATATTTTCATCATTGTAACGGGGACACCGAAGTGAGGAAGTGGTCGGCCTACGAATGGTGGTACGTGGAATATTTTCTGGTGCAAGGAGTGATAAAATTCATTTCCAGACATTACTTTTTTATCAGGACATGAAATAAAACAAACATGGTTCTCATATTTCAACCCAAGCGTGCATTCCCCGAAATAACTTAATTCCTTCCTCTTGATCTAGTGTCAAGGTGAGAAGACACGGATTGGACAGCCGCCCACTGCACAGTCGCTTAGTTTATCCCCCCAGGATCAAACGATGCAGTTTGTTCCGTTCCGAGTTCACGTGTAGGGACACTTGCCAGATCCATGTCTCTATCATAAAGCTGGGACAGCACACGGACATAATCACGTCCACATGAGCTGAATAGAGAATGTCCCGGAAGAAGGGCAAAGTGTGCAGAGATGACCAAGTGCCACTAAGCCAAGCGGCAATTGCAATGACGAACATGGAAAAAGGAGGGGGCAGAGAGTGAAAAAGTGCACGAGAAATCTCCCTCTCGCGTTCGGTCCGTTCCGGCAGGAAAGTCCCACCGTTTTATCTGCATGACATAAATTTTCCACCCTGTTTCGGTGGATGTGGCATTCCTCGTTCACTTATTCGAATGGGCACCAAAACCCCAAGCCAAGGCGTGTGTACTTATCGTGGAACCACATTTGCTTGTTTGGTCACACTCCGGAGCGAATCAAATAATTCAGCACCAACGACGTGTTCTGAACCAATGTTTCGACCGGAGGGGGGGGGGCCATATCGGGGGCTGCGAGCTACTGCGGCGGCTGCTGCTACTGCTTTATCCGAGCGCCGAGGGGAATTCCCAGGCTTTTTAATGTTATGTTGAAAATTACTTCCGTTGCTCTCGTGTGTATGTGACTGTGCCGTTCTTTTCTGTCGGGTCGAGGATTTTTAGGTCATTTCCTGCGTGTCATTGGGATGGAAAACGAATGTAGGACTGTGGAACCGATGCGGATTCTCTTGGCCAGGGTGGCGCTGTTGTTGTTCCCATTATAAGTCTGTTGGGAAAGTAGCCATGAGTAGGCACTATTTTGCGGGGAACAAAACGGAACGTTTTATTTTACCGAACATTAAGCACTTTCAATTATTCCGTGATTTCCAATTCGATGCGTCGCTGTTTCATCCCATACATTTCTCTTCCCATTCCTCCTTAGAGTTTTTTTTTCCTTCAATAAGGCGAGGATTACATTAGCAACCGGAAAGGAGTATGATTTGATTCAAACGTTCACCAGTAGCGGGTTCAACGGCGAATGGACCAAACGGTCATGTAAAGGCCAAATAAAATCGCACATGTCATCGTTAATAACGATCCCTTACAGACTCTTATTGTTCTTGGTTCAAAAATATTTCATTCGTTAGTATTCGAAATACAATCGATTATTTTGAAATACGTGTTTTGATAGAAGAAATGATCAACATTCGCGTTACGGTAATGTAGTTTCGAACAATAGACCAAATGACAACGCTTAGGTTTTCATTGCTTTTCTGAGTTCTTTCTGATACCTATTCCATCAAATCTGAATAAGTAAAATTATAGAATTTCGGATAATTTTTGTTGTAATTAGAGATACATAATTTTTAGCAGGGGAACCGCGGGTAATACGGACAGTGGGGGTAATATGGACGGGGGGTTGATTCGTATAGCTACATTTTGAATTTCAGGTTTCTGTTAATGTGAACACCTTCTACATGTTATTCTATAATATTTAAGCCACCCTTTGGCAGTGAACACTGATCAAAAGTGAAAAAGGGAAACAAAAACCGAAAATCATACATGATTTCGCGTGTGGATGTAATTTTAGCTGCTTCGATATTAAGCATTTCAGCAATTCCAAAAGAAATCGTCCTAGAAATGCAGATTTTAAAAACTTGTATTTTTGATTCCAATGAAAGTGTGTATTCCGTTTGGGTTGGAGGAAATATGAGTTTTTCACAGCGATTGGGAATTTTGACGTGGGACTACGTCTAACCGGAGTATATGGGGGGTAAAATGAAAACCTAAACACAGAACATGCAGGAAAAAAATTAAAGATTCCGAATGCTTATAACTCGAACATTTCTTACTGGATCGGAAAGATGTTTGCATCAATTGATAGGGAATATTTCTACGCTTCTATCGCAATTAATAAAATGTTATTTTTCATCAGATAAACAATTGAATAACTGTAAAATGTTAAGCGTTATCTAAACGGCATAACTGCCTCATTTTGATTGGCCCGATCTACGATTTCCCTAACACAGCCATCAAACCCAAGCAGCCTTGGGTAAATCAGCATTGCAAATACATGAAAGTCGGGGGTATTTTTGTTCCGACTGAAATGTGTTTCCCTAACACAGAGTTCAAATCCATGTAGAGTGGAGAAATCAACATTGCAAATACATGAAAGTCGGGTGAATTTTTGTTCCGACTGAAATGTGTTTCCCCAACACAGACTTCAGAACCAAGGTGTCTGAGGAAATTGACATTGTAAATTCATGCAAGTCAGTGGCATTTTTGTCCCGACTGAAATGTGTTTGCTTAACACAGACTTTAAAACCAAAATGTCTGGGAAAATCGGCTCTGCAAATAAATGCAAGCTTCGAGTACTTTTGTACTCGCTTGCCTTTGTGCAAATTAGAATATGTTTCTTTAACACGGTCTCCTAAACTTAGGAATCTGGGAAAATCGTGCAGACACTAGAGACGAATGAACTTTCAAGTTTAAATCCTTTATAGTATAAAAAGTAGAAGTTGAAGTTTTTGATTCATGCAAGTCGGGGGTATCTCTGCACCCGCATTTTTTTTGCACTCCGCAAAGTGTTTTCCTAGCACGGATTATAAAAGCGGATACGAACATAACGCTTTGGCTCGGTTATTCATTATTGTATTGAAGGATATACCTTCATATCTTCCGCTCATTGAATTTCTACGCATTGATGATTAGGCAAAATGTTGTTAACCATTTGCTGCGATAACGCCTATTCATTAAACAATATGCGTTCGACATACATGTCAAAATCGGAACTGAGTGCCTGAAGTTCATATAATCAAGCGAATTCGCGGTTCGATAAGTACGTACACTTGAGAGATGCAAACTTAAGAAGCAAATGTAAAATAAAATAATCGTTTGAAAATTCTCCCGTTCACAAATTTTGTTCTAGGCATCATACCAACCGTAAAAGGACTGTCATTAAATTTACTATCACAATGCATGAATTGACCTTACATGACATTTCACAATCTTTTTACTTACAAATCAGATATATAGAATTCAATTGAATTCGGGAATTGTTTCATTCCATCAAAAATTTAATCAATACAAACGAATGATTGATAAACTAAGGTAGTCCCACGTCAACCTTGCGGTTATATCATAGATATAATCCACCCATTTTTTGACTGAAGCGTAACTTTTGAAAAGGTCGTATCGATTTGAGTAAGAGAAATCTTTATTTTTTTTTTTTTTTTCATACAAAATAGAAGTCATGCAGAAAATTTAAAAAATGGGCCCAAGATGGTAAAACTATTTTTGACAAACTTTGTGGAACATCGAATTTTTATGAATTTTCGAAACTTCGAATTTTTGTATGTTAACAATCATTTTTAGCCACAAATTATGAATCCTGATGTGATTTAAAACAAAAAAGGTTATTATTAATCTCCTTCTAAGATTTCTCTTACACAAATCGATACGCCCTTCTCAAAAGTTACGCTTGAGTCAAAAAATGAACCATGATGATGTATTTGAAAAAGTTGTTGGAAATTATAAGCAAGATGTTCCACAAAGTTCGTGAAAAATGGTTTTACCATCTTGGGCCCATTTTTTAAATTTTCTGCATGACTTCTATTTTGTATGAAAAAGTTAAAAAAATGTGTATTTTGGATGTTGCAAATTGAATTTTTATTTTGTAATTAATTAATAATAAATTATCAAAGATTTCTCTTACTCAAATCGATACGACCTTTTCAAAAGTTACGCTTGAGTCAAAAAATTCCCAATTTCTGTGGAAAACTCATATTTCCTCCAACCCAAACGGAATACACACTTTCATTCGAATCAAAAATATTCATGTTTTGTCATTTGTCGATTTCATTTGGAATTACTCATTTTGAGTTGTTCAATATCAAAATTCAATTCGCTGATGGTTATATTTCGGTTTGTGATTTAACACAGAAGCGATATTAGGCATGTACGGAAAATTAAATTCATTTTTGAGTGGAAAATTTAAATTATTGAAATAATTGCACTGGTGAGGTAAAACGGACAGTTGCCAGTGGGAGTGAGATGGACTGTGAAAAGTCTGTTTAATGTGTTCCCTTCCCTGGAATGCCCTGCGTCTAAAAATGGAAATCAAATCGCCAAATGTGGACTGTTTGGACGTTGACTGGAACCAAAAGCAAAATAGTTGAGGGTCCGTCCGTTTATACTGCTGAAAAGCACGATATCACTTCCAGGTGGATTAATTCGATTTTTCTTCATTTAACGAACATTCGTGATGAATTCAGACCTTGGTTGAATAAAATTATTCCTCTCGCGATCGATAAACCTCTTCGCTTCATATATTACAAACCTGTCCATATTACCCGCACCGAAAAAAATGTTGTACTTTTCGGTCTGCTTTAAATTTTAGTAAAAAAACATTGAAAAACACTTTTTGGTGAACTATTTGGCCAATTAGGTAGAAAAACAGTATATTGACAGAAAACTGCATCAAAGTTTTGGGAAACATGAGTTTCCAAAGATATAATTGAAGTTTTTTCTGTACATGTTCGTTTTACCCCCACCTCCCCCATATTTTGTTAGCATGAATACATATTCTTTTTAATTGCAAGGCCATTGTAATGAGCTAATTATTTGACTTGGCAGTTTATTATTCCGCCACATACATATTCCAAGGTTATCATTTCTATTTAATGGTATCGATTTCTTCCCAGAAGAGATTCTTATTTTAATACTTACAGTTTCATCTAGTGAGATATACCTCGTCATCCAAATTTCATTCGTTTTGATGTACAATTAACAAGAAGTTTTGCTAGAAGTGTTAATGTCATTAATTTCCTAAACTAATTTCATCGTAATACGATAAAATGATTGAAACTAGGTTAGGAACGCTGATGATTCGGCCGAATTTATTTATTTTAACCGAAACAAATTCTCAGAAGTCTGAAGGTAAAAATTAATCTTTAATTCACAGCATATGTTCCACCGCCGATGAGAGGGCATAAGTTTATTGGAATTGGAATTGGAAATCAAGGGAGCACATAAATAACCATGATAGAACTGGGGTAAATAATTTCGAACTAGCACTGGAAGTTACCAGGTACATATTTGTTTTCTAATAGTACTTTCGTAAATAAACACGTTATCTCCCTGTCGATTTACTAGTGATTTCTTCTCGATTCTCCATCGATGAAATTAATATCGATTTACTGGATTATGATTATTTTTTTTTTATTTATTTATTTAGGCTCATTAGCATTTTAGCTGTAACAGAGCCGGGTTTTAATCGTGTACATGTGCATATGTTTATGTTTCTATAAATTGTAAATTACACAGTAGTTCGTAGTAGCCATTTAGGCGTTAAGTTTTCTGTTCCATTACATTATGGTAAATTACACAGTAGTAGCCATTTAGGCGTAAGGGTATTCTTTCTGTTCATCCATTGTTCAGCAGACCGGACAGCGGAGACAGTTGATAGTGATCATTGTTGGGTTATTTATAGAACAGCAGCCCGATGTGTCTTGCAGAGCAGAGCAGTTGTATGGATGAATCGACCTTATTTCGACCGTGGATCGATTTCCATCGCTGATGATGGTTGCGTGGACGTAGTTATTCTATAACAACACAAAGATGGTCAATTGAGGGCCCTGAGTTTGAACTCACGATCGATCGCTTGGTAAGCGAACGCGTAACCAAGTGACTACGAAGACCCCCTGGATTATGGTTATGACTATAACCATATCTCTCGTGTGAGGCTCGAGATGTTATGGTGATGTTGAATGTTATTTCGGACAGCTTCGATTGTTTCCTATTTCTGATTGCTTCATTAATTATTGTGTCTGTCTTCTGTTTCTGTCTTTTCTATCAAGAATAAGAATTTAAATCACACATGTTACTCTAGATATACAGTAAGTCACAGTTAACATCGTTCTGTCTTTATTCTATCATATTTTCTGTATCAAACATTTATTCCATGTAACGGAGAAACATATTATTTGCAATTGAATGAAAAAATTATGAACGAGAACTGTTTCTGAAAGTAATCTGATATTATAATGATGAGTTTTGGTAGAAGTACTAGGAATTTTATAGTAAGAGGTAAATTCAACAGGGTCGATTAGAAGATCAATAAATGAACAGTTCTGCGATTGGACCAATGAACTTGCGATTAGTAAAAAAACGTGAATGTTTCAAGGTATTAATAACTAAAAAACAAATTTTGGGCGAGACGAGTTTGCCGAGTCAGCTAGTTATACATAAAATGGTACTGAAGTGAACCAAATACCACAAAAAAACACAAACAAAAAGACGGGTGGGTAATGTCGTGGACATAATTGGAGAGACGTAGGACTACACCAAGGGGTGTCCATTATTCGAATATCATGGAGCACAGAATCCAGAATGACCAACTTTTCATGTACAAAATTACAGAAAAAAGGATAGAATAAAACTTCAGAACTCAGCAAACACTTAAACGCTTAGATTCAAATACGAAAAAATCAAAATTTGTCTTGCAAATGTCGTGCGGTGCAAATGTTGTAGGGGTTCAGCCGGCAACAAACACACACTTGATGGCAAGCATATCGTAAAAGGAATTTACCGTCTGGTATCGTGATATAATTGGGCTTTACACTCCTCATGAATCACTGTGTTCTACTAGTTAAGTCCTTCATTTGATACTCATATTGATGGGGTTTAGAGAAAATATGTAATCCGCCATTTTGTGGTGGCGGCCATTTTGGATTTTCATTTTTCATAAATATCTGTGTTCTACTAGTCAATCCCTTTCATTTGATACCCATATTGATGGGGCTTTGAGAAAATATGTAATCCGCCATTTTGTAGCGGTCGCCATCTTGGATTTTCAAGATCATGAAATACGCAGTTTTATAATGACTGCAGAGATAAAGGTGTGTTCCAAATTTCAGATCAACTGGTCAACAGGAAAGGGGTCAAATTTCAATTAATGTGGTACAGCGCCATAGGCAAACATGTGACATACAAACATATAAATATGTCACAGCTAAATAAAACCGTTTAAAAACTCCAGCGTTCTATCAAATCGAGCGCGATTAGCCACTCATTCACCCGGCGCGACGCTTCCATCGCTTTTAACACACTTCTATAAGCTCTCCTGCTCCACATCCCATTGAACCTTCTGTCTCTCACTCTTGCGGTATGGCACCTCATACATCCCCGGCAAATGCAGTGATATTTTTTATATGCTAAAATCAATTTCAAGATAGCGTCTTTCCTGCTTGGCGTCCGATAATAGAATGTGGCCAAGCCCCACCATCGGTCACTTTATATAGCCTTATAGTTAACGTTGTAGCGACCGCCCATATTTATTTCTAATCTCTATTTTGTCTCCCTCCTTCACCTTGTCCATACGTTTCGCCCGTACCCGTGGTTGCTTGTAATGAATAGCTGTTTTCTGCGGGACTGCAGACAAAATGTATGGGAAAGTAGGGAATACTTTCTTCCAATTTTTCATCATGTTGTACTTTATATGAGCTGGAAAACCGTAATGTGTAGCATATAAACAATTGCTGAGGATATTTCCTATCAATGTGTGTATTTGGAACCCAAATCCATTCATTAATTGAGGAGGTATTAGCGTTCAAAAACTGAACACTTTTTCACAACGAAATATTGAAATGGGCCCCTATATTGGAAGGTTAGACGTAGTCCTACGTCAAAAGTTGCACAAAGAGTGTGTTACTAAAAACACGGCGCTAACTTTAATCTAAATCACGAGTCATTTAATATTTGGACGCATTGTTTATTTTACCGCTGCGCTCCTAGCTGCATTTGAAAGTGTTGAAAGCTCATAATCTTGCGAGGTATTTCCAGCTGCGGACAAAAAACCCTGGTTTTCAAATCGGAATAATTTTTTCGATATTTTTCTCTAATTGATCTTCTTTTCATTTCATCAACATGGTTCTGAGATAGATCTGTTCCGAAGAACAAAACTCCTCTCTCGATGATGTCAAGCAATAAAACAGTATTGCAAGAGGGACCTTTTTGTGGCATCCGAAGATACGGACAACTGGAGTGGGAATAATGAACGATCACATTCCTTTGAAGTAACTAGTTGATGCTCAAAACATGGAATTCTGCAACATTGGCGCTGTAGCGATGGTCCATCAGCATGTATCTCTCTTCTGTTTGGGTCTAAAACAAAAAAAAAAAGCTGAATAAATTTCTCGCCTATTGGAACATAGTATAATATTTATCGCAATAACGATTTTATATAACGGGTGGTCAATAAAAAATGAGAATGATTTCAATACCTTTCTGTAAAAAAAAGTAAAAAGCGTTATTTTTTTCTCACCGAGCGAATTGCTCTCTGGGCTTCCTAAAAACGGGTTGCTCGTTTCTTTTCGCTCAGGAGTTGTCAGTTCGATCAAAGATGGCGTCGAAACGACAAGCACTCCGCGAGTACGTTGTACGGTTCTTCGAAACGCGTGAAAAAAAAAAAAGTTTACGGTAGACCTCTTTCGGGACGAAAATGTGCCGGTAAATACTGTTTACCCGATCCTGGCATCCCGGAGCATCGAGCGGAACACCGGTATCGAAGATCGAAAAAATCGAAAGCAAAAAAAACGATTTTCTCGATTTTCTCGAGTAAAAAAGATCGATCCAAAAGGGTTAAGTTAAAATACAAGCATAAGTTTGAGAAGAAAGTTATGCTGTATATTGCAATCTCTGACAGATATTTCAAAGTCCTGGTTTAACAAGTCGAGCGAACTTGTTAAACCAGAGCTTTGAAATCCCTTTGTCCCTGGTCAGCCAAAAGGTGTACCAGGAAGAGTACCTGGAGATGATTCTGGTTTCGTTCTTAGAGGAGCATCATTCTGATAGGAAGTACGTCTTCTGGCATGATAAGGCGTCTTCTTATTACGCCAAGAAGACGTTGGCATATTTTCAGGAAAAACAGATACCGTACGTACCCAAGGAACGGAACCCGACCAACATGCCCCAGGGCCGTCCGATCGAGGATTCTTTCGGCTCCCTCAGCTCCGGAAGATGGATGTCAGTACCGTCCAGCGCTCTCGTGAGAGCATTTCCGCCAAGTTGTGCCGTATGGCTGAGCACGGCCCCTTTGCCAACACTCACCGACCTTTTTTGAAGAGCAACCGTTATGTGTTTAATAAAAAAAACTGAATTGCTTGAAATATATTTTTTTCAATGTATCACTGAAGAAATTCTTATTTTTTTTATTAAACATACGTTAATAAGGATTCGAAGGTTTTTAATTTTTTCGTTACATGCCTCATTTTCAATTTCGTAGTGAAACTCCGATATAGAAATCGAAAGCGTATCGTTCCGAATCATACATCGGACAGCTTCATATTTCGGACACTCTTTAAATATAACTTGAAATGCTTAATCCCCTGATGATATAACTAAAAGGTTACTCTAAAGAATCAATTATGATATTAATTTTATAGTTATATGATCAGAGCATTAAACATTTCAAGTTATTTATAAAAAGTGTCCGAAATATTCAGATTCAGAACGATAGTCAAAATTTTTTTTCAATTTTTCACATTTGTAGAAAATCTTTGGAAGCACTTCTGCTATAGGGGTAGTGGGGGCAAATTGGTTGTATTGATAGTCACTTTATCTTTGAAGGATTTAATGACTTTGAAGTCACCGTGTACTTCAGTAGAGCTGTCGCATGTCAAAATATAAATTAAAACAGAAATTGCTCTCTCGATAGCCATTCGGCCGTAGTTCTGTGCCTATGGTATCTAAGAAATTTCTCGTGAAATTTAGTTTATACAATCTGATATATTGCACAAATCATCAGTTTGAACGACTGTTCACATATTCCAGGAGAGGTGAACAGATATTTTGTTTAATCTATGCGATTAATTCGCATAGAAATTACTTTGATGTTTGGGGGCAAAGTGGTCATAGGTGAATAACGACTTGTTCTGTTCTGTTCTGTTTACTAAAGCGTATATACCGCATCACATTCTGCCTTTGAAGAGGATCCATTTATGGCATTGACCCTGGATAAATATGCCACTCCAACAAAACCAAGTTTCATTATGCGAAACGTTATGTGTTTCTTACTACGTTTTTGTATGCATAAGAAAATTTAAATTGAGACTCTAGGTGAATAGACCAAGCTTATTGAACTATAATACAACAATGAGTTGAACTATTATATTCGAGAACTGGGAATTGAAGAGGTATGTGGACGCTGGAATTGGGTTTATTCCTTAGGGTGACCACTATGCCCCCACTTCCCCATATCTGATTGTGAAAAGAAAAGTATTCCGGGAAAAAAACCGCTTTGAATAATTCCATACATACCAAAGAATTAATTATCCCAATTGCATCCCAAACATGAAAGACTGAAAACAGAAAATTTTCCCCTCTCTTACTGCCGAAACCAACAATTCCAAAGGAAGTGAGGCAAAGCAAGCAAGTCCATCCTCGTTGGTATCATTTGCCTCAAACTCTATTACGATTTCGGCTGGAATTCTAATGAAGATGAAAAACTTTCTCGGACACATGCCAGTGCCCCGTGAAGAATCCGCCGCGGCGCCGCCACCACCGCCCAGGGGGCAATCCAGCCACTCGTTGCGTTCTGATTTATGTTATGTATTTATGATGCGAATGCTGGAACCGGAGGAACGGTGCTTTTCCCCCCATCCAATTGAAACGGTCCGTGTGCTAATCATCTCTGTGCGGGTAGAGATTGTTTTATTGGGAAAATTTCACCCATTACCACTACTGGCGGAGAATTTCCCCCTCCTGCCGTTGTGACTCCCACGACCATCATTCAATTATAAATAGAAACAAAACTTTGTGTTGTTTTGTTTTTAGTTTCTCGGTTAACCTTCGCCGGACCTTCTGACTCCAACCCTCGCTCCCCTCTCCAGCGCACCGCCCATCAGTGCGGGCGTGTGAGAAGTTCTAACTTTAAATCAGCATTCTGAGATTCGCCCCCGGGGACAGATCCTTGCTGCCCCCTCCGAATGATGGATTATTCAACGTATTATGGAACACCATTTACATAAAAAATCAATTATAAACTTTGCCTGCTGTTTGGGGTATTTTTGCGTCCCGTTGGTGCCGTTACCGTGGATGGCTTTCGGAAAAGAAGGACCTCAACCGTACAGGAGACGGATGAAAAACTTTAGTTTCATTTCTGGAAGGAGGTGGGGGAGGGTCGAAGGCCAGAATTACCTTCCATCCTCGTACTGGGTCACGCGCGATTCGTACGGCTACGTGAAAACTCGAAGTTCGTTTTGTTTCCTCAACTGGAAACAGGAGCAGAACTGTGTAGTTGTTGTTGTTTTTTTTTTTGTTATTTTCCACCGTTTCCACTCTGCCTTCAGTGGCACCGGTGCGTTTGTATTACTGTGCCAGGAGAAGTTGTAATTAAGAACAAGATGGGATGCTGTGGATGATGTGGCTCAGCGGGAGAGGTGGAATTCATTGGCGAGTGAAATTTACTTTCACGGGAAAACGTAATTATATAATTATACAGCAAAATTAGGCGAACAACAACACGCTGAAGCGGTTCGTGGAACACTGAGACCAAGTGGAAAACACAGCGGTTGGTGAAAAGGTGGCGCGTGAGGGGCAAATTCTATTAAAAATTATGGAAAGGCTCAAACATTTTCAATATTAAAGCAGGCTAAGATCAACAGCAAGTCGGAAGCGTTCCCGGAAATTCCGGATCCATCAGCTCATAAATGTTTCATTCACTTCATTAATATAATTCAACATGATACGACGATAAAATGTGATTCATAATGATAGCTCATCCTGTTTTTCTTTTCCTTTGCTTTTCTCCACCTGAAAACAGGATAAACAATACCCAATGCGCCATGCCTCTGCTCATTTATATCCCTCCCTTCAGTTCCCATTATGCGCATCACGTGCGCTGGAATCCGAGTTCAGAAGCCAACAGCGTAACAATGTTTGCCGGCCGTGGTCCTGGTCGCCATTCGCCCGGTTTCTGCCAAGCACACTCATATTTGGCCAAATCCACCACTGGAACGTATCATTTTGTCCTAATTTTCGAGTCTGATATCCTATGAACAGGACTAAGTCCCCATTAGCTCACGGCAAGGGATCAAGTTACTGGATTGCCGCCCGCACGCCGGCACCAAAGGCCTTAACGGCGCAAACATCCTCTGGGCCGAGCACGTCAAGTAAATGGCAAAGACATGACAATGCTGGAAATTGTACAGCAAATAGGAAGATTAATGACCGGTCCCCTCTCTCGTGGGCCACCCGAAGCCTGGGCAGACGCGAGAATATGAATCTGACAGAAGGAATCCTCTGCCTAATGGAGCACACAGACGACGGAGACTTTGGGTTGGCTTGCCACAAATGGGAACGTATTTGGGGATGAAATTCCGTGGAGGGAGGGTGGTCAGTAAAGAGAAATGGACAGAACTATATATGAGAAGATTTTCTATTTGAACTCCACCGAATCCATATACTTAGTAGAAAATGATGAAGGTGTGCGGATAGAGTGAGTGCATACCAGAGCTACTGATTTGGAATCTCGTAAAAAGTTCTTGAAATTAAATTTACAGATGATCGCTGTGGGTGCTCGATTGAAAATGCTGGACTATATCATATGTTTCACTAGCAAACTAGAGATTGATAGACGCAATTTATGTCAGAAGTACATAAACAATTCGAAGCTGTTTAGATTGAAAAAGTTTCAATGATCAGTTAATATTTCGAGAGTAACGTACGATGAGTTACGAGATCGGTACATGACCATATGTTTGTTAAATCAGTGCAACAAATATAAAACATACCAAAAAAGACGATTAGTAGTTATTTGGCATGAGCGTGAACCATCGCGCTTCAAGCCTGGTAATGAAGACGGTATTTTTACCAATTTATATCTGCGTGGATAGTTTCATGTCATTTGAGATTATGTGATCGATGAAGCCAGAAAATGAAATTTAAAGCACATTGCTAAAAATTATGAAAAATAAAATAAAATTTAAAAAAATAAAAAAAATAAGAAAAACGTCAAATGTCGCTATTTTCTTGTCACCCTATTTTAAGACTGGGCACCCTTATGGGCAAATAAAAAAATACGGGTCAATTTTTTTTTTGCAGGTGACCAATCTTTGCGATGATGAGCAAGATTTTTTTTTTATCCCATATATTTATTTAAGGCTCATTAGCATTTTAGCTGTAACAGAGCCGAATTTTAATCGTGTACATGTCACATGGTTATCATATCTATAATTAGCACATTACACAGTTGCCATTCGCCAGTATTCCTTCTATACCATTACACATGGTACATTCACGGAGTAGCCATTTAGGCGTAAGAGTTATTTTTGTTCTTCCATTATCCAGTTGGACCACCGGATAGCGGAGACAGTTGATTGATCATTGTTGAGTTATTTATAGAACAGTAGCCCGATGTGTCTGGCAGAGCAGAGCAGTTGTATGGATGAATCGATCTTATTTCGACCGTGGATCGATCTCCATCGCTGATGATTGTTGCGTGGACGTAGCTATTCTGTAACAACACAAAGATGGTCAATGAGGGCCCTGAGTTTTGAACTCACGATCGATCGCTTACTAAGCGAACGCGCAACCAATGTGGCTACGGAGACCCCCATGAGCAATATTGAAGCACTTAAAATGACTATTTTTAGTCTTAGAATCGCTATATTAGGGTGCCAATGATAATGATCATCTTAAATTTCAAAGAATTACCCCATAAAAATGTTCACCACTTCGAAAAAACACCCTATAGAAAATATCAGCTCAATCGGACTTAAGGGAGAGTGGCGCAAAACGGTCAAAGTTTGAGGTTTTTGAAAATCGAAAAAATACCCAAGGGGAGGTAAAGGAAATCGGGGTTTAAAAAACATGTTTTGACGCAAAATGTCGTAAAATTGCATGAAACGTCGAGCTCTACTGTCATCTAGAAAAAGTTGTCTTTGTCAAAAATCGTCACTCAGGAATATAGATTTTTTTTCGGAATTCGAGGTAAAACGTATGGTTTTGGGTGGCAAGAAAAATAGTTATCTCGATTTTTCACTCGGAACTTGCTGCGAAATATTGATTTACACCACAATATACCCAATGGCAAATATTAGCTCAATCGGACTTCATTTACTGCGTTAAAATTTGAGTTTTTCGAAAACCAAAAAATCACCGGAAATTGCACAATACGTCGATATTTACTGTCATGTCGAAAAAAAATTTTTTGGTCAAAAAACATTATTTTTGCACTCTGTCATTCGTTTTGCCTTGTAATCCGAAAAACGATCGAAGTCCCTGAGTGACGATTTTTGACAAAAAAAAAATCGAGATGACAGTAGATCTCGATGTTTCATGCATTTTTGAGACATTAGGCATCAAAACATTTTTTTAGAAACGAAGAAGAAGATGGGTGATTTTTCAATTTAAAAAAATCTCAAACTTTGACTGCTTTGCGCCGCTATTCCTTAAGTCCGATTGTGCTGAAATTTTGCATAGGGTGTGTTTTCGAGGCGGTGAACATATTTTATAGAGTAACTTTTTGAAATTTTAGGGTCGATTTTTCTCCCATACACTGACACCTTAATGTACATACATACAGCCACATATCAAATTAAAGTCTACTTCAAAAATATATTAAGTTGGGGAAAAAGTAATCCGTTATTTTTGGGTGAAATTCAAAACTATTTTTAATATGCTTCGGATTATTCGATTTGGGTCAAATATACACCGTTTTGTTGGAAAACTTGTTGCCATTCTAAAGCAGCTTCATAATGTCTATAATAGAGGTCTTGGTCCTTATATGCGATAAACTCTAGCAATAGATATTTATAATCTTCTCTTCATCCCCAATTCTTATCATTCTGGAAATTTTGCAATGCGAGGAAAAGGTGGTAATCGCTTGGTGCCGGGTCCGGACTATTTGGTGGATGCATAAAAACATTCTAATCAAGCTCTCGGAAATATGTGGCCTTGCGTTATCCTGATGGAACACAAAACCTCTTCTGTTAGCCAATTTTGAACGTTTCTGATCAATCACTAGTTTCAAACGGTCCATTTGTTGACAGTAGAGATTTCAATTTAGTATATTGTACTGAAAATAAAATTTTAAAAAATTAAAAAAAAAAAATTGATTTTGAAAAATAAATTAAATTGCACCTATTTTACTGTTGCATTATCGATACCATACACACCAATCGCAATTTCAACGGCCTGGCTTGCATTCTCGCATTTATAAAAGCAAAAATATTAAACGTACCGAATTTTCTCTTTGTTGACCTCCATTGTTAACACCCTGTAACTCACAACTAAAAGTAACAAACAAAAAACAGCAACAGGATTTGATTTAGTGTGGAATGCCACCTTTACAACGAGGCTATACCTGAAATAGTATGATAGATATTACGCGAGATATTGCTCACTAAAGCCAGCTATCGATAAAATAATGGATAACTTTTTCCCCAGCCTAATATTACAATTGCAAAAAAAAAAAATTGGATTTTGTCTTCATAGGTATGTATTTTTTTTTTTTTTTTTTTTATAGTTTACATGGTTTCGGAACCAAGGGTTTTTTCTTGAAAGCTGCGGTTTTTTACATAATATATCCGAAAATCAGAGAGGCGTTATTTTTTGTTCGTGAGTTATGATTTTTAAAAATTAACCGATGGTACTAAAAATTGATTTTTATTTTATTTTTCCACCACAAAAATTCATACCTTTTGAACCACTGGATCGATTCGAATGATCGATATATCAAATAAAAGCCAATGAGCTATTCTTGTTTAGAAAAATATTTTACTTCGGAAAAAAATAGAATTTTGTTGTCGTAATTGTTGATTCTAATTGTTTTTCATAGTTTACATGGTTTCGGGACCAATGGCACCGTAATTTTTAATATTTTTTCTTGAAAGCTGAGGTTTTTTTAAATAATAGATCCAAATATCAGTGTGTTGTTTTTCCTTATGTTTATGAGTTTATGATCTTTCAAAGGTAACATATTTTCAGTTTTCGTTCAATATTCCTATGCGACTAAATTACATCTATGCGACTAGAATCCATTGTTACGCAAGTGTGGTATTTTTCTTCAAATAAGACCAACTCATTGGCTTCAAATTGATATATTAATGATCTAAATCTGAATCAGCTCAGTAGCTCAAAAGCTATGAATTTAATTAAAAGTCATTTTTGGATAATAGGGGAAAAATTCTTTTTCGTACCATCGGTTAACTTTGAAAAATCATAACTCAAGAACAAAAAGATAATGCCTCTCTGATTCTTGGATATGTTGTGTAGAAAAAACCTAAGCTTCAAGAAAAAATATGGAAATGGTCACCTTAATGAAAAAATAGGAAAATACGGGTCTAATGTTTTGCGATAAAAAACAAAATTACCACTTTTCACGAAAATCTGAGAACCACTCTATCGGTTTAACATGGAATGACTGTATATAGAGGCATCCGTTTTTTTTCAATATTTTGATAAGATAATTCAATTATCTCGAACTAAAAGTGTTACTATCTGTCTGAGATAGCGATAATAATCAATTACACTCGGTTTTACTCATGACTCTATGATAGTTTTAGAATAACGTAATATGATGGGGAAACATGATGGAAATAATCATAAAAGGACTTTTTTTGTAATAAATTTATGCCTCACCGGGTTTGATTTTGAAACATCAATGTATTGTCTCCACTTCAATCAATCGATTTCGCATTAAATCAACGAGATTTCTTAAGGCTCCTTCGTAGATTTTGCCCACTTGTTTCGGGACAGGATCACCCAGAGGCAATACAATTTTCACCAACAAGCTCTTCTGCAGCATCAATTAGAACTTCTCCCAGCATGTCTGTCGAATATTTTGAGTTCATTTTATACGAAAAAAAAAAATTGTAGTTATAGCAAAATGCGCTCCAAACCATAATCGATCCTCCTCTGAAATTTCGACTCATTCTGGATCTGAGGACGACTATGCAAATCATGCCAATAATGTTGAAACTCATCTGGACCACCCAAATTAAATTTCTTCTCGTCACTAAAAGCAACGGACTGCTATTTTGTACCAAGCGAGAAATGTTTTCGAGCAAATCCTTCTCTAATCATTTCAAGATGTTCGGTCAAACGATGTTCGGTTGTCTTTTCCTCCAAACAACAAACTCACTCTCCAGCAAAATGTAACCTGCATGTCTTGCAGTTACGGGAAGTTGTAGCTCGATCTTCATTTCAAAAGAATTCATGTTCTATCCGGTTGCTTGTTTTTATCTCATATCGTAAATTCGTCTTTATTGATTCATTAACTGTCCTCTATTCTATTAGTACGTATTATTTTGTAGCATCCATTGCCAATAATTGTGCTAAGAATACGATGGACATCGCGACTCCATATTTGTGGTAGAATGGGTGGATCATGAAAGATCATGCGACTCCATGTTTGAACCACACAGATGGTAAAGGCTCGTGTTCTCGATTCAACTTTAGCTTTCATATGATGATGAATTCATGTTTTTTGCCGTAGAATTACGTCTTTCTTTTCTATACCGGGATGTAAAATCAAAGTTTCGAAAACGAAAGCGTTACGCCGGAGACCGAGATTTTGAGCGTTAATAGCTCCTAAACAACCGAACGAAATAGTATGATAAACACTTCATTCGAAAGATAAAATGTCTACGCGTTATATATTTGTTACTTTAATCCAAAAACTTGTTTCAATAGCCTTAAAATTGCTTTCATAACAGGGTATCGAAATCACCAATCGGTATATAAGCGAACGCCGCTCGGAAATCCACTCAGTTGTAATTGAACAGCGATTGGAGTATGTTGTCGCTTAGGCCAGAAGGGAATCTATCGGGAGGAGAGTGATGTCACTGAAAAGGCTATCAAGAAAGTACCAGCATCGAAAATTGGTTCCGCTTGAGGCATCGGCACATACACGCATGCAACTCTTTTCGTTTGCTGGTTATCGAGCAGAATCCGGAAAGATGTGATCGTTGCTGCAAAAAAATCTTCCAGTTCCCCTTGGAATTGAAAATTACATTCAAGCGAAAGAGTTTATTTGAATGTAGAACATTTTCGTATCCAATATTTGATGCATAAAACCTTGTGCCTCCAACGTATTGTTCTCGTTTTCGAAGTCCCCCAAATATTAATTTATTCATTCATTCAGAATGGATTCAGATTCAACTTCAAACAAATGATCACTAAATCAACGATAGTCCTACGTCACTAATGGTGGTGTTTGTAACAAACAGTGAATGTCTTATGTCACTTTTAGTTTACTTAGTTTACTTTTTCGCTCGAAGATGAGCTCGAAAAAAAAAACCATTATCGATTTGGATCGTCATTTAACTGAGCGAGAGATTTTGGAGTAGTTGAAAATACCAAAATCAACAATCCACGAATATATAAAACGCCTTGTTAATCGTTAATAAACATGGGTCACACATGAATAAAAAAAAAATTCTTTTTAGTTTAATAAAGCGTATCGATGTTCACGGTATGCATCTCAAACGCAATGAATTCGATCCTTTTGTGGAGCGAATAATTACTGGCGATGAAAAATTGATTGTTTACAATAATGTCAATCGAAAACGATCACGGTCCAACCATAATGAACCCTCACGAACCATCTCGAAAGCTGATAATCACCAAAAGAAGATACTGCTTTCAATTTGGTGGGATTGGAAAGGAGTGGTTTTTTTCTGAGCTGCTTCCAAGGAATCAAACGATCAATACGGAAGTCTACTGTCGGCCACTGGATAAACTGAATGCAGCGATTAACGGAAAAAGGTCAAGAATTAGTCAATCGTATTGGTATCTCCTTCAACCAGGACAACGCCAAACCACACACATTTTTGGTTATTCGTTAATTTGATTGGGAATTGTAACATCCACCATAGAGCCCAAAACACTTAATGGTAAAACTTTCAATGCACTTGAATCAGTTTTTTGCCTGTTACCGAAGCTTATGTGAATCCATATACATCACTATCACTGTCCGAAACGAGCCAAGAGCTGACATAATCCGAAGAAACGCACAGCAAAT
Organism: Toxorhynchites rutilus septentrionalis; assembly: GCF_029784135.1. NCBI lineage: Eukaryota > Metazoa > Arthropoda > Insecta > Diptera > Culicidae > Toxorhynchites > Toxorhynchites rutilus. The sequence goes on along the minus strand of NC_073745.1, from coordinate 327,359,745 downwards.
CATTCTGTGATCATTTGGAACCCATCCAGATCTTTTAATCATCTCAGGCAACCGTAACGGTCCCCAAGGCCACAGATGAATGAATTAGAAGTCGCACAGTGCAAGCACTCATTATTCTTCCAGCTCATTGCAATTGCTAAGAACACACGTTCTGCCAGGACTTGTGTCGTAAATTAAAATATGCAAAGAATGCTTCTCCCGCCGACCAACGCGCCATAGCATTCCATATTTTTTGGCTCCGATCCCAGCCAAGCAAACGAAGCATGTGCCGCAGTAAAACTTGACCGCTGCACATCGAGGACATGCACATCCATACACACACACAGACACCGGCCGGGGCCTGAGCTCAGCCTTGATGCCGGACGAAGGCCGACCTTTTAGGTGGGAATCAAACCACGACTGGTATCATCGAGGAGAACACATTTGACCGAATTGCATCATAAATATTTGTCCTTCTCTCCCACTGAAACATCACACACGCGATCATTTGGATGCAACCGAACGCTCCGGTTCTGTTTCGAATTGCATGAGGCATGTTTATGACATATACGCGCGGCGACCATACCATCGTCGGTCACACGGAACTCAGAATTTTTGCAGGTTAAAGTTTTTCCTTTCCTCTCTCTCGGTTTGGTGAACATTGTGGAAACGCCGACACAAGGTAAGCTCACATATTCAGTGTTCCGGTCACGAACCGAAGTGATATGGATTGATTTTTATGCGCTGTGCTCTCTAACCACTCCACCTCAGCATCGCACGGTTGTTCGACAGGGATGATCCATTGGTACGATGCGGAATTTTGTCATATTTATGGAACTTAGGCGCACATCGACACACATACGAATGTTTCCATTTCTCATTTCTCTTCAGAACTTCAGACCTGTAAAATTTGAGTCACCGTATAAATCCTTAATGGTAATGGATTGGGGTTAATGAATAGCAAACAACTCCTGCTGATTCGGGGAAATTCGATCTGTTGATCGGAAAGGGTTCCAGGCAGTGCTTTATCGTGGTAGCTTTCAGACTGACGGTAGCAGCAGTTTCCCAAAATTCGATGAATTCAGTCAATCCGCTCGCTCTGCGGGCAGCGTTCGAGTTGTGGAAATTGAAATTTCACGAAATTTCATTGTTATCAGGAGCTTCTGGGCCGTACATTTAAAATTTCTTGTCATTTTGACTAAGTGTTAAGCCAAATTATCTGAGTATTATTAACATTGAAATAATCCATTAGGGTCTAAATTGGATTTTCTAAGGTGTTTAGAATGGAAACGCTCCGTCTAGTGAAACTAACAGTGATTCGGTTAGTTTATTTCACCGTGAAAAAACGAAACAATGCTGTGCTCTCTGAGCACGAAATAACATTAATTCAAAAATCACCAACAAAACTCGATGTTCAGGGTGTCGACTCAAAATCCGAAATGAAATTCCCTTTTCCGATTATTTTTCACAAAAAATCCAGATAAAAAGTAGCAATACAATTCACTATTATTTCCGTGGTTTGCTATTTGTGTGTTCTGTGGCTAAATGTATAAAAAAAAAAAAACAATTCGCAACAACAAAATCAGCAAGAACAAGAAAATTAAAAAAACGAATGTCGATATCTTTCAATACATGAATGTTTGTGTTCTTTTGCTTGAGTTAAATGACGACTGAGAAGTGGCGTAATAGATAAGCAATATGATTTATTAACACTATCCTTAACATTAACAATTTCGGGATACTGAACACGAATCTTCATTTCATTTTCATTTCTCATTTGGGTCCGTCCGTGAAGTACGCGTTTCATTTTTTTCGGATTTCATGGCACCCTCCCCCCGTAGTATTTTTTACATACACTTTTATATAATTCTATGATCTTTGATCACAAGTAACCCCACTGGTCGTCCTCTCTATTGAAGATAAGACCACGTAGTTTATGGACGTAGTTTATCAAACAAATTCTGCTATAAATATAAAAGATTTTCTTTAGATTACAAAATAAAACAATCATCATCATTATCATCATTATATTTCTCTTCTTGTACTTCTTCTTCTTTTTCTTCTTCTTCTTCTCCTTCTTCTTCTTCTTCTTAATAACTGTGCGCAAGTTCATGAGTCCAGACGCAAAACTGTTCATTGATCGATATTCTAATCGACCCAGGTGAATTTATCTTTTACTATAAAATTCCTAGTACTTCTACCAAAACTCATCATTATAATATCCGATTGTTTTCAGACACAATTCTCGTTCAAGATTTTTCAACCACTTGCAAATAACATGTTTCTCCGTTACATGGAATTAATGTTTGATACAGAAAATATGATAGAATAAAGACAGACCCCTCCCCTAGAGAGAGGGAGAAACAAACTTCACATGCCAAACTTGGCTCCATTTGCTTGATTAGTTTTCGAGTTATGCAGAAATTTATTTTTTATTTGTATGACAACCCACCCTAGGAGAGGGGGAGGAGTGTCGAACCACCATAGAAACATTTATTGCATCCTGAAACCTCCACATGCCAAAAGTGGTTTTGTTTGCTTGATTAATTCTCGAGTAATGCAGAAATTTGTGTTTCATTTGTATGGCATCCCCCTCTTAGAGAGGGGGAGAAGTATCTAACCATCGTAAAAACATTTATTGCACCCTTAAACTTTCACATGCCAAATTTGGTTGCGTTTGCTTGAATAATTCTCGAGTAATGTAGAAATTTGTGTTCCATTTGTATGGCAGCCCCCCTTGGAGAGAGGGGTGGAGTGTCTAACCACCATAGAAACATTGATTGCACCCTAAAGCCTCCATATGCCTTATTTGGTTTCATTTGCTTGATCAATTCTCTAGTAATGCAGAAGTTTGTGTTTCATTTGTATGGCAGCCCCCCTAAGAGAAGGGGGAGGAGTATCTAACCACCGTAAAAACATTTATTGCACCCTAAAACCTTTAGATGCCAAATTTGGTTTCGTTTGTTTGAATAATTCTCGAGAAATCTAGAAATTTGTGTTTCATTTGTATGGCAGCCCCCGCTTAGAGAGGGGGAAGGGGTCTCAAACTATCATGAAAACCATCCCCGGCCCCAAAAACCCCTACATACAAATTTTCATTTTGATCGGTTCAGTAGTTTCCGAGTCTATAAGAATCAGACAGACAGACTGACAGAAATCCATTTTCATATATATAGATACAGGTCGGACTCGATTATATACAGTTCAATTATATTTCAAATATGACTTATTTCAAGCGAAAATTAAATATTTCAACGTTAAAGTGAAAGAATATTGAGTACAATGAAGTAGAAATCTTGATTTTGATAGATTCCAGTTCAAGATTCACCAGCAAATAATTAAAATGATATTGCAGTGAAAATAAAATAAGATATAAGTTGGGTGTCAAGAACCGTTTTGTAGAGCGACTTTTAATTTGGTTGTTGGAAACATTCAACTTTATTATGTATTTTTGGATAAAATTAAGAATAAAACTTAAATAACACCATAAAAACCACTAACTTTACAGTTTTTCACTTCTAAAATGATACTTAAATCCACTAATTTGGAAGGTCACTACTGTATTCTGCATAAAATTCTCTCATCATTCAAATGAAAGCAGCATAATTGGCTCAATTCAGCCATTCGATGCCAAACTTTGTTTTGTTTCTCATCGCAAAGTATCAGACTCGTATTTTTTATTTTTCAATTAGGGTGCCCATTTCTATTTTAAGGTGGTCCGAAAAATCAATTTTTCCCCTTTTTTTTCAAAAATAACTTATTCCAAAAATTCATAACATTTGAACTACAGGCAAACCTTTTTTTGTGCGGGGAATAGGGACCGCACAAAAAAAAGTCCCGTAAAAAAGATCGTGCAAAACTTCACCAGCAGCTTTAAAAAAACGTGTTCGGTACACATTTTGAAAACAAAAATGTGCGGTAGATAGAGACCGCATAAAAAAGTTTCTTCCAAGAAAATAACTCAAATCCACGCCATTCGTCGTTCAATTTCCTTTTGTTTCCCTGCTTTGCGATGGGACACTTTGCCTTTTCGGTTGCGCGTGGCTGTTTTGTGCTTTTAGTTGCATGTCGAAACGTGTTGCTGTTAGAAATCATGTCATGTAAAAACTTAGAGCATTTGATGAGAGGAGGGGAATGATTTCAGAAGTGGATAATTGAGACGCAAATATGCTTTTTTCGCACTGAAATGCATATAAACCATCGAAAAAACTAAATGGACGATAACTTCGTCAAATATGCTTCTTTTCATACACCGCACAAAAAAAAATCACACAAAAATAACCGTACAGGAACAGAAAATCGCACAAAAAAATTGTACCAAAAAATTCGCCCAAAAAAAACCGCACAAAAACAGGTTTTACTTTACTACGAAAAAAAATCCGTTGTTTTTTCCAAGTGTAATATAAATTTCTACAAGACTAGCTCATTATCTTCAATTTGATGTGTCGATTTTCTGAACTTGCTCAGTGGTTTAAAAGTCATGAAATTAAAAAAAAAGTAATTATTGTAAAAAAATTATTTTTCGAACCACCCTAAAATGGAAATGGGCATCCTAATAAAAAAAAAAACAAAATACGAGTCTAATATTTAGCGATAAACAACACATTTACCACTTTTCATGGAAATCTGAGTATCGCTATATGGAATGGGTGAATTTTTCAATTAAAGTCAGTTAAAGACAAACAGAGCCCGAAACAAAGATTTATATTCAGCAAAGGTGTTGCAGATCATTCTTTTCTACAAAAAACGAAGTTTTATGTATAATCTTTCGGGAAAATATTTAAAAACTTATTGTTTATTGCTTGATTGATTGTTTCAAGTGAGGGAAACTATTCACATTTCATCAATCAATAGTTTACTGCTTATAAAAAAACCCGGTGAATCGCCAAACTGAAACGCTTAAAGCTTTTGGTAGTCAAATAAATATATATATATATATATATATATATATATATATATATATATATATATATATATATATATATATATAAACTTTGAATGCGTTTTTGTCAGTTGCTTATTCTGGAACATGAGACAACTACACTCTGTCCAACTTCTATAAGACCACCCTGATTATATGTTGTTGCAACAGAAACAGTTATAATTTCAACAAGATACATTTATACATTGTATATAAAAAAAGTATTAAGTATAAAGTATATTTAACGTCAATTTCGTGCAAAAGAATTGTTTGTTTATTTATTGTGCTTAAATATGATGATTTCAGCTGTCAAGTTTCTATAAGACCATTTCAAAATTCATATGTATTATCAATGAAAAATTCAAAACTATTACCTGATTTACATGTCAATAATAGGCAACCTTGGCATTTTGGGCTGATAATCTGGAAAATTTGTGTTGGTATACTATTTACCCACTTTTTCTGAATGGATTTCTCGATATTTTTCCATTTTTCAAAATTTGCGACCTTGACCTCTTCAATCGTGGTGTACCGCTTTCCTTCGGTATAGATTTTGCGTATAAGGATCCCCCTAAGATTTTCAACATGATTCAAGTCTGGAGAGCGAACCAGTCAGTACAAAAAATTAACTTTTTGGTCCTTAATCCATTGCTTAGTTTCCTTGCTGGTATGAATAGTAGCATAATTTCGCTGGAATGTGATTTTTTTGTGATGATATCCACGCAAAAACGGTAGGAGAGAGGATTTCAGAACATGTATGTAATCCTTGAATGATGTGAAAGCTATCTATCCCACCCAAACCATGCAAGGGCATCCACCAAAATTCCTGCTTGAAAAATACTGTTCCTCCTTCCGTAAATCACGCCAGTACCCGTTGAAACCATCAGGACCCTCCACATTGAACTTTTTTCGTCAATTAAGATAACCTAACCAAGTTAAAAGTAAAAAAAAATTGAAGAACTGCTCGTAATGGTATGTAGGTAGTAAAATGCATTCTTTTGAAAACGTTCTTTGTCATGACATACCATGTCCCACTGTTGATTCTTGTGAGCTTTGGCAAAACTCAGACGTCTTCCGATGTGAGATGGTGTAAGATTGAGAGCTTTATTCTTTTTGCCCTCTTTAGGTGAGGACTTTTTATCAAAATTTGACGAATTGTCTCCCGTGAAACATTTAGATTCAAAAATTGCTTTATTTGCATGAGCGATTTTGAAGTTTTCGAAAGTGCTCTAACTATTTCCCGATTTTTTCGGTCAGGAAGCTTAGATTTACGTGGAGCTCTCTTCTTTTTACCGTATCCTTGAGGATTCGTCAGATAATTAAGAACTACTTGATGGGATCGTCCAATCCGACGAGTAATTTCTCTAATTACAAGATTTTCTTGGTAAAATGCATCGATTTGTCCTTTTTCTCTATCCGTGAGCACTTTTCCTTTCGGCATTTTCCAGATTTATTAATCAAACTAACTAAAAACAATGGAAAACGCAACTGGTCTTATAGAAACTTGACACTTGAAAAATACAAAAGCATTTGTTTATGCTCAACGCTTGCACATACACATATGATGCAGTGCAGCAATCATGCAGTGTATGATAGCTACCAATACAGGTACACTAGAATAATAATTGAAGCGTTGTTTGTTTACAATGACACAAAGTAGCAAGATCAGCACCTGGTCTTATAGAAGTTGGACAGAGTGTATGCGTAGAACGGCAGAACAGTAGTCATATATAGTATCAAGTACAGATCAACGCAACGTTTTGCTGTGTCGATACAGTAATAGTTATGTTTTTCCTGAATCTATCTGCTTGGAACATGAAATTTCTATAAGAATATTTGAAAGTCGTTCAATCAATTCTGAATCCACGCCAGTTATTTCGGAACTTGTTTCGGGATTCGCAAAAAATCTACGGACGGTATTGCCATCATTGCTGTTGCTACAACCTCCAGGCTTTGGTATGTCAATGATGAGACCTATTCTAGCTTTGAAGCTTTCCTGATTCCATTGATTGGTATTGCTGGGCTGAAATACCGATTTATGCTAACATAATTTTTTTTTGTGGGATGACATGCGTTTCGAACCCAGATTTTTGCCAGCGCTTGAATCTCAGTCGATATTGAATATGAATTAGGCATTCAAAGCAAAGTATTCAACCATTTTAAACTTTACAAGTAGAGTGCTATGCGAAGTTACAACCTTAACTTTACAAGCGAAGAGCGTTGAGAATGAAACAATGCCTTAATTGCTTTTCGTCATTATCCCTTGGATATAACGATGGACTCATTAATTTCATTTTCTTTTTTAAAACTTTTTAATGATAAATATTGTGATGTTTATGATGATACGAAATTTTTCTTCAATGGATTATTGTGGTTTTAATTCAATTAAATCCTCGATAAAATTTCAATGTTAAAAATGTAACAAAAAAAATTGCTATCGCTTTTCTCACTAAAACGACAATCTGCGCAATTTTGCGCTACAACCGTCATTGTTCATTTCAAAGCCTTTGTTTATCCCTTAATTTTGCATGTAGTCACAACCGTGGTATACTATGGCAACAAAACTTTGAGGCGAGTTTTCTACAAAAAAACACTTTTGTTCATTTTTTTTGTTGTACCTGATATGATCAATTTTTACAATATCTAATGAAAAAGATTTCTTTTGTATAGTTTTTCAAACAACTTTTCCGTTGACGTTCCGTTTACACATGTCAACTAGTTTTATGTTTTTATAAGTATGGGAGGTGAGGGGAATACTGACATGGTCGGCAAATTGTTAATATAGGTCACAAAAAAAATTGCTTCATGTTTTCAACGAAAATAAAAAAAAAATCCAAAGCAAATGCTTAGAAGTCAATATGATCTACTTTGACCTCAATTGTAAATTGACATGCTTTCCACGTGACTTCTAAGGTTCTGTTAGTAAAATTCGTCCCGAGCCTTTTGTAGAGCTGCTTATTTCGGGCCATTTTTTCCATGTAAGGCCATGTAAACCATAATATTTCCACTGCCATATTTCTTGGTCGGTTGGAGATATCTATCTTGGAGTCCCTCATCGCTCTTTCGCCAAACTTTTAGCCGCCGTTTCTTATTGAACAGCTTGAACTTTGATTCATCCAACTAGATTATACGCTCCCAGAGCTTCAGGGTCTTGTAGATATGATTTCTCCCGACTCCATACTTCTCAGCTATTTTCCGCTGTTATTCGTCACTTGAAGTCACGCATAGTAAAGTTTCTGACCTACCTTGATATTTGTGTCCGTCCATTTTTTTACAGTTTCAAAAACAATTTTCTTTATCACTAAAAGTTTACATCAGAGCTCTACAATTTGTTGGCATTTGTTTGTTTGAAGTTTCAAAACCGAGGGATATACTAATGAAAAATAGAATTATTTTTTCTAGAAGACTAGAAGACTAGAAGACTCTAGAAGACAATGTTTTTATGGCAAAATGAGCTTTGGAGTTTTATTTTTCAACACCATTTATAAAAATCAAGAACAGTTTGAAGCATAGAGGTTTTGTTCAAGGTTGTGTTGATTCGTAATAGGGATGGATCTCTCTTTGTGTCGATCAGTATATACAAAATTATTATTTATTTTTATAATTAGTTATTTTCTTTTTGAATCGGTTGGAAACTGTCGGTTTCCTTCCGTCTCTCTTCCCGCGTTCCTAATCTTCTTGATAAGGAGAATGGGAATTTCATCCGATCGTAGTGATCAAACTTACTGTTCTTGTTTGCTAGCAACTGATTCGTCCGCGCTGTTTGCTCTACTGAGGGCTACAAAATGCAAACAATCGAATTTTCTACTAATTCTGTATAGTTATAGTTCAAAGGCAAAAATAATGGAATTTATGAACATATGTCGATATCTTCGAATAAATTAATTTATTGAGTTAAACGGCGACTAAGAAGTGTAGTAAAAAAAAAATTCAATTTGTTAATACAGTTCAAAGTCATCTAGTACAGAACGAGTCATTTTCATTTTGATTCAGTTCAATTATACGAAACGGCGAACTGCGATTTTAACGAAACTATTTTTTTTCAATTTTCTGGCCACCTTCTGCGCGTTTTCCAAAATGTTATTCATATCGTCTCGAGAGATTTTGCTTCGGCTTCTCATGGCTGCTTCTTTAAATTTGATTTATTTGTCACCAAAGCTTCTTTTTTCGGCTTTGCTTGTTTTCTATATAAATAAATGGGAATATCGAACTCGTTGAGTTAACTAGCTGCAATGGTTCCAAAGTTAAGCATAGCGTCATAAACTTGTCGCATAACACAACTGCTTCCTCAAATTCTTATAAAAAACATGCGGTGCCCTCTCAAAGTTGAGGTTTCCACACGAGAGACAGAATACCATTTTGGTAAAAAGTTCAGTGCTAAGTCTGCTGGAGCTCTACTGATACGTCAAAAATCCGCCAAATACCAAAATAGACAATAGTTGAAAGCTTCTTTTTCCAGCCAATTTTCGATCGGGATCAATGACGGAAAGATCAAAGGAGGATACGGCTTTCGTCGCAGAATACATCAACGGTTTAAAACCGAAGCTCTACCCAAATGCAAGAGTTTTCATTCTCCTTTTTGAAAGTCTAGATGCAGCTCGCGTGAAATGACCAATTCACGTTGGTGCTGTTCATCGACACCAGAAGAAGTTTGTTAATACCCAGGCCTTCTTCAACCCTTTGCGGTCGTTTGTCTGCTCTCAGCCTCCACAGCAAAGAATCATACTAATCTTGAAACTTTTTACAACCATGCATCAGTTCACACCTTCTCTTAGTCTAATAAACCTGTTTATGAGTTAAAATGGAGCTTCAATGAATGATAGATAACGGTACTCAGTATAAACAAAAGATTATTAGTGTGGAAAGGTAAGAGGATAGTAATGATGATGAGTAGCTACGATACATCGGATACAACAACTATAGTGAAAAGGATGAAACTGTCTACATTAGCAAACCAAATTTTATTATAAATCACAATATAAATATGAGAGAAGTACGAAAATTGATGAAACGACTTGTAGCCTATTCTCGTGTGATATACGCAAAGGAGAATTATGAAATATAAATTTTATATTAAAACACGTCAAAACACATTTTTTAGTGAATTTCTTGTGATGTTCACAAGAAATAAACAGATCTTATTTATCTCACATGATACATGCTCTCTCAAGCGTAATTTATCCCGAGCAGTACGACACCCACCTTCTTGTCTTCTTCATCACAAAATCTGACATGGAGATCCATCTGCAACCTCTTTGTAGTCTTGCTTAAAGACTCGTCGAAACCAATGACAAAGCAAAGTTTCAACGAGTTCATATTTAGAACACGGGGCAGTGTCAAACATCATCATAAAGCATTCTGGCTGTCATAAAACATTTTTCTCAATACAACCATGTTCCAGACACCACAGGATCTTAGCTTTAATAGTATGGTTTTTAAGTATCGGAAGAAAGAAGAAGAAAGGAACTTTTTTAAGTTTATGTTCATGTATCAGGGGCGGTTCTATTAAAGTAATGCAGCTTTTCTTCTGATATGGTGGTTGAAATTAACATCAACGCGCTCCGTTCGAACGCAACACGAGAATCCATTTGAAGATAGTTGAAAAACCTCAAACGAATCAGGAATTACATTTACTACGCAATAAAAACACAAGGGGCTCCAATAGGAAGGATACGGTTTTTCCTACCCAGAGGTGGGAACAGTGGATCCTCGCATCCGAAAATGGCGTGCGCGTGTGTGTATGTGTGAGCGCTCATGTGACTTTATCGAGAGGCCAATTATCGACTCGATCTCTCGCGCTGAAACAGAAATAGAATTAGATTATCAGCCCGCCGTTCGGCATTTACTATGGGATCGGTTCGTTCAACATAAGCCGTAGCCGAAGAAATAGGGTCCTTTTATCGCTTTCGCACGTAATAGGTTTAGTCGGCTTTTCACGGCTAGCCTCTCTCCTTTTTTGGGGTGTCGTGAGAGGGGAAATCACTTGGGGAAGATATCTCTAGGATCGAAATGGATTCAATGTGTTCCCCGACGGGTATAAACGGATTACAGCAAATACTAAACGTGATAACGGGGAGCTCGTGGAATCATCACAATCCACAGCTGTCTTGATGAAATTTCGGATGATTCACTACTGCGAATGATTATGAGTGGTCGGCATTTATCATGGCCAGGTGTAATGTCGAAAAAAAAAACAAAAACAACGAGCAGCAAACAAACGATTATACATAGCACACATTCGCTTTATTGCCACACCAATCTTCAGCACTGTCAACATGAAATTTCCCGACGATGATACAAGCCATAATCCAATGGTCTATCTCACCCTGAAACTTGTTCCAGAGTTTCACATTAATATCTGTACAACAAATTCATCACTCCACGAAAGCACTTGAGCCTGTCATTTACCTCCGCACCATTCTTGGAAGTTGTATTTTTTCCCACAATTCGCTGCCATGGCACCATGCTTTGCTTTCCACAAGATAATCGTTTCCTTTCGCAAGATAATCGCGCCACATAAATCTCACCCCTCACCTTCGCACATGCACACTCACACACACACACACACACACGCTGTCACCAAAGCCTGGCCGGAGTGGAGATACGACACCACCAACGCCACCAGCGCAATTCGAAATTGTCGTCGCTACGGCCATCTTTTGCTGCTGCTGCTACTACTGACTCTCTGGGAATTGTCCCGCTTTGACCTAGCAGGCGTCTTCCATACCCATATTTCAATTTATATCAAGGGGCCCCCGGAATTGCGCCACAGTCACACATATACATATATTGTCGGGTGGTTCGTTGGGTTCCTCGGAGTTTTCGGAAGGAGACAGACAGCAGCAGCAGCGGCAGAGATATATCCTGCGAGAGATAAAGATTGTGTGTGCGTTGTTCGCTGCTTCGCCTCAAGGTTTTGGAATAAAGAAGATTTATCCGAAATGTTTTTTGTTTTGGTTCGGGCGAGGATTGGGTGTTTCATTTATCCAGTTTGTTTTTTTTGGTCTGTACTTGGTGCTTACCTATCTTTGTATCTTTGGAAGACATTCATCCGAATGACATTTGATCGAATCGAACAATCCCATTACGGTAGTTTCCCTTTCTGTCACTTTAAAACTGATCTTAAGTTTTTCTTTCTTGGACAAAACCAATAAATCAGGCGCAGGTAAATCACTCACTCGAAATGTAATTGCAGCTTTTGTTCCACGAACAGTGTGGAAAAAGCAACAATTGCAATTTAAGCTCCACATTTTGTCAACTTCTTCTTCTTCTTCAATAATATAAACGTTTCAAGAGGAAATTTGCCGCTTCAAAGTAAGTTAATTAGCGTCATATTTATCAGAACTTAGTTGAGGTTTCTTTGCCAAATAACAAACCTTGAATATTCTGAGTGGCAAGCTCTAGAATACGCGTGATCCGTTTATTTTTTTTTTATCTTCGCTTATTTTTCGTCGGCCTATTTCCGCCACTTTAGTGCCAATCACCGACTTGAGGGAGGCGACTCCACCTGTTCCTACCTATCAGACTCAACAACTAATGAGCCGGGCCAACTTCTTTACTTCCCCTCCGAAGGAAGACGTAACCAGAGATTTTTCGCCTCAGAAAATCCCAACGACGCCAGCTTTGATTGAACCCAGGCCGATCGGATTGTGAGGCTGTTACGCTAACCATACAACCACTGGCGCCGTCATGCGTGATCCGTTTCAACTTCCTAGATATAAATATGCAATTCGCGACTCCAAATCGGAGACCACACCGGCTAGCGAGCAGCTAACATTCTCCCAAATGCTACCAAGGAAGAATTGTAGAATGGAACACATCGTAAACAGCGGTACAACTTTGTTCGATGGAGACGCCGCGTCGATTTCCATGTCGGGTGATGGGTGCTTTTGTATCTTTGCGCTACACGCACTTTTTGTTGTTTTTTTTTTGCGTTGCCAAAGACAAATTGCAGTGGTTAAAAAATGTGGAATTATGGTGCTAATGGAACATATGAACCTCGCAAAACATCGGCCCTCTTCAGTGTCACCAACATTATTTGTAAAATCTCAGTGCATTCCAAAATCATATACGAAGTGATAAACTAGCGAATCGAATAACACAATTTCACAGTACTACATCAACTATACGGTTGTGTCTTGGACATAACCCTCTTTATTTTTTCTTGTGGACTTGGGTTAAAATGCTTCATTTTCTCTTATATAAGAGATAGACTAAAGAATGAGACCAGTATAAAACGGCCATAACTATTAAAAAATGCTTATCTGGAGAAAAAAAGTTGCATTTGATCCGCAGATTTGTTTAGTTTATTTGGTTTGCTTCATAATTAGAGTGTCGAACGGAACCAAACCATCTGAATTTTCGGGAGGCATGTTATTAATTTCATTTTGCCATCGTATAGTTTTCCCAAGTATCTGGATTTATTTATAATCCGATTGTTTCCAGAAACCAAAATTAATTACTAGTGAGTTTGAGGCTACCAGAGGAGTTAAAATTTCGCTGAGAAGTAATCGAGATATAGTCATTTTCATAACTCATTATGTCCCAGCCTCAAGCTTTGAAAATGTTTGAAAACTTATTAACTTCTGAAACTCAATATTTTTACATTGATAAATCACTGAACCAAAAACCACACCTCAAACCAATGTATTTTTAAGATAATCTGACATTTTTGTACCATTTCATCTATATTTTTCTACAGAAATGCTCCCAGCTCGGCTTATCCATTGACAAGTTCGAAGTTTCGCGCCACGAAAACAAGCAACACACACAAAGTCAAACACTGATGGCTAGAAGCGACCTATAATCATTTGTATTCTTTTCTTCTTTCGCCTGCTTTGCCATGGCTCGGATGATTGTGTTAATTGCAATGCCAGATGCACTTCATGTGAAATATTCGCTTTCGTTCACAGCTCGAGGGGAAACATGAAACGAAAAACGAGCAGAATAAGCGACCTTTGTTGTTTCGGGCACAAAAAGATTCTGAGAATTTTTCTCAAAGAAGATGCAATACTTATACGCTAGCGACAGCTTACTTACTATGTGGGTGGAGTTCACTTCGCAAATATTCTCTTTTCGCTATCCCCCTTCGCTGTTTCTATTCTAGCAGCTGCAAAAGTTGCCCGTTATAGACAGCTCTGTTCGGGAAAGTACAAAAATGGACAGAACAAATGTATGGGCAAATGGGAATGCTCGCCATTTTCATCAATTTGAACCATATATAGACTATGGGATTGTAATGTATAGAATACGAAACAAATCTATTTTCCTATTCGTTTGGTTTTAAAATCGTTAAAATCCGTTCGCAGCAAAAATAGTTATCAACGTTAACTTTATTTCATAAAAGCGTGACCTGTTTTTTGATTTGGCACCCTTAATGAAAGACGCAGTTCTACGTCAAAAACCTTTATTTCATAAATATCCAGACCAATCCAAACTGTTCGGATTTTCCTTGGAAAATGCACCACAATTTTGGAGCAGTTTTTAGTAGCTGCTCAAACTATAAATTATTTCATTCGTCAAAAAAATAATTAAATTCTAAATTAATGTGATTCCAAGTCTATCTTACATTTAATAGTTTCTTTCCAGGTCCTCGTGCTACTATGGTTTGGCAGGCTGATTCCAATTTTCGCAGGATAGTTTCAAATTCCACGATTCGTTCTGGATTATGGAGATCACGTTTTAGATTTTTCAATTTGTTTTTTTTTGCAACTAATCTGAACTAATTTGCAAATAATAGAATTTCTCATAGAATTCAATATTCAATTGTACCACTTTACTATAGCTTTGTTTTTTATCTTTTTCTTTTTCTTCATCTGACCAGTTGATCTGTCAGGTTGATCGATTTACTGTCTGCGTAGTGTTAGTCCGTGGCTTAAGCTGGATGCCCACTGGTTTTCGTCACACCCCAGCCCGTAAACTCCGGTTCCACCTAGTTCTAGGAAATACCGGATTTACTAGGGATCTCGATAACCGCCAAATTGCGGTGCCATCATGGGAGTTTGTGGTAGACAACGGTTGACGCGACACCAAACGCAACTTTTCACTGCTTGTTGGATAGCCCACCGCAGTTTCGGAATATGAAATCGTTGCCGAAGTTCGTTGCACACGGTCTCACGATTTGCATGTCCGAACTTTTCATGATAATACAGAATCAACTTATCGGTTACCGCATGACCTTTAGGAAGTATGACTGGATGTTTCATATCAAACGTTGCGAATGTTGATTGCTCTAGTCTGCCTCCAACACGCAAAACTCCTTGGTTGTCGAGTATTGGATTCATTTTGTAAATTGTGCTTGATTTTCCAATCCGACCCGAAGTTTGTTCAGATTCACGCTCTACATTTCTCCCAAGGATCCTCATTTCCTCTGGAAATCCGGCATTTTGAGCCTGCCTTAAAAGGATTGTTTCAGCAGCCTGCAACTCGTCCTGTTGAAACGATTTTTGGATTGATTTCGGTGCTGCTTTTAGCAGAAGTTGCTGACCCGTGGTTGCCTTGGACACTACGATGTGTTCACCTGCCATTTTCCTTCGACAATTTGCTATGAACCGAATTACTCCAGCTGTGCTCCGAAGAAGACGAATCCAACGGTTGGTGGAGTTAACATTAACCAGTGGATCAGAAAACGCCACGTCGTGATGTAGTATACATGTGCGCATTTCTTCTCTAGTGTCGACGGTAGGTAATGTACTTACTGGCCACCGCGTATCTGGTTCAGAAAGAAATTGTGGACCGTTGAACCATGGACTGTCCGACTCTAAGGGAGGTCCGTTTCCCCATTTCGTCATGACGTCCGCGATGTTAAGCCTTGTTGGAACCCATCGCCAGTCGGATATGTTGGTGTTTTCCCGTATCTCCCCGATACGAAACGCCACGAACTGTTTATATTTCAGTTGATCGGAGCGAACCCAACTGAGAACCGTCTGAGAGTCCTTCCAGAAGAATTTGTTGCTGATAGGGAGGGTATGATATGACTGTACCGTATGAAGCAATCGTGAGCCCAGAACCGCCGCCATCAATTCGAGTAGAGGAATCGATTGTCGTTTCAAAGGTGCTACTTTCGCATGAGACATCACTAAATGACATTTTATGCTTCCATCAACTATCGCTCTAAAGTAGGCCACACAGCCGTATGCTTGCTCACTTGCATCCATGAAAATGTGGAGTTGGAGTGATTCGACAGCAGATGAATGGGAGTCGCCGAGATAACAACGTGGAATACGTATAGCATCTACCTGCGTTAAAAGTTCTGTCCATCGCGTCCATTTTTTCAAGGAATTGTTATCTACCTCATCATCCCAGCCACAACCTGCCCGCCACAAGTCTTGGACGAGAATTTTTTCGTGAATTGTAAATGGAGCTAGCAGTCCCAGAGGGTCAAAAAACCCCATTACGCAGCTTAGAACCAAGCGCTTTGTTGGTCGTTGAGTGCCATTGAAAAAAGGTCTCAACTCTGGTCGATGATCGGTGGCGAAAGAAAAGACATCTTGGCATGGATTCCAAATTATTCCCAGGACTCGTTCGTTTTCCGTTGCTTTATTAACGTTGAGATGAACTGCTTGAACTGGCTTCTGTTCTCCTAGACTATCCAATACTTCAGTGGAATTCGAGACCCAATTTCTTATCTCGAATCCCGCCTTTGAGTGGATGAATCGCACATCCTTGGCTCGACGCACTGCCGCCTCGGGATACTCCGCCGCAAATTCTGACGCGTTGAGATTTTTTACGTACTGCGCCGAACACGGAGAGCAAGTTGACCCAAATGTGGCAACATCCATCATATAAACACTCGGATTTTCGTCTTGTAGATTTTTCCTGAAGAGAAATAGCTGTGCTCTTTTGTCTGCCTTGCGAACTCTCATCTGATGGTACATTTCCCGAATGTCTCCTCCGAAAGCAATGCGGTGCTCACGGAAGGGACACAATACAGCTATCAACGGAGTGAGCATATCAGGACCTTTGAGCAACTGACTGTTGAGGGACACGCCATTCACCATTGCCGCAGCGTCCCATATGAGGCGAATTTCTTCAGGTTTTTTCGGGTTCTGAACAAAATTCAACGGAAGATACCACCGCTTCTGTGGTTCAATTTCCGCCAGTTCCCTTGACGTCGCCAGATGGGCATAGCCCTTTTGTTGGTACTCCTCGATTTGCTGACGGATCTTCACGTATAACTCTGGATTCTTTGTCAAACGCTGCTCAAGCTGTTTTAGTCTGCGACAGGCCATCGGATAACTATCCGGAAAGGTACAATCATCGGTAACCCATAGAAGCCCGATCTCGAAAAAATCACCAACACGCACCGTCGTCCGCTCTAAAATTTCCCGAGCTCTCTTCTCATCTTTCGTTTCCTGCACAACCGCTACTGTGGATTCCTCGAGAGAGTATTCATTTTTCAATAGATTGTAGATATCCTCATTGGTAATTTCACGGTGATGGCCGATGATGTTTTCACCGCTTGTGTGTCCTACCATCGGACCGTATATAGACCATCCGAGCTTAGAGCGTACAGCTATCGGCTCTCCTATTCCTCGGGCCTTGACTTCAATTGGCGTAATAGTGTGTAAGTCGTTTAAACCAATGAGCAACCCAGGATGTTGATCCGAGTAAGAAACGATCGGCAGGTCGCGCAGATGACTATATTTTGACGATATTTCAGCAGCGTTTAACGACTGTTTTGGAAGAAGCAGTTTTTCAACGGTCTGAACGGATGAGAGCAAGTATGCCTTGTCTTTCCCCAGCGCAGAAATCCGCAAATTCATCTTTTTGGAATTAATTTCAACCCGTGTAACATCAGCAGTCCATTTTATGGTGAGCGGCTGTCGAACGCCTTCAGCACCTAACTGGTCAGTCAGAGTACGTTCAACGAGTGTAATTGAGGCTCCTTCATCCAGGAATGCCAGCGTTGTTACTTGCTTATCTCCGCAGTACAGCGTCACCGGAACCATCCGGAACATTACAGAACTAGATGTATGAATGTGCGTATTGATAACCATCGCGCTTTCAGGTGGATGCAATAACGGGTGAAGGCGCTCACGGCAGTCGCCTACATTGCACCGGATTTTAAATTTGCAGAAAGCGTTTCCATGATCATTTAGGAATATTTGGCAAAGTTTGCTCTTCTCCACCAACTTCATGCGGTTTTCAAAATCCAACGCTTTAAAGTCCTGGCAAAAACGAAGTCGATGATCCGTTCTTTTGCACATTTTGCAGGGCTTTAATTTGTCGACGATTGTTAAATCACTTTCCAGATTCTCAGACATGCTGTGATTGAAAAGGACTCCTTTCTCCCGGATCCTTCCCTTTGCCACCTGACTGGACATACTTTTGGATGCTGGTTTATACTCGAAGCTCACGTTTGCCTCGCATGCCTCCAACACAATCTGGGAGAGGAAGTCCGATAATGTTCTCAACGTCACCGTTTTCTCTTTGTTTCGAAAGCGAATCCATTCTCGCTTGTCACCTGCAAGCAGTTTGTCGACCAATTCCTGGATTAAAAGCGGATTAATTAAGTGTTGCTGAAGGTCCGCCGCTTCAATATGGTCGCATAGTTGTTCCACTTCATTTCCAAATGGGATGAATGTCTCCAATTTGTCTGCCTTTGGAGGATCCAATCGTTTCACTTTCTCTAGGTGGAAATGTAAAATTTGCTCTGGACGTCCATAGAGTTGGCGGAGTTTGCTCATTACTTTAGGCACTGACTTTGGCAGAAGCAATTGCCCCCTAACGCTCTCTAATGCAGGGCCCTTCAAGCTCTCTTGCAATCGGACTAAATTTTCTACGTCGTTGAAGCCGCAGGCTGTATTAGAGGCTTCGTAGCTGCCGACAAACAATGGCCATTCCTCAGGTTTTCCGGTAAAAATTGGAAGTTTCCTGGAAATCGCATTTCGTGCTGCCAATTGTGCTTTCGTTGGACCAACTAAGTTGGGCCCCAGCCCGTCTGAGATTACCTCATTATTCGACATTCGTCGTGTATAATTCACCTGTTCAGATTTTTCTGACTTGCGTTCGGTTTCCTCTTCTTCATCGACACTGTCCTCGTCATCGCCTTCTTCCTTCGCCCCTGGATTCGCTGAAGGTCTTTTTATGCCTTTTATCACATCTTTATACGACTGCCGCATCTCTTGCATACGGTGAGCATGAGCCTTTGCATCATGCAGTTCCTGTTCCAAGAATTCCTTCTCCTGCTGCATTTCCTTCTCCCTCAGCTCATTATCGATTTTTCGCTGCTTTTCCCTTAATAATCGATCCAGTTCAATACGCTTTTCTCATACGATTCGTTCATTTTCCATCTCCCTTTCCTTGGCTTTATGTTCCTTCTCTAGCGCATGTAGACGTTTGTCGAGAGTAGTACCGCCTTGGTGCTCGGATTTGGCGCTTCTCTTGTCTGATAGGTCATCCGTTGCAGGAATTTCCTTCGGCTTCGCTCCTTTCTTAACTTCCTTCAACTTTTTATAGTACGTTTCTCCCACCTTCTGGCAGGAGTCTGACGGACAAAACCACTTTTCTTGGTCTTCGAGGATTTCCGGCGTAGTTCCCACACATCGGCAGTGGAACCAGCCATCGCACGCGTCACATCCCACCATATCTTCAATAATCTCCGATGTATTGGAACATGCACTGCAGGGGGTCAATGTGAAATTCCCAGGCTTTACCATGGTGTTTGAGGATTGATCCGTTTATTAAATTTTGAGTTTGTTCGGATTTACCTTGGAAAATGCACCACAATTTTGGAGCAGTTTTTAGTAGCAGCTCAAACTGTAAATTATTTTATTCGTCAATTTTAAATTCTAAATTAATGTGATTCCAAGTCTATCTTACATTTAATAGTTTCTTTCCAGGTCCTCGTGCTACTATGGTTTGGCAGGCTGATTCCAATTTTCGCAGGATAGTTTCAAATTCCACGATTCGTTCTGGTTTATGGAGATTACGGTTTAGATTTTTCAATTTGTTTTTTTTTTTGTAACTAGTCTGAACTAATTTGCAAATAATTTCTCATAGAATTCAATATTCAATTGTACCACTTTACTATAGCTTTGTTTTTTATCTTTTTCTTTTTCTTCATCTGACTAGTTGATCTGTCAGGTTGATCGATTGACTGTCTGCGTAGTGTTAGCCCGTGGCTTAAGCTGGATGCCCACTGGTTTTCGTCATTTTATTCACCCGCATTCAGACTTAACTGAACTTGGCAACCCTGCATGGGAATATAAGAATATCGCCGGCTTGCGTGTGTCTGCAATGCCGATTTACCCATCTCATTGGTTCCGAAGTCTGTGTTGAGGAAACACATTCGGATGTATGAAAATGCATGCGGGTTTCGAATGAAGTGTGTATCATACCATTTCGTTCAGTTGTTCAGGAGGTATTAACGCTCAAAAACTTGTTGCTCCGGCGTAACGCTCTCGATTTCGAAACTTTGAAATTACTTCTCAGTATAGAATTGAAAAAAAAACACTGAAATATACTAATGCAATTTCAGATTGTTATTGTTAGACGAACAGTGTTTCGCCTCGATGGCTCGTCAAATAGTTGTTGATTTGTATGGATCTTCACAAAATTTTCTTTTATCGCAGAGGGAAGAACCAGTTTCCAGGAGCCAGCCATTTATACCCAAAATCTCCTGAAGTGCTGTTTACAGACATTCATTTGCAAGGGAAAGAAACCAAAACAGTCGACATATGTGAAATTGGTCGTGGAATCAGGCGCCGCTTACCATGTACGGTGCTTTTTTACGTAGAACTACGTCTTTCAGGAAGGGTGCCAAATCAGAAAACAGGTCACGTTTCTATGAAATAAAGTTAACGTTAATAACTATTTTCACTGTGAACGAATTCTCATGGTTTGTATACCAATCGAATCGGAAATTCTCTAAGATTTGTTTTATATGCTATACATTATGATTCGCTAATCTCTAAACGGTTTGAATTCATGAAAACTGGAAGAACTTCCTTTTTTTCCATACATTTGTTCTGCTGATTTGTGTGCTAACCCTATCCGTATTTCGAATGCTCATAACTCGAACATTTCTTAACAGATCGGAAAGATGTTTGCATTAATTGATAGGAAATATTTCTACGCGTCTATCACAATTAATAAAGTGTTATTTATTATGAGATGAACAATTGAATAACTGTAAAACGTGCAAGTCGGGGGTATTTTTTGGTGTTGAGTACTTTTGTACTCGCTTGTCCTTGTGCTGATCGGAATATGTTTCCCTAAAACGTACTTTTAAACTGAGAAGCCTGGTAAATGAACTTTCACGGTTCGAGAACAACGTAAACATCAGATGTGCAATAATTTCAGAGGGAAATGTAAAATACAATGATCGTTTGACAACTCTTCCGTTCACATATTTTGGTAGTCCTCATATCAAACGTTAAAAGTCGTTCATTAAATTTATTTGTAACGAAGAACATAATACATAATAATAATATTCGAAGTTGTAAACAAGTGGATTGCATAATGTAATGGCGTAGTTCTACGTCGACAATATGCGGTCGTGTCCTAGATACAACCCCTTACAATTTTTCTAAGCTAGATCCATAGTCCTGTGTGCAGTTCCCTCAACGATTCGATGTCAAAATTCCTACGGACGTTAAACTGAGAATCAGCCAATACATCATTCGAGTGTTTTAGGAACAGAAGGATAGGCAGTTCCGCAGAAGAATGCTGTAGAACTAGGAATTAGTGGAGTTCGTGGAGAATGGATCTCCCTTATTGATATTATATTGCTATACTATATATATGTTATACAAACGCTTACCAGTATTTGAGAGTCATGTCATTTTCTGTTAATTTTAATGTAATAAATCGGCCTAAATGTGCTAAAAATGAATTTTGGGTGTGGTTACAGTTGACATTAGGGTGCCAATTTAAATGGCCATCTCGAATTTCAAAAAGTTACCCCATAAAAAATGTTCACCACCTCGAAAAAACACCCTATGTAAAATATCAGCTCAATCGGACTTAAGGAAGAGTGACGCGAAGCGGTCAAAGTTTGCGTTTTTTGAAAATCAAAAAATCACCCGAGGGGGGAGGTGAAGGAAATCGGGGTTTTCGAAAAAAAAATTTTTGATGCCAAATGCCTTAAAATTACATGAAACGTCGAGATCTACTGTCATCTCTAAAAAGATTTTTCTGTCAAAAATCGACACTCTGGGTCTTAGTTTTTTTTTTTGCGGAATACGAGACGAACCATATGGTTTTGCGTACGAATAAAAAAGTTATCTCGAGTTTTCAATTTTTTTGTTTTGATGCCAAATGTTTTAAAATAGCATGACACGTCGAGATTTACTTCTACCTCGAATTTTTTTTGTCAAAAAAAATATTTTAGGCACAGTCGTTTTTCCGTAAAAAAAATTCGTTCAATATTTTTTTTTTTTTTGGAAACCTCAATTTCCTTTACTCCCTCCTTGGGTAATTTTTCGATTTTCAAAAAACTCAACTTTGACTGCTTTGTACCACTGTCCCTTAAGTCTGATTGAGCTTAAATTTTGCATAGAGTGTTTTTTCGAGGTGGTGGACATTTTGTATAGGGTATCTTTTTGAAATTTTAAGGTCTATTTTTTCCCATACATTCATTGGCACTCTAGTTGCCATTGATATTTAATTTTGCTTCAGGGTCTTTTTCTGTCGTAATAAAATTTATCGCATGAAAGTATAATTCGCATGAGTTTCCATAGGCGTCTCCAGGTTGGAAATATACTGAAGAAAAATGTGTACTTTACTTGCTACATATAATTTTACCCATACATGTTCGCACTCTTCATATCTTCCAATGTCTCATCTGTCCCAGTTTCTTCATATTTGATTCTAGTCAAACGGTCATTAAACGATTAACCAATATTGAAGGAACTCCACAAAAAATAGTTTGACCGTGCATGGAAAATTCCATAAATAATTAATAGTCTGGTTGAGCACATCTACCGAAAACAGACTTCACGTTCACTATGACTATCCCCATCATAAAGTGAAGACGATGTGACGGAGTGTACACTCCAGGACGACGGCAGACGTCGTCCGTTGACATCCGCACGCGCGAATCACAATCGACTGCTGCCTCATCGATTGGAAAATCAACCATAAAAAGCATATCGTTGAGCGGAAAACAATGGCCACCGCACCGCACTACAGCATAATGAATAATAAATAACGCCCGGCTGATTCCGAGATTGTCACTGTGTTGGGTTGTTGGGTGCTCTCAGCTTGCGGATACCCCCATCGGATGGTCATCCCAGGCAACGAAAGCGCGACAGTGGCAAAGAGAGAGAGGACCAGAACAAGAAGTGTGCTTCATAAAACTCTTGAAATGTGCGATCAATACACCACCCCTCCCTCAGTGAATTCCGAGCCCCTTGGGTCCTTGTGTACATCTTCGAACTTTAATACACTTTCACGGGGTTTGTTTACGATGGGATTCATTCGGGCCGTTTGTGTGTTTATTAGTGCGTAACAGACGATTTAAACTGCGACGGCCATTCGGATGATGTTTATGGGCATCATCTATTCGAAGCGATACTCATTCTGTCTGATAGCTTTGCATGGTAACAAGGCTCCAAACACAGCCGAGCTGACGGAAAAATCGATAGCGAACTGATCCGAACACAACGACTCCCCCCCCTCGCTCCGGACAGAGCATTATTTTTTTGACAAGAAGCCATTTATTTACTAAAACTGCCATTTCCTACCATGAAAGGATTGACAAGGGTTTGCCGGAGCAATCCTCCCAAGATTCCGAAATTGAACCCTTTTCTAGAACAGAGGCGCTCGTAAAAATTTCACTTTCTTCAGTGAACCGAAGACCGAAATGGCATATTCTCGTCGAAAAATAATTGGTCACAAATTAGCTAATCAATTATTACATTTGAATCCTTTTCGGTCAGCGCCGGAGGAAGTAACGGAACGCGTAAGCCTCCCGGAATCGAAAGAAGTTTCGTCCGGTCATTTGCTGCGAACATCTTCATTATCAGTATTACTTTGGGGTGGTTTTAAATTCCCAAACTAGCACAGCATCAACGGGAGCAACTTTTTCCATTCAAACTCATGAAAGGCTACTTTGAACACAGACACAGCGTAACAAGTTGGCTCGAACGTGTCGGTGGGAACAGCATAATGAGAGTGGGTGGAAAAACGGTTCGATGCAAACGGTAAACATACTTTCAAAAGAAGTTTAGCATTACACTTTTTTTTATCCCCTACTTTTCAGTTTTCTGCAGCGATACAGAAGAGAGAAGAAGAAAAAGAGAACACGAAAGAACGAAGCTTGAAGCACTCATTTTCTTACAACCTAAAACAAGCAAAACTTGGACCGTATTACGGGAAGAAAGAACAGAACCGGGTATTAGTACAGATCAGCAACTTCTCCAGGCTCAATGGCTTTCATCTTGACCAGAGTTTTTTTTTTTAGCCAGAGCGAAATTGCTTTAACGAACACCCCTGCAAGATAACCATTCGCCGGATATTGTGAAGTCGTTTTAAAGTGTGCAGCTGCTTTTAAGGGAATTTACGCTAGAACTCTCGTTCATCGAAATTGTCAAATTGGGTACCAGAAGCACGTTCTGTATTTTACTACTTTGTGATTCGTGTTTGATAGTTCATTCATAATACAATTGAAAAAAAAAACCGTTTGAATGCCAATGTTGTACAATTCAAGAACATTAAACATTACGGCTCTGACCTGGCGCGTTTGATTTCCCGCGAATCCCTCGAACACACACATCCCGTGACGATGCTGAACCCGCCAACACATTCATGCTCCATGTTCCCACTATTATCCGGCAATCGGACTCGTCCATCCCCGTCCCCTCACCGGGCCAATTTATGACCGTGAAGTTTTCTTTCTTTCATTTATTTTTATGAAGAGAGAGGAAATAACATAAATGTTTGACTTTCCCTTTGTTGCCCCGGGATCTCCGGGCAGTTATTTAACGACGACGGTGCAAATGGCTTTTTTTTACCGTTCATCTCACATGATGATGAGTCTCGGACGGACCTTGATCAGCCGGGCTGTGGGTGAAGAGGTGGGAAGGTAAAAGTCGTGGCGAGAGGTATAAAAAAGAGGAAGGCACGCGAAGAAAGTGCGCGCTTCCTCGTGAGTTTATTTCCTTTCGGGAGATTGCTCGGCTGTCAGAGGGAATAAAATGTATCTTGCTGAGAATGTTCTCCGCCTAATGGCAGGGAGTAAACTAAATAATTAATAGCGGCAAGAATTGTGGGGGATGTAAGCTGGATAAATGGCACCCCTGGCGAAGGTGTGAATAATCGTTTCCTGGAGTTGGCGGCAGCGGAGGGGGATGCAAAAGTGCTACCGTGGAAAAATAACGTAACCGAATATGAAGACCACGTATAATGTAATTGGAAGACAGAGGAACACTTTTTATTCATCCAGTTCAGCAAAGATGTGATAGTGTACTCTTTTGCCGATTTTTCAGTGACGTTTTAATACAGCCATCACACTGTAGGATATTAGAAGGATAAAAAACTTAAAACTGACATTCAACAATCCATCTTTTGATAAATTCTACTGAAATTAACTCTTTAACTAAAACAATTCCATGTCTATGCCAGGTGTTGTTCCTGTGATATTGGGTGATAAAGTTGGAAAACGCAAGAAATTTTTAACCATTAATATTTCAAAATAACCTAAAAGCTTATTGCATTTTTTTCCCCTGTTGGGTGTGAACCACTGCGTCCAGTATTATGAACTATTGTGGTATACCCCTTTTTTATACTACGCTTCAAGCTTATCTACTACTTGTTGATGAAGGATTAGACTGAAAGCTATTGCGAGATAGGTGCCAATTAGGAATAATCTGTTTGATGAAATTTATAGTCCTGATCGGCGACACAGACCAAACTTCCATGAGCTCCAGAATAGCCTTATCAAGGTGTTGAAGTCTGCGTCTTGTTAGACCTCCGCAGCTACAGAGCAAATGTTCCGAGGTTTCGCTTTCGGTATTATAAAAGCGACAAATATCATCATGTGCTAAACCTATGTTTTTAAGATGGTATTTACTCGGGCAGTGTCCTGTTACAAGACCAGTGAATGTGCTGAAGTCTTTCTTACTAAGGCTTAGCAGCTGTTGGGTAATTTCAATACTCGGCGTAATAATTTTTTTCGCCTGTTTAAATTTTGCAGCCATCAAATTGACTGTCACTTCCCGGTCTTCCCATTTATTCAGCTCACTTCTGAACACACAGTCAGAAAGACCACAGAATGGTTCTGGACCAGTGAATGGTGAGTTTGAGCCGTTCCTGGCAAGTTCATCTGCTCGCTCGTTGCCCTCTATACCGCAATGGCCAGGAATCCAGTACAGTTGTACCAAACTTATCTGACTTAATTGCCGTAAAAGGGAAATGCATTCCCAGACAATTTTTGAAGAGCATTCATTAAATAATTTATCACTTGACTGTCTGAGAGTATGCAGATGTTAGCATGTCTATATTTTCTTTTGAGGCAGACATTTAAACATTCTATTATTGCAGTTATTTCTGCCTGAAAAGCTGTTGGCCAGTTTCCCATAGTCACAGAGATTTTTGTTCTGGGACCATACACTCCGTCACCTGTTCTGATTCCCATTTCCGACCCATCAGTATGGAACATGATTGAACCATTACGAACGTTGGGGCCACCTTGGGTTCACCCTATACTGAACGAGAATGTTCGATCACTCTGTATGAAATGTTGTAATTAGTCCTAGGTTCCATCCAATCATTGTTCATCTCTGAAGCTGGTTCAATGGGTAAGAGATTCAGGATGCTCAAGTGACCAGTTTTGTCCTCGCCTAGTATTTTTTTCCATCTTTTAAGCTTCAGAGCGCTTTTTTTAGCCTCTAGCTGAACATATTGGTTAGAAGGTACCAGGTGAAGAATAGCCTCCAATGCCTTTGAAGGAGTGCTTCGCATTGCTCCAGTAATTGCAACGCATGCTAGTCGTTGGAGTTTGTTTAGCTTTTTTGTAGCTACAGCCTCCTTAGTCTTTGGCCACCATACAAGTGAGGTATAGGTTATCCTAGGCCGCACAATTGCAGTGTAAACCCACATAACCATTTTTGGTTAAAGGTCCCATGTTCTTCCTGTCATTTTAGAGCATGCCCATAAGGCTGAGTTGGTCTTGCTGAATAGTGAATCTAAGTGCGCGTTCCAGTTTAGTTTAGCATCTACGATAACAACTGAATATTTCACTGAAGCGCTGCTTTTCATTTCCTCTCCCCCAAGATGTAAAGACTGCAGATGCAGTTTTTTCTTTTTGGTGAATGGAATAATTGTTGTTTTTGAGGGATTTATGCTCAGACCTTCTGTGATACACTAAGATTGTACAAAGTTTAAGGCCATCTGTATTCTGCTCGATAATACGTCGTTGAACTTGCCACGTACCATTATGACTAGATCATCGGCAATGCCCACAACCTCGAATCCTTTTACCTTTAAACTTATCAGAAGGTCGTCAACTACAAGTGACCAAAGGAGAGGTGATAGAACCCCTCCTTGTGGGCAACCTTTCGTTGCAATCACAGATCTCCGAGGTGATTCGTCTATGTATGAGCATGCCCTGGATCCATTGGACTATGCAGTTATCGAAGTGTCTTTTTCTCATAGCTTGTGCCTTTGATCGATAAGAAGCATTATAATTATGAAAAATGCAAATCCAAGATGGCGGCCACTACAAAATGGCAGATCACATATTTTCTCAGAACCCCAGCAATATGCGTATCAAACGAAAGAGATTGACTAGTAGAACACAGTTATTTATGAAAAATGTCCAAAAATGTATCAAAGGAAAGTTCTCGACTAGTAGAAGATAGCAGATAATGAAAAATCCAATTTCAAGATTGCCGCAGTTCCCAAACCACTACAGTAGAATCCCGATTATCCGCGCAAGCCTAGCTCAACGTGAATAACGAAAATCGCGGATAACACAATGAAGAACGAAAAATGAGTTCCAAACACGAAAAAAAAGGTATTTCAGCATGAAAGCTGTGTTTTATCAATACAAAAATCATTAAACTACCCATCTACAAGGTCATCTGCAGCAGTGGTCAGATAATGTGAATGCCATGACCAAAACAAAAGTGCATGAACCTATCACTCAGTGACAAATTTCGGGGAGGCCTATAGATTTTCTATGGAACTCGCTGTCGCGCATAATCCGCTCGTGGATAATTACTTTTTGAATGGTTCCATTCAGCGTGACCTGTTTCTATGTATCTATGTTTTTCTATGTTTCTATGTATATTATGTTGTCCCACATTCATGGAAGATTGACCCCGTTCCTGTTGAATGATTGAACTGAAATTTGGAACATACATTTAATTCTACTGTCATTATAAAACTGCGTATTCCATGATCTTGAAAAATTCAATTTGGCCGCCGCAAAAAAATGGCTGAATGGCTTGATTTGGAGAATACACTACACTATGAACAACATAAATTCGAAAAGGTCGCCGCCTCAAAATGGTCGACTATGTATTTTTTGCAATCCCCCCAATACAGGGAAACTTCGATATAACGTACCCTCGATATAACGTACACATTTCCAAAGTGTAAAGAAATTTTTTTTTCAATATTTTTTTTTCTGATAGAACAATCAATTATCTGTATTGTGATGCTAAAAAAAGTTTTGTACCTTCAATCAATCCCGAAATACAGCTGGTTTTGTAATTCCGGATTCTAAATGAATCAAGTTTTAATCAACAGTACGAAGGTAAACATCATGAGAAAGGCTGGCTTCGTTTTCTGATTGAAGTTATTCATTAACTGTACTAAAACAGCAACACAATAATGTATTATAGACTACGTTTGTGAGTACTTTATAATGCTTCGATATAACGTACAATTTTGAAAGTGAAATGTACGTTATATCGAAGTTTACCTGTATTGGTATCTAATGAAATGATTTGACTAATAGAATACAGTACAGGTCGGACTCGATTATATACAGACTCGATTATATGTGATTCGATTATATACAATTTTGGACTCGATTATATTCAGTTTGGAAAACTTTTTTTTTGTATATTTCAAAAATGGCTTATTTCATGAAGGAATGTAACCTTTCAACGTTAAGGTGAAGTTTAAGTGGCTATTACATGTACAGTGGGGTAAAAATCGTGATTTTTGAAGATTTTGCTTGAATGTGCACCAGGAATTGTTTATATCGATATTGCAGCCAAATTAAGAAATATAGAAGTTGTGCGACAAAACACAAATTGTGGAGCGATTAAAGAAATTTATTTTAATTCATAGAAACAATCTAGTTTGATATAAATTTATAGGATAACATTAATAATAACACATTGAAAGTTATTAACTTTTAAGTGTTTCACTTCCAAAATGTTATAAAAATTCACTAATTTAGTTGTTCCACTACTATATCCTGTACTAACTTTTCTCATATTTCAATTGAAAGCATCAGAATCGTCTTCTGTAGCGTACTTTTTAATGTAGAACCAGTTTGACAGAGTCCGAAACAAAAAAAAGTTCTGTAACTCTGTCATTGTTGAAATTCGAACATATGCGTAGGAGGATTTTTTTCATCAAATATGATCGTCTATCATTTCGTAAGGGAATCTGGATAAATTATTTTTTTTATGTGAGAAATGTGATTTCTGACTTTAAGGATGAATCAAAAAACAAATTCCTGTTTTATTTTCAAAAACCGAAAAATACATGCAATAAAAAACAAATAAAGAAAAAAAATGTTTTGATTCGATTATCCGGAGTGAAAAAAAAATCAATACTCCGGATAATCGAGTCCGACCTGTTATACTTTTTCCATAGTTTTCAGCAATATTGATGCTAACTAATTAGTCTGAATGCCTTTGGGAGTGATTTGTCACGTTTCCCCGCTTTTGGAAGGAAAACTTATTGCATTATTAGGAAGGTTGTTCAAAAGCGATTGGCTCAGTGTATTAATGAATGAAAATTAAATAATTTATCGGTGACCGGAATAAATCGCCACAGTAAACAACTGCAACAGAAACAACCGCTTAGAAAAAGTGTAGTAGGCTAGAAATATTTGGCGCGGGAAAAACATCATGTGCCTCACATTTCTATTATAAATTTATTCTCTTGTTCTCGTTTTTCGAAATTTATTCTGAGGACAATGTAATGGGGACGAAGTCCCCATTT
Source organism: Toxorhynchites rutilus septentrionalis (assembly GCF_029784135.1). Classification (NCBI taxonomy): domain Eukaryota; kingdom Metazoa; phylum Arthropoda; class Insecta; order Diptera; family Culicidae; genus Toxorhynchites; species Toxorhynchites rutilus. The sequence goes on along the minus strand of NC_073745.1, from coordinate 327,329,714 downwards.
GGCGAGGATAAGGAATCGAGGCGGCCCATGCCGCCAAGATGACGCAATCCGAGTCCACCGCCGACCCGCCGTCGGAAGCGGCGGTGTCTCGCACGCAAACCTGGGATCCACTGATTGCCCGGTTAGTTTGAAACATAGGATACGATCCTTTAGCAATGTCCGACCGAGCTCTAGCGAGCGTCGGACGGTATACGTCTGCCCGGGGCGTTACGTTTGCCTGGGGCGATACGTTTGCCCGGTTAATTCTTGTTTTGAAATACAATACCGCGCCACAATATTTATAGCCTACTACACATTTTATAAGCGGTGGTTTCTGTTGCAGTCGTTTTCTGTGGCGATTTATTCCGGGAACCAGAGGCCATCGCCAATTTTCACCGTGAGAGAGCGTCCGGTCAAATAGAATTTCAACCAATGCAGGAGATTTCCGCTGAAACCAAGCTTGTCTAACTTTTGCACTGCAATATCGTGGTTGATTTTGTCGAAGGCGGTTGACAGGTCGGTGTAGATAACATCCGTTTGGTTCACACTATTGGACATTCCATCGAATATGTACGTTGTGAAAGAGAGAAGATTCGTTGTGGTAGAACGCTTCGGCATGAATCCATGTTGATCGATGGAAATGTATTGCTTGCAATGGGAGAATATCGGTCCCATAACTACGAGTTCAAAAAGTTTAGAAACCGCGCTCAGGGCAGAGATTCCTCGATAGTTATCAACGTTCATTTTGTCCCCTTTTTTGTGGACCGGAAAAATGTATGCTCTCTTCCAAAGCGACGGAAAGATATCCGTTGACAAGGACAAGCTGAACAAAATCCGCATTGGAGACATCAATCCAACAGCACATTTTTTTAAAATCAATGATGGGATTCCATCCGGTCCAACAGATTTCGAGGATTTCAATTTGTTGAACGCTGATTGTAGCATTGTCCACTATTGTTCATAATGAAGTGTGTTCTCCAGGTCGAGCCATTCAGCCATTTTGTAGCAACGGCCAAAATGGTTTTTTCATGATCATGGAATACTCAGTTTTTCAATGATAGCAGAGATAAAGGTGTGTTCCAAATTTAAGATCAATCAGTCAATAGTAACGGGGTAGGTAAAATTTCTATTAACCCTCCGGTACTCGCTCGCAAAATCATAACTCGTATACTCACAGACTGTGCGTGTCTCTGTAATATTGCTATTGTGTATTTCTAGGCGTTATTGGTATATATGTAAAGAAAAAAATATAATCGTATGAAAAAACTCCACAAAATGTTTTTCTTCAATTTCATTCAGTTCAGTCATTTAATTCAGCCACCTCATTTATGCTCGGACCGTATGCGCGACTATGGGAGGGTTAATGTGGGACAACCCTAAAGGCATTCAAACATACTTACAACCAGGACAAGCTGAATGAAACCGTTGAAAAAGTTAATTGGTTAATTGTGGACTGTGGTCATCTTGGATTTGCATTTTCGCGATCTATTGTGTTCTACCAGACGAGCACTTGTATTTTATACTCATATAGACTGTGATAACTGTGTTTTACTAGTCAATCCCTTTCATTTGATATTCATATTGATGGGGTTCTGACGAAATATGTAATTCGCCATTGTGTAGCGAACGTCATCTTGGATTTTCAAGATCATAGAATGCGCAGTTTTATAATGACTGCAGAGATAAAGCTGAGTTCCAAATTTCAGATCAATCGGTCAACAGGAATGGGGTCAAATTTGTATTAATGTGGGACAGCGCTACATACAAAGAGACAAACGTACATATAAACGGGTGAAGCTAAATAAAACCGTTTAATCAAAACATGCAATAGACTGAAAAACAACTTTTGCTATAAATCAATATAGATAGATCAATATACATAGATCAACACTCATTTGCTCGTGAGCTTTGAGTATCACCATCCCAGCACTAAACCGCAATCAGGACCAGTGTTGGTAAAATATAATATAAGAGTGACGTTCATGACACGACCGTATTGTCAACGTAGGACTACGATATTATTTCTGCCGACAACAAACATCGAAAAAAAGAATCTCTTAAGTACATACACTTGGTAGCACTGACAAGATTCGCTAAGCAAGCATAAAGCCAATTTGAAAAAATTGTCAAATAAACTATCATTTATAACCTGTACTTTTAGAGTTTTAATATTGTCTGTCTGAAATGACACTGAAACACTGACATTATTCAATATACAAATAGCTTTTCGGTATCTTTTAGCAAAATTACATCTCCAAAGCATCCAAAAACCAAAACAAAAAATCCCAAAAAATAATCCACAAAATTTGCCATACAGCATTTATCTCATTCACGATTCCCTCACTCCTTCACGATTCATTCTTGTACAGTGTACAGTGTACAAGCTGGTCATATGTCGAATTTGGAGTCTATATGTCAATACGCATTGCATAGAGTATTTATCGCGAAAGCTATCGCGGCGGTCTGTTTTGCAATTGACACACATTCGGTCAGAGACGATTATATTTTGTCCAACCAACATCATCATTTCACATTTCTTAATCTCTTCATTCTACCAATCTATCAAATGCATAAATAAATGTTTGCTTGTGAAATAAAAAATGCTGAAACACTCTCCACCAGATGACACGAGAATACGATGATTTCTCAGATCTAACGAGCCCATGTACCACAACAAAAACGGAGATCTACTTCATAAGCAGAATAATCACATTATCAAACTGCATAGAAAACACTTCAATCCTCCTTTGGCAACGCATGAAAACAACAACTACGTGTGACGCAAAATTACAGAAGCACGCTTATGAAGCGAAAATAGTTATTGACGTTAACATTATTTTGAAAAATAGTGAAAATAGTAGTATTTTTTATGAACCGTTTTCTTATTTGTCGCCTGTTCTGGAAGATGTAGTCTTACGTCAAAAACTGCTTCTATCGATCAATGAATGCATATTCTCCATCCAACCGAATGCATTGACATCATCATCGGTGAGCGCGGGGTTTCATATAGTTTATACACAGAGAGAATATTTTTAACGATGAATTAACATGAATACATAAAATCGGAGTTTTCAAAAAAATGATTGGATACCAAATGTCTTTAAATTGCATGAAACGACAGACTTTTTTTCGGCCGATAGTTTGGTCAGGTTGGGTTGCTAGTGCGCACACCGAACCAACCAAACAGTCTGGTTGGTCAATAGTTCGCACACTAGCCAACTTTCGACGGACTATTCTCAAACGACTGTGTTTTATTTATTTGACAACGGAGAAGAGAACGAAGAAGAAAAATCAAAAAGAGATTCCGAGAGCATTGGGTGCATCCCATTCTCAGTGATTCGCACGGCACGTATGTCGTATGCCAAAATTGAGAGCGAATTGAGAGCGATTTGAACTATCGGCCGATAAACAATCGTCGTGTGTGCGTAGGTTGATGCTAGGCAGTACTGATTAAACGGACGGCCGATAGTTGGCCGACAAAACAGTTTGAATGTATAGGAGAAGTGTGTAATACGCACCCCCTAAGCGAGAATGGATTTATCTTGACCGCGCTCTTAAAATTTAAGATAACAACTACGTCAGTACGTAGATTAGTTAAGCCTCAGTCATCTGTAATCGTTCTGTATTTTTGATACTGAATAACAAAAGCGCTACGAATTTTATTTTGTTAGGCGCCCAAATTCTAAATTTCCAATCATACGGTGTTAAATGGGCCAGCAGAAGTATAATATGCTCATGGGTTGTTTCTCTCAGAGACTATAAAGCTCAGAGAGACAGCTTGTATGAATGAGAGATTCCATCAATCTATTCCCTTCATGCCCACCAGCTAAGAGAAGAAACCGTTCCTTCGGTGAGCGTGTTCTCCCAGTATTCGTGTATTAATTCTTCAGTCCGCACTCTTGTTTTACTGCATTCTCTGAGCACATAATATAGATGTCAAATGTGAAGACATGTTTTAGTTTTGAAGACATTTAATTTTGTGAAAGCATACTGAGGTCATTGTTTGTGTGATTTATCGAAAATGATTTAGAAATATTGTGATGGTTTGCTCATTTTTGTTCATTATGATTACATTTGAAGACATTTATTCGTGCCATGCAAAGATATTTGAAAAAATCATCTGGCATCCCTCACATCCAAGCTATTTCTCTCGTGAGAATGTTATCCGGCCGAAAGCGAGCATATTGCCCCGATCGAGGGTATGCCATACTGCCCGATGGTAAGCTGATGCGGAAAATATCAAATTGAGAAGGGAATGAATCCTTTCTTACCATTTTCTTCATCTGAGATATTCACTGGGAACTCGACTCAACAAATATGACCCACAGTTATCGCCTCTGAATCGGTTTCAAGCAACAAAAACCTTATAGAAATGATGTAGAAAATTACATCGAAAATCGTTTCCAGAGAAAATTATTTTTCTTATTTTTTTAAAGCATGTTACAAATGTAAAACTTGCATGGTGGGATTCTATCATTGACTAGCACGATTGCCTGTATCCATTGAATCTCTATTCTTGCTGGTTTACGAGAAAATCAGGCAAGTCAAATTGCCCGGAAGGCGCGTCTTAGACACATCTCCTGTTAACGGCCAGGAACTTTTTTTTCCTGGACTCATGCTAATTGTAATTTTGGTTCAGCTCCTCCTCTCTGGAGCTACCAATGTTAACGGCCAGGGACCTTTTTCCCTGGACTTATGCAAAATATGGAATTCTGGACTGACTCCTCCTCTTGTAGTTGACCAGGGAACCTGCTTCCCTGGACCTTTTTGTCTCTTAAGGACTGAGTCCGATCGGAAAATATCCCGTGATCGCAAAGACGTTTCGGAATCAGACGACTTCAGATTGATCCGTCCGAGCGAAAACTTGCGAACACTTTCGAGTGGGATATTTCCGTTATATTTACCTTTACTCGAGCTCCTTCCTTGTTAGGAGCGTGGCGCCTGGTTGCCAACGCGAGGGAGTGGTTTCGGATGTAGAAACATAAAAGTTTGAACTGTAGAGTATGAACCGTGTAATTGAACTTTAACTGATTGAAAATTTGAACTGTTGAAATTTTGGATTAAACCAATGCCGTTTGGAACCTTGAATCGAACTTAGAATTGAACTGAATTATTAGGCAAGAATTCTGAGTTTATATACCCGAAATTCTTACCCAGCCTAAAATTGTGAGGGAGAGAAAAGATCTTCCTTCCCTACTCAGATAACCATGTCGGCTTATCTGCCTCCTATTCATATCCGTTTGTTGCGGTCCTTCGCCCTCACTAGGGGTTCAACAAACATTTTTACTGCCTGATTTGGTTACATAATTTTACCCGCCTGTTCCGTGCGGTTCTAATCGTATCTACCAGCGTGGGAATTTCTATCCACTACGCCACCGCGTAGGGTCTCAAAAAACCTAAATAAACATATGCCCTAATTGCGTGCGTCATAAATTATGCACCGCTTATCGCTTAAACGCATGCGTTTAGCGTCCTATTCTTCCTTCGCCCTTCGCGCTCATGCGATAAAGGTCGAGACCATGCGGTTGGCGATTAGATTCTGCCTCACACCTAAACAAACAAGTGCAATATGTTTTTGTTTCCATCTTCTTATCAACATCTGGTTAAGAAGGGACCTAGTCTTTATGAACGTATTTACGTTTGTCCAAGCTGAGAAAAACCGCTCACTTGGTTTGTTTATTGCTATGCGCCTCTTCGCATAGCATTCTAGCATTTACATATTTTCAGTGCCATAAATCATGTTCACTTTTATCTGGGAGCTAAGGAAAGAGAAACAGTTCCTTTTCGCTGGAATTGATTTGCATTTTACAAATGCGCTTGTTGCGCTATAATTTTCTAATCATATATTGTGCCTGATAGCGCTTTGATTTTCCCTATCTAAGATGGGTCCGTAACATCTCTTCTAATTGGGATGCTCATCAAATTTAAAATTTTAAAAAAGTAAATTTTTGACAAAAAACAAAACGAGATAACAAAAAAATCTTGACGTTTCATGCAGTTTTAAGACATTTGGCATCAGTTTTTTTTTTAATAAAATGCCTGAGTAATAATTACTAAAAATTGGATAATTTGTGAACAGCCGTAGAACAACCGTCATCAATAGATGCTTTTGAGAAAAAAAAATGAAAAAAAGAGGATGAGATTGTTCAGTTTATTTTTGATCGCGAAGCCCTTCCAATTACCCGGTAGTAAGCCTATTCTGAGACACCTTTCGAGGGATCACTTGCCACTGTGATTTGCTGGGTTGAGCCATTGAATGTTCAACCTAGCTGGCAAAGGAAAAAGGGAAAGTGAAAAGCTGTTAAAACATTTGTTTATTCTATTCCTAGGTATGCCTCGTCGCTATAATCAGAAATCACATTGACAAATGTAAAAATCATTTGGCAGGTTTCAGAGATGTGCGATAAACATGTTTTGTTTCACCCCCACAATTCGCCATTTTACCCGCACCACCAAAGTGTTCAACTTTTTCATCTGTTTTTATTCTAATAAAAACATTGGAAAATCCTTTTTTGTGCAACATTCGAAATATTAATTTGAAAAAAAAATCTATTGAACTGCAAAAACTGCATTCATGTTTTGCAAAACATAACGTTATTCGTAACCTGTCCGTATTCACCCTCAATTCTCCTAAAAAGAAATACCAGAACAAAATTCCTGTTGTAGAGTTTGGATTTGGTTGATTTGAATTTAAAAAAAAGTGGAGCAGCACTGTGGATTACTAACGTAATCACGTAATCACCACGCGGACTCCATGGATGTTTTCAGGCCAAAAAAACAGTCTCAATCAAAACTGTTAGATGAAAAATATTTTTGAGGCATTTCAATGGCGAAGGTATACATTTTTGAAGCTGTTTCCACTGGTTAGGATCAAGTTCTCAACGCAACGGCTTTCTCGTCATTGGACGATAGATAGAATCATGGTTGAAGATCTAACCATTTCTAACAGCACTGATCAGGAATTGCTGTGGGGAAGTCTCAAGTCAGAATGCTTCGCACTTGTCGCCGGGATATACGGATAAACACTGCTAGCAGGCTTGATTAAAGGTGTTCAATAAGTCAGACTTAAACTTATTCCAATTGTAACATAAAGATTTTGTTAAAATTCAAATTCCCCTTTTTGTGTGGTAACTTTCGGAACATTTGTCATTATGAAATAATATATAGCGCATTCGGGATAATCAACACCCTGAATGCCTTTCGTGTCATTATTACATGCTGCAAATTATACGATTAAGATGACAAAGTGATTCTCGGGGAGCCGGACAAAAAATAACAAGAATGGATCGAATGAAAAAAACGTATGAACAATACAAGATTTAAACATCTAGCTTCATTGTGACGCTTGCTACAAACATCATACCAGCTTTCGTTAAGGTAAGCTTTTTTGTGTTACAACGCGTTCATACTATTCGAGAGAGAATGTGTACCAATATAACAATTTTGGCAAAACATTTCATTATAAAGACAGACCTTAAAAATGTGCATACTGTCAACAGTCGCATAAAACAACCAGTCTCGGATGTTCTGTTTGGATAGCCGTGATCAATTGGTTGACATTTTGTTGGATTAAATCAAATTTCCTAGAATAAAAAAATATGGAAATAAAGAAAACCATTAGCTATTGAAATGAAATATCAAGAGATAAATTCCTTAATTTCTAAAGTATATTTTTCATCAATGGGGTTGCTAAAAATCAAACAGCACTGCAGTCCATATAAAATCAAAAAAGGATACCCAACCAAGCATGTAGGGCCTTGTACTAGCAAATCAACAGAAAAAATTAAAAAAAAAACAAAAAAAAGTTGAAATACAAACGAAGAAAGATGGTAAAAGTTGTAATTAATGATGAGGTTTTAGATCGAGCAACTTCACTAAAAACCAAAAAAAGCAACGATAACTACAGATCCTCAACTAACAATTGAAAACTGCATGGAAGATCAAGAAAACAACCTATGAAGAGTCTGAAAACAACATCGAGTCTGCCGAGACGATATTAGAACCTATCTATATGTATAAAAATCTCGTTGCACGGTGTTTGTTACAGAACTCCTCCAAAACGCCTCGACCGATTTTGATGAAATTATGCTCAAACTTGGTAAGCATGAGAATAGGTTGTAAACTACATACGATACCGTTGTGATACCGATTACGAATTTATTTGTGCTGTTAAATAACAGATGGCGCTACATCGAACTTTCATCCACACATTCGCAAGTAACCTCACTTCGTCTAAAACCGGGCGTTTCGCTGGAGAGCAGAAAGTATTTTTGAATAAGCACAACGAATTATTGAAATACTTCAAATCACACTTGCTCGATTGAAAAATTACAATCACGCTATTTTCATCAATCACCTACTGGAGAGCACGTGTGTAGATTAAATGCGCAAGTGGCGATAGAATTATAGAAGGCGACTGCACAGTGACGGGAGAAATTGTGAATAAAAAAAAACAATAATCTGGAATTCATCGTTGACGCACAGCGTTCATACGACTCTGTTCATGTTCTTCTCCAATAGCATATTTTTAGTTTGGTTAGTCGACAAAATCGAAAGGCCCTGAGTAAATCGATGGTGTAATTTCCTTAGAAATTCCAGATATGTCTACTGATAAACTACTAACCCGTATTCTGTATCTGATCGAGTCAGAATTACCCGAACGGATTGCAATTTTGCTTTCTGTAATCCGTTCGACTCAAGTCCAATCGAGTTGTGCAAATGTGGTAACCTTGCCACACAATACGGCATAGCCGACATTGACCCCCGTGTTCCATTTGTGTGATCCAAAAATGGTTATGGATTTTCGGGTGGAATAAACTGAAAGCGTGAAAATTTTAAATGAAAAATTAGCTCCACATATTAAATGTGTTCTATGTAAAAAAAAGTCACAGGAGGGTTGTGTCCGAGACACGGCCACATAGTTGACGTAGGATTCCGTTAGGTGATCTGTTGATTTTGGATATGTTTGAAGAATTACCTCGTTAAACTCTTTGATAATGATTTGATGGCCCTGAAAAGGGCCGTTTTGTTTGGTTGTTGGGTATTGTTTGTTCACTCGACCAGTGTTTACCGAGTGATGATGACAGAAGGATGGTAAACAGTCTTTAGATGGTGCGTATCAGATAAAAGATACCGAAGTGGAACGAGATATAATGAAAACCGCCCTCTGTGATCCTAGACAAAACCTCCTGTGATATGTATGGATGAAGTAAAGAAAAAAAAACCAACCAATATATAAGATAATATAAGATAATTACCGATACCGAACACAATCATCAATTTTTCTCATCAGTAAAAACATGTAGAGAAAACATACTTGGAATGGAGAAAGTAATTTTCTTTTATGATTTTTACTTTCTAAGTGTTTATTCAACCCAATGCGAATTTTAATTGGACTAACAACACGTAATACTATATGTAGAGCATATGGGAAATCACATTTTCTACTATTTTTCATGCCGTACAAACTTTTATTGGGTGAAAATGAACACAACAAAATAGACAGCTTAAATCGAACGACCCGTTCTCGAGCGGGAACACACCTTTGTTTTCATTTATGAGAATTGAAATAAATCGTTTCATATATCAAGTCATTTTTAACGCAACTGCTACCATATACAATTTTACACTTACACTTGTGCTATATTTTTCACAATACACGATCGGTTATTGATATGAAATTTCACGAAGCAATCAACATTAAAGTTCCAAATTTAAATTTTATTTGCTAAAATTAATCGTATCACTCACCTTACTTTCAATACAAAAATGCCCCCGACTTGCATATATTTGCAATGTCGATTTGCCCCAGGCAGCTTGGTTTTGACGTCTCTGTTAGTGAATACATTTCGGCGGGAACAATAGTTCCCCCTACATTCATGTATTTGCAAACCGATTTCCCCCAGGCAGCTTGGTTTTGATATCTCTGTTAGGGAACACATTTCGCTGGGAGCGAAAGCTCCCCCTTCTTTCATGTATTTGCAATGTCGACTTCCCCCAGGCTGCTTGGTTTTGATGTCTCTGTTGGGGAACCACCGCATGTGTCGTCAATTTCGACCAATCAAAAGTGGGTATTTCCGTTAGGATAGGGGTTGAGATTTTCCAATTGTTCAATAATTAGTTTCATAACATATATTATTTTCTTCAATATAAAAAAAAATTATGGAGTGCCGAAATCGATTGACGCAAAAATTTCATCAATCCATCAAGAAATGACTGAGCAATAAGCGTTTGAAATTGGACAATTTTCACAATGTACTCGATTTTCGATTTTCAATTTGTACCCCAATATGTTCCCGAAAGACGTAATCCTACGCCAAAAGTAATACATTCTCTGCAGGTGGGGAGAATTGCTCAGCTATTGTAGTATTAAGTATCATTAGGGCACTCATGTTCAGGCCTGTTGATAGTAATGAATAAATGAAATGTAATGCATCAATGTTGAGTTCTGCAATTTTATGAAAAACAATAAATACATTTGCAAGTCCATGAATTAAGGAAGCAATATAGCTGTATTTTAAATTCAAAATTAAAAATTCTATGCGCTACCAAACAGGCCGGTACATCAGCTCCATTGAAGTTGTCTGACGTATCGTTGGACCCAGTTCATGAACACTTATAAATCTTTAAAACGGCAAGCGCGTATTTTCCAACAACGAGACAATAATTGAACGAAATTGATATTGGTTTTCTTCATTCCATTTTTCTACTCCACGACCTTTAGGTCTTTAAAACATTCAACACGCTTATAATAATCTATATATATATATATATATAAAAATGGATTTCTGTCTGTCTGTCTGATTCTTATGAACTCGGAAACTACTGAACCGATCAACATGAAAATTGGTATGTAGGGGTTTTTGGGGCCGGGGAAGGTTTTCGTGATAGTTTGAGACCCCTCCCCCCTCTCTAAGGGGGGGCTGCCATACAATTAAACACAAATTTCTACATTACTCGGGACTTAATCAAGCAAATGAAACAAAATTTGGCATGTGGAGGTTTCAGGGTGCAATAAATGAATTTATGGTGGTTAAACTCTTCACCCCCCTCTCTAAGGGGGGGCTGCCATACAAATTAAACACAAATTTCTGCATTACTCGGGAATTAATCAAGCAAATGAAACCAAATTAAGCAAATTGAGGTTTTAGGGTGCAATAAATGTTTCTATGGTAGTTACACTCCACCCCGTTCTCTAAGGGGGGACTGCCATGCAAATGAAACACAAATTTTTGCATTACTCGAGAATTAATCAAGCAAACGAAACCAAATTTAGAATGTGGAGGTTTTAGAGTGCAATAAATGTGTTTTTATTGTGTTTGAAAATAATCTGATATTATAAGGATGAGTTTTGTTAGAAATACTAGGAATCTCATAGTAAAAAGTAATTTCAACGGGGTCGATTAGAAGATCAATCAATGAATAGTTCTGCGATTGGACCAATGAACTTGCTCATAGTAAGAAAACGTGAATGTTTGAAGGTAACAAAATAACAAAATAACAAAAAAAACTAATGTTGGGCGAGACGAAGTTTACCGGGTCAGCTAGTACATTATAAATGTTTCATTTAACACCCAAAATATTCACTAGAATAATTTATATGGCAGAACAACGTTTGCCGGGTTAGCTAGTAACATATAGTATTCAAGAAATCACAGGCGTAACTGATTATTGTTTTGTGAGTGTAGTAACTAGAATAACAAACAAGGATAGTAGAAAAGAAGTAGATTAATTGACATATCCGAGCTACAACAGCTTCTGGAACAGATTCTCGAACATTTTTTAATAATGGGAGTTATTGATGCACATCATTCTTCAACATAAGCTGTCGTGCTTCCTATCCTGCCACTAGCAGGACCTCGAATGGTCTTAGAGCAGCCAGATACGGAAACATGTGAATCGCAAGGCCAGATCCAGCAGTCAAATACTGATCTGCAGCCTAGCTTGACCAGAAAGGTATTAAGTATATGTATTCAATATCTCTTCGACTCGGGTCGAAGTGATAACGAATTGTTCTGGGCCAGTTGTGAATATGATAATTGGATAGTTCAATTTGACATGCTTTAACCTGCATTTCAACCAGATTCGATACACTAGATTCTGAAAAAAAACCTATCACCAGTTTCAGAGACTGACCACGCGTCTAACTGACAATAGCATAATAACCACTGTATTGACATAAAAAAAAAATCTTTAAATGAACCCTCACCAAGTGTCCCAACTCGAAAATCCGATATTTTTTGGCCTTCCAGAGTAGGGTCCCTCCTTAACCCTTTAACTCCTTATTTTTACGTCAGAGCCGGATTGGTGCATATCTAATATGCACCGATTCTTTGACCGTAATATTGAAAGCACTATCGAAAATAGATTAACCTTACGTATTTAAATTCACCAGTTCCGAGTTAATTGAACTATTGTTCTGAAATTATTGAAAATAATGCTGTTCACTGAATATTCTATAGGATCCGATACCCTTGAGCAGCAATCTTCCACAAAACGAAAAAATGGATTTAAGGAAGAAATATGATTTATTTGCGTGTAAAGCATTCAACATAGCGGTATGATTAGAAATAGATTCTGTATCTGCCCGTTTGAATAATGCGTTTTATGGAACAATACAAATTACTACCAATTTTATAATCTGTAGATTATCAAAACAAAATCTGCGCGATGGTAAAAAACGGGACCTTCAAGACCTTCACCGTCTAACCCTTCCTTGAACATTTCCCGACACAAATCACGTCCTATCATCATCCATCCACCAGTTAAGGGTGATTCGATTTTGTGTAAGAATAGAAAAAAAAAATCTCATGCATATTCAAACAAGACATCTCACCCTGCATTCTCCCTATCGACTTCCCTCCGCCCCCTCGTCATGCCAGGCACGGTAATTTGTCGCACTTTTTCCCGTTTAAGGTAATTTTCTGCCCGAGCGCCATAAATCAACCCCGAAAGATAAATTACTCGAACTGAATGGCCACGGCCGGATCGGCGGAAGGTGAAAAAACCCTTCTGGAGATGGAGTGCAAGGTGGGAAAAAAACAGGGAACAAACCTTGTCACAGAAGAACAGAAGAGACAAGGAGACACACAAAAAATCAACTAATAAAATTATGATCTATGACCGGAAAATTATTGAAATTTATTCTCTCCTAGACAAGACATGGTTCGGCTCGGCCCAGATTCGCCTGGTCTGGGCCGTAAACATACGAAACGGGTCGCAACGAAAGAATGATTTATTCATGAGAGAACATCTTGCCTAAATGAGACGACATGGCGAAGGAATTCCCTTCGGAGGAAAGCGATCCCAGACATGGCGCACACGGCTCAGGGCCTTAAATTTCCTGACCTCCCCTCAAGGAGCCATCCGTCCTGTTTGTGTGTGTGTATTGTGTTGCAACCTTCACTTATCGCTGCCCAAAATCGTTAATGGGATATAAATTATGATCACAATTAAGCGGACTATACGTTGTTTGCTCACTTCACTTCGCTTTGTGGGGGCCTTCGCCGGCGTTCCGGGATCGTCCCAAAACATTATTCCGGCCAAACTCCATTATCTTACTCCACGCTCCAATTTATCATCTTTCCTTCACTGATGGAGCACACTCTACCGACGCTGATGGAGATCGAAATACGAACGCAAGGTGCCATTGAGCCATTGAGCTAAAAGGAGAAAAAAGGACCAAAAAAAGAACACATCTCCGATTCGGCTACTGACACGGGGACACGGACAACGCATGGCTGGCCACCGTTCCAATAACGAGTATCGCAAGCTGGGATCACCGGAACGAGTCTCGCGGGAAATAAACGTCACTCGGATTGTGACACACACCCACACATACAGGAACCGTGGCGATGGGGACGATGGTGGCAACCCGAAAATCCTACTGCGTTCGACCGAAATGGAGAAAAAAGACCACTTTTATTGTCTCGAAATGGTCGTTCGGTCGACTTCATCGCCGCAATAAAAATACACTACATAGTGGGGCTCCCTGCAGCGGCGGGGAGGATTGAGGGAAGCGTAACGACCAAGGTTTGCTCACCGGGCGGCTCGCGAGACGAGGCGAGGCCCAGGTAAAAGGACAAAGGTCCAAATTGGGAGTTTATGGCACAAACTGTCGGCCCTGGGAGCTCCCGGTGGAATTTGGCGCGTATGCCGTGCGGAGGACATAAAACAAATTGGATCTGAATGATGTCGGGGCCCGTTTCGCAAAACCGACGATGGCGGATCGTAAAAATTGTCATCTATCAATGAATGATAATACGCCTCTAATGTGCTTGTTTGTTTAGCGAATGCAAATGGAGTCGGGTAGCAATTAAACACAGAAGTGATTTTTTTTCATTGAGTTGAATGGTCTATATATAAAAAATGTAAAATGGACGGCTAAATGTTTTGGTAAGCGCAAACCCCGAAAAAGGATGGGTCCGATTTGAGACGTCTTTCATTTGTTGTATTCGTTTCTTCTTGTAGATCGATATAGCTGAAAAAAAATTCGAAAAATTTTCTGAAAACTCTGAAGGAAGGTCGAAAAATTCAGAAAATTGAATTCTCATATGTTCTACAATTACATCATTGTTGTTAGCCTATTCGATCTTTGTTCGAAAGTGGAAATGGATTTTAAGACGAATTAACACACGTCTATATCTTTTATCTATATAAATAAAAATGGAAGGCCAATTCTGTTGGTAAGCGCTAAACCCGAGGAAGCAATGATCCGATTTGAGCCGTCTTTATTTTGTTGTATTCGTCTCTTCCCGTAATTCCCATGTCTTCTACAGGGTTTTCCATTTCGGGCTTCCGAAAGTATACAGCCCTGCGCTGACAACCGTTTGACATAGCTGTCAACCAAAGCGTCATATCGTTAGTTGAATGTCTGCCATTTTACAATATGGATCGTTTTAGCATTGCACAACGTGTTAATTTTGTTAAATTATACTATAAAAATGACGAAAAACCAGCAAATGTTTTTCGAGCATTACGGACGGATTTTGGTCGTCATGGACGGCCTACAGAGCACACAATCGCTAATGTAGTGCGTAAATTCGATCAAACTGGATCCGTAGCGGATATTGTGAAACCTGTGCATAATCGTAATGTGCGTTCGGCCGAAAATATTGCTGCTGTTGCTGCCAGTGTGGAGGATGACCCGAATGTTTCGATTCCACGGCGTGCTCAGCAATTGGGCTTGTCAAACACATCATTGTGGCGAATTTTGCATTTGGACTTGCACCTACATCCATATAAAGTCCAACTGGTATAAAAATTAGAGCGTGGTGACCATGGAATGCGTCGGGCATACGTCGATTGGGTGAACGAACAACAGTAGCAAAATGCTGAATTTTCGCATCAAATTTTCTTCAGCGATGAGGCACATGAGGTGAATGGTGAGCGCTATGGCCGCATGTTAACCGATTTTTTTTGCCACAAATTGAAGATATGGATACGGATGACATGTGGTTTCAGCAGGACGGCGCCACGTGCCACACAACACGACCGAACATGGCCATATTGCGAACGAAATTTGAGGGACGCATAATTTCGCGTTTTGGTGATGCCAATTGGCCGTCCAGATCATGCGATTTGAACCCGCTAGACTTTTTTTGTGGGGTTATGCGGAAGACCGTGTCTATGCCAACTCTCCGCAAACTCTTGAACATTTGAAAGACAACATTCGTGAAGTTATGACCAAGATACCGCCCCATATGTGCCGAAAAGTCATCGAAAATTACCTGTTCCGGATCAAGGTGTGCGAGGAGGCCCCAGGTGGACATTTGAATGATGTTGTATTTCACACATAATGACATAAACCAAACTTTAATTTGAAATAAAAGTTTCATCGAAATTCGAATTCTAAGTGTGTTTTATTTCAATTTACTTTCGGAATTTAAAGTTGGAAAACCCTGTACAATGACATAGTTGTTAGTCCAGTTGCAATTTACTTTTCTTTATCAAACATGCAATCCATGTAACGGGGGAACATGTTATTTGCAATTTCTTCATCAACATGACTCAACAGTCATTCGGGAGTTTGGTTGCTATCTTACTCTACGCCTCGACTATCTTATTTCATTCTTGCTCTTCAAATGTATTTTATTGCATATTGGAGTGAACCCAAAACGAATTTGTTTCTCTCTCTCTCTCTCTCTCATGTATCGAGTATGCATGTATCGATGTTTGAGTTCAACGTGGTTTGACATATACTACAGGTGAGCTAGGTTTTTTGTATCGTACACGAAAATTACTCATACATATAAAATAGCGTGCAGTCTTGTGTTCAGAAACACCGACACATTCGTGAATTTTGTTGATATAAACCCGTTTTTCAGTGTGTTTTTGTCACAAAATTCATCTTTGACACAAAGTAAACTAAAATTTTGTATAGAATTCCTCTCAAACTGCACGCTATTTACTAATACTAACACGAAGTCCTTCATAGCATTCCTGATAACTGTCTTAGTTAGTTGGTTTGAGTGCACAGTGGGTTAACAATATACTGTCCATTAATGGTGTAACTCCTTTTTTGCATCAGCAATCATGTTTTCGTTTCACTTTATATGGACAAAAAAATAAAATTGTGTACGGGGGTAACGAGATTCGTGTCAGAGGGAGTAGGAGTGTGAATTGAAGTCAGGTCGAATGAAGAGCAGATTTGTATTCACGTCAATCATAATAACCATTTGCTAGAATAGATTATCAGTCATCCTCGCTCTTAACGCTCGTCAATTCATTTCTAGTGAATTCAATTTCTGTTGACGGCGAATACTGAAGTAGTCCTAGGCAACTACTGACAGGAGAGTTGATTTTCATTTTTCAACTTCGAAGATTTCGGGTCCTGTCAACAACTCATGATCATCTTCTGCTCATTCAGTAATCACACAACCTCAAAACACACCTCTGGTGCTATCGATCCAAAACATACAGCGATCAAACATTGTCCGATTGAGGCATAACGTCGATTTTCATGAGTCTGGGAAGAGTGTTTTTGAATTTTTGGCATCACACGCACTCTTCATTGTCGTTCCCATGCTTTACCATAGGTAGGTTGAGGTGGTCAAGAAATGTGGAATAATGGTGCCGATGGAACAATATATAATCTCCTCATTCACGTTCCATCGCCTATCCAGCTAGCGAACGGACGGCGACGGCGGTGAGATTATCAAATGGTCTTTCTCAAGGCCGACAGTTTTGTTTATCATTGCGGCTCTGTTCATCGTGTATATATTGATCAATCCTCTGGTTCGATTCGCAGGGCTAGAAGTGGTTCCTTCATTTCAATTTGAAATATATATATATATATATATATATATATATATATATATATATATATATATATATATATATATATATATATATATATAAATAATGCCGTGACTTAACTCGCGGTTTAAAAAAAACTTTTATTTAATTTCTAATTACCCTTTTTATTCGTTTATAACACTTTACATTCGGTTCATAAACCTTTATGCCCGTATTCAACTCGGCTACGCTCAAGACTGAATTCTATAGTCGTATTACAAGGCTTAAATAGACTACATCTGCTGATCTCATTATTTCCGTCGGTGGTTCGAACCTGATCGAACCTTTGTTCGCGTCGTTCGATTGATTTCCGCGGCGTCGGCAAATGTTGGTTTACACGCGCGGTGTAACTTTGACGCCTCTGTCTGTTGCTATGGGTCTCGGCTGGGCTTTTGCTGACGTCTTGACTTCTGGGACGCCTTGGTCGGTCGGTTGTGGTGTAACGCCTCCCCCCTTAGATTCTCGTCCGTCCTCGGACGATCTTTCGAAAAGGACGAGACTCGGTAATGGTCCAAATTCTCCTTTTCCAATGGTTTGTTTAAGTTCCGTGGTGGTTCCAACATGGCTTCGAATTTCCAGAGTTGCTCTTTCCTTCGCTTTGAATCTTCTGTCGATGATATAAATGGTAAAAGAACAGATAATGATTAGCATGAGGAGGACTCCTCCTCCGATGGTTGTTGTCCTTTTTGAACGATGCAGGTCTAACTTTATGTCCTGCAGACTGTTAAGGTTTTCCAATTTGAGGTGGTTGATTTCATTATTCTCCTCTGTATAGTTTAATTGTATCAACTTATTTCCGTATATTGGGAGAAGGTATTCTTCACTATTTCCAAAAGTTACTTGGTTATTGAAGGTGATGTTCATCACTTTGATTGTACAGTTGTTTGTTTCGATGATTGTCGGGGTGTTGATCAGTCTGGAATTGTTGCATGAATCAGAGATCAATACATTTTTGTTTGTGTCAACAAGTATGACTCCTTTCTTAATTTCTTCGACACGGATGGGTTGTCTGACGGGTTTTATGATACATTTTGGTGTTTGGTGATTCAGAAGGTTATAGATGCAATCATCTTCGAGAAGGGTTGTAGCTTCGCAAATGTCGCAAAGTTCGCTTTGTCTGTAAATGATGTCTCCATGCTTTGCCACCAGTTTTACGTCTGTGCTGATTCGTGTACTGTTTATGTTGAGCGTCTGAATGTTGATCAGGTCGAACTCGTTGTCCCCGAGGATGGGTATTTTCACCAGTATTATAATTTCACCTTGGCTTACAATAACGCTTCCTGAGCTGTACTGGAATATTTGATCTAAATAGTCTAGCTTTAGCTTTTGAGCATTGAGTCTGTTGAAAATGTACTTCTTCTCTTCAAATGAAAATAAATTTCTGTTTAAAATGTTGAGTTTAGCAAACTCGATTTGTTCTTCAATATTTCCGAGAATCTGAATTATAGAGTCAAGGTTTACAATCATGTTGATATATTCCAAATCTGCTCTGGTTACCAAAGAATTGTTCCTCTGTTCCACAATCTGTTTATTGATCTTTTTGAGTACGTCTGTTATGTTATTAATTTTGTTTTGTATTTTTTCGTTAATGATTATTTGTCTTGATATAGATTTCGATAGTAAATTTTCCTGTTTCTCTAAAGTTCCCAAACTATGGTTTATAATTTCTAAATCGTCATTATCAGGGTTTCCTGCTATTAATTTTATTGCTGTTCCTAATGCGTTTACTAATGCTCTTTTACTTCTGTGGGAATACAAGCTCATCAATTTACCTTTTGAGTTTTGTATTTTGAAATCTAAAGTACTTCTTAAGTGGTCTATAACTTTAATATTTCCTGCGATTTTTTCAATGTAATTGATATTATGTTCGATAGAGTGGATATTAATCTTTTGGATAATTCTCTCGAATCCTATCCTAATCCTGACTTGTTTTAATTTTATGGCAATTATACCATTGTTGTGAGATAGATCTTTAAGTTTTGTGCAATTTATTATGACGATGCATGAAAATCTGCAACGAGAGTTAAATAATTGATTTATCGGTTATTTCTTTATTCTATTTTTGTGGATTTTAATATTATTGACGTCTTCAAATGTTAGTTCGTTGTTGTGTTTAATCGTTGTTATTTTAAACGGATCTTTGTCCTTTGTTAAACGTTGAGAGTTTTTTATGTATTTAATTTCGCCTGGTTGAAGATCTTCAGGTTTTTCGTTATTCATATTTTGTTGTTCGTATTTATCTTTTCGTCTATTTAGTTCGATTTTAACTGCAGATTGCAGGTTTTTAGATTTTTCAGATATTTCTTCCATATTCGTAGATCCAGAGTTATTAAAAATCAAATTTCGCGGTTGGGTTTTTATTACTGAGTGGAAACTATTATTGTAAATGTCGATGGCGATATTTACTTGCTCGTTTAATGTTAAATCTTTAAATTTTGCTTTGTTTGTGCGGAAGGTTTCAATTAAAGTGGAGTGGAAACGTTCCACGATACCATTTGAATTGGATCCACTTGCGAGGTGTATCTCTATATTGAGATCATTTAGGAATCCCATAAAGTCTATGGACCTGAAAGATGGCTCTTGGTCACTCACTATAGTTTGAGGTCTTCCAAAATTTCGAATGTGTTCGGTTATTGCGGTTTTGATATCAACTATTGTTCTTGTGCTTAATGGAATCGCGTTTGCAAATTTTGAAAATGAATCAACTATGGTGAGCCACTTTTGACCTTTTAGGAAGAAAATGTCAATGTGGACTCTGTCGAAAGGTTTCTGTCCAAATGTGCTTTTTCTAATTAGTTTGGGTGGATTTCTGTCATATTTGGCTTTTTTGCAAATATCACAGGAATCGACATAAATTTTGACCTTTCGATCGAGTTGCGGGAAAAAGTGTGTTTGTAGAATCTGGTTCCGGTTTTCTTTGATTCCTCTGTGTCCGTATTGGTGAATTCTTCTTATGATCTCGTCTTGCTCGACTTCCATTCTGATGTCCTCCAACATGGTCTCTGAAATAAATACTTTGTAAATAATATTTGAGGAAAAATGTTTTTTATACGTCTCCTGCACTAGTTGTGCTAATGAGATAGGTACTTTTATACAACTCAAACCCTTCGGATTCAGGGTCCGTTTCAACGTTTCAACTATGTCTTCTTCGGTGTATGTTCTTTTTACTATTGTGTGTCTGTGATATTTTGGAAAAATTTGTTCGTAGGCTGCAAGTTCTACATTTCCTATTTTGAATATGACTTGTGTCCGAAAAACGTTGATAGGTTTCTCAGTATACCGAATAAAGTAGTCATCACTCGTATCCGCTGAGTGTACTGTCGTTCCGTCACTTTCGTCGTCTGAAGGTTCGTTTCCTCGCTCAGAAGGTTCAACATTTAGGGAAAGCGATGATTGCGAGTGTGCGTTCAGGTGTTTTTCTATGTTTACGCGCGACAGCGCGTCGGCGACAACGTTTTGTTTTCCCGGTTTGTAGATTAGTTCATAATCGAATTCCTCTAAAGCCAGCTTTCCTCTAATTATTCTGTGGTTAGCGTTCGTGAAAGAAAATGTTAGTGGTTGGTGGTCGGTGAACATTTTAAACTTTCTACCATAGAGGTATGGTCTGAAATGTTTCACTGCCCATACTATCGCGAGAAACTCCTTTTCGGTAGTGGAATATCGTTCTTCCGTTTTATTCAAAGTACGTGAGGCGTATGCGATGGGTCGGTCGTTACCTGCTGGCCCTTGTGACAACACTGCACCAATAGCGTGGTCACTCGCATCCGTTGTTAGTGAAAATTCTTTGCTAAAATCAGGGTAAATTAATACCGGGTCGATCGTCAGGAGTTGCTTACACTTTTCGAAGCATGTTACTACTTCTGGTGTAATTTCGAATTCAATATCCTTTCGGAGAAGTGCTGTTAACGGCTTTACAATTTTTGCGAAATCCTTAATAAATCGCCTGTAGTAGCCAAGCATTCCTAGGAATTGTCTCACTTCTTTTTCGCTTTTAGGTATTGGTCATTGCCTTATTGCATCAATTTTGTCGCTGTTTGGTCGTACTCCCTCTTCAGAGACTGTATGACCTAAAAATTGCGTTTCTTTCCTAAAGAACTCGCATTTGTCCAGCTGAATTTTTAGTCTTGCTTCTTTCAATTTTGCGAAGACTTGCGACAAATT
This sequence comes from Toxorhynchites rutilus septentrionalis, assembly GCF_029784135.1. NCBI lineage: Eukaryota > Metazoa > Arthropoda > Insecta > Diptera > Culicidae > Toxorhynchites > Toxorhynchites rutilus. The sequence goes on along the minus strand of NC_073745.1, from coordinate 327,308,279 downwards.
TTTCAAGTGCTCTTGAAGCGAGCTGGAGAAGATGATGATATCGTCCATATAGACGAAACAACATACTCCTACTAAATCTCTCAGAATGCAATCCATGACTCTTTGAAAAGTCGCTGGGGCATTCTTCAAGCCAAATGGCATACGAGTAAACTCATATTTGCCACCGTTTACGGAAAAAGCAGTTTTTTCTGTATCTTCCTCCGCTAATTGAATTTGGTGGAAGCCAGAAACTAAATCGATTGTTGAAAAATATTTCGCCTTTCCTAATTTATCCAGAATATCCGTAATTTCTGGTATAGGGTATTTGTCATTAATTGTTTTCTCGTTTAGTTTTCGGTAATCGATCACTAAACGGAATTTTTTTCGTCCAGATGCATCGGACTTTTTAGGAACCACCCACACAGGTGACGTGTAAGGCGAGATTGACTCTTTTATGATTCCGTCTTTCAGCATCTTTTTAACTTGCTCCTGCACCTCGCTTTCGTACACGTAGGGGTACTTATACGATTTGGAGTGTATCGGAATACTGTCCACGGTGCGTATTTTATGTTTAATTTTATGGGTGAATGATAACTTATCACTTTCCACATATAAAACGTCGTTGTATTTCCTGATCAATTTCCTGAGGGTATATTTCTCCTCCTCATTCATATGATCGTCTCTTATGGTGTAATTTTCAGAGTCAACCTTTTTCGGTAGCTCTGTCAGCTCGAATGGGTCAACCTCTGTATCCAAGTCATTGCAAAGCTTGATCTCGTTCGAATTGATTTCCATCGATTTTTTTGTATAATTTTGCACTGCTACAAAGGCTGTGTTATTAGCACTTCTGTAGAGGCCTGGCAAGATAGAAAATTTTCCGTGAGGCTTTTCTTCCTCTATAAGAAAATCTCCATTTTTCTTGGTTTTCAATTTTATGAACTGATATTCTTGTTCATTTAAATTGATTTTATGTTTCTCGGGAAATCTCTTTTTCATTGCGAAAGTTTTTCTCCCGATCTTCAATGTATTTTTACTGACGTCGATTTTAGCATTTAAATTTCTCAATGACTCGTATCCGATGAGTCCATCGAAAAATTTATGAAATTTGAAAATGAAAAATTTCAGTTTTTTATTTATAAGAAATGGGTCGAAGGAAGCGGATTTATCGATTGTAAAGGTTCCCTTAATGTTGGTTACTTTTGAAATCGGTTCTGTTTTGCAGTTTTCTATGTTTACATGCTCGGGTGATATGTAATTTTTGTTCGCTCCTGTGTCGATCAAAAATTTCATCTCGCCTTTGGATGTTGCAATGGTGATGTAGGGAATAAAGTTATTATCGTTCATTATTTTTCTTTTTGTAGCGCCTCGGCCACGTGAAAATTTAGTTCATCGTTGACGAAATAATCGTCATCTTCCGAATCGAGGACGGATTCGTCCAGCTGTTCCGAAGTGTCAGGTTCTGTTTGATGATTTTTGCTGTGTTCTGCTGTTTCGTGGCTGTTAACCTCTGCCCGCGATTTCGCTGTCCTCATCGAGACATCGTCATCTGGCGGTGGAGCTCTAGCTTTGAATTTCGCAGACCCGTATGGTTTTTGATTATGCAAGTTATTGTTAGAATTTGAGGTGGATGGCTTCGCGTTAAAGTGATTGCCATTACTATTGGGGTTGGGAGACGGTTTCGAATTATGTGAACCGTTACTATTGTTGGATCTGATATTTTTATTTGTGTCAGATGGTTTTTGGTTTAACTTCTGCCTATATGCAGCGTTGGCATATTGTATGGTGATTGCATACGCTTCCTCCAGACTTTTAGGTCTGTAGCTTCGCACGTGCATAGACAATTCCTCTGTGAGCCCATCTATGAATCTAGTGAGAGTCATAAGGCTCACTAGATTATTTATTGCTCTTGTAGAGTTGTTATAATCATCCATTGTCGCTGCTGTGGATTTAATAGCAGTGTCTATGGTTTTGATTCGGTTGTAGTATTCAGTGATGGATTTTTTTCCTTGGTTTATATAAAACAACGATTGGATATGAGATGTCAAATCTCTCCTATCGCCGTATGAATTTAGAATAATTTCTTTGATTTCTGCCCAACTGTTCGGGTTGCCGGCAGCAATCAAAATTTCTTTGGCCTCTCCCACGATTTTATTCTTTACCGCTCTGACCAATTGGCTGTAGACCGGATCATCTCTGTATCTTTCAAAAAGATGCAGGGTGTTTTCGGCGTCTTCAAGCCATGCGTTTGTTTCCCGTTTGTTTCCGGAGAATGTTGGTAAATTCTTAATAGGATCCGGAGTTCTAAACTGCATAAACGGATCCTCCGCTTTTGCTTTAAGTGTTCTCAATTGCCCAATCAGTTCGTTCTGATTGTGAGTTAGGCTCCTTATGTGTTGGAGTAACCCTTGAATTGTTATTTCTTGTTGCGGAATTGGTGCATGATCATCCAATTCCGGGGCCAGAAGTTCCGGAGAAATCATTTGCTCCCGCTCGGCCATTTTAATAAATTTGTTTTTTCAAAAGAGTTTGTTCTTTTGGCTGTCTGCGCCGCCGACAGAGGATACAGCGCTCTGCACTTGGCGCAAGCGGAGTACCAACTCAACTGCAATCTGCAGACAGTGGAGGAGAAGATTGCAGCTTGGAAGCAGAAGGCAGTGCATGGTGCCCACCCCCATCAACTGGACCGGCCACACGTCGACAAGGCCGCATCTAATCTGTGGCTAACGCGTGGTGAACTCTCTTCAGTAGTAGAAGCCGACATGATAGCCATCCAGGACAGGATAATGCCGACGAGAAACTGCAGGCGGTACGTCTGGCATCAAGACGTTGATGACATTTGCCGGATGTGCCATCAACCAGGTGAAAACATAGAGCACATTATGGGAGGCTGTCCCGTTTTGGCCAACGCAGCCTACACCGAGCGCCACAACAACGTGGCCCGTATTGTTCATCGACAACTGGCGCTCCAATGTGCTCTACTGGAAGACAACGTACCAAACTACCGGTACCTGCCTGCACCTGTCCTGGAAAATGACCGTTTCAAGCTGTACTGGGATCGCACTGTTCTGACCGACCTCTCGATCCACCACAACCGGCCAGATATAATGGTTTACGACAAGAGCGACCGCAAAGTCACCATCATCGATGTCGCTATTCCACTGAACCAGAATCTGGAGGAGACCCACGGTCGCAAAATCTGCAAGTACCGACCATTGGCCGTGGAGCTCAAGGAACTGTGGGGGCTAAGGGAGGTCCCAAGAATTGTTCCAGTCGTTCTCTCTGGAACTGGAATTATCCCGAAGACACTTCTGGAAGCGCTAAAGGTGTTGAACATCGAGAAGGAATTGGCCGGCATCCAAAAGTCGGTCATCCTTAGCACCTGCGCGATTGTCCGACAATTCCTCGGTCAGGACTAAAACAGCACGAGCATGCAGATACGTGCATTCCGCAGAGCCTAGTCCCCCTTTGGCATTCAGAAGCCCGGGGGCAGGTGAAAATTCTGGCTAGGTTCGCCTAGTTAAGAAGTGAGATAAGTTTGTTCTTTTTTGGCAGACTTATCTCACTTCTTAACTAGGCGAACCTAGCCAGAATTTTCACCTGCCCCCGGGCTTCTGAATGCCAAAGGGGGACTAGGCTCTGCGGAATGCACGTATCTGCATGCTCGTGCTGTTTCAGTCCTGACCGAGAAATTGTCGGACAATCGCGCAGGTGCTAAGGATGACCGACTTTTGGATGCCGGCCAATTCCTTCTCCATATTCAACACCTTTAGCGCTTCCAGAAGTGTCTTCGGGACAATTCCAGTTCCAGAGAGAACGACTGGAACAATTCTTGGGACCTCCCTTAGCCCCCACAGTTCCTTGAGCTCCACGGCCAATGGTCGGTACTTGCAGATTTTGCGACCGTGGGTCTCCTCCAGATTCTGGTTCAGTGGAATAGCGACATCGATGATGGTGACTTTGCGGTCGCTCTTGTCGTAAACCATTATATCTGGCCGGTTGTGGTGGATCGAGAGGTCGGTCAGAACAGTGCGATCCCAGTACAGCTTGAAACGGTCATTTTCCAGGACAGGTGCAGGCAGGTACCGGTAGTTTGGTACGTTGTCTTCCAGTAGAGCACATTGGAGCGCCAGTTGTCGATGAACAATACGGGCCACGTTGTTGTGGCGCTCGGTGTAGGCTGCGTTGGCCAAAACGGGACAGCCTCCCATAATGTGCTCTATGTTTTCACCTGGTTGATGACACATCCGGCAAATGTCATCAACGTCTTGATGCCAGACGTACCGCCTGCAGTTTCTCGTCGGCATTATCCTGTCCTGGATGGCTATCATGTCGGCTTCTACTACTGAAGAGAGTTCACCACGCGTTAGCCACAGATTAGATGCGGCCTTGTCGACGTGTGGCCGGTCCAGTTGATGGGGGTGGGCACCATGCACTGCCTTCTGCTTCCAAGCTGCAATCTTCTCCTCCACTGTCTGCAGATTGCAGTTGAGTTGGTACTCCGCTTGCGCCAAGTGCAGAGCGCTGTATCCTCTGTCGGCGGCGCAGACAGCCCGGTATAGCGCGTTTTGGTTGGCGCGTTCTGCGAAGTACTCGCGCAGTTGTCGTACCTGGGCAACACACAGTGCAGATATGTCGACTATTCCAAGTCCCCCTTCTTTGCGTGGCAGTGAAACTCTCTCCAGTGCCGATTGAGGATGGTGCATTCCGGCCTCTTTAAATGCTTTCCTCATCCTCCTCTCAAGGTCCTCTAGGTCAGTTTTGCTCCATTTGACTACACCAAAACTGAAGGTCAGCAGGGGAACCGCGAATGTGTTGATCGCGCGTACCTTGTTCCCCGCGTTGAGGAAAGTCCTCAGGACACAGTTCACTCGACTCAAGAACTTGTCTCGCAGCTCCGTCTTGATGTCGGAGTGGCGAATCCCGGTGAGCTGTCGGAATCCAAGATATTTATAGGATTCGCCACGAACCATGTCTCTTATGAACTCGCCGTCATAGACCTCGTAACCTCCGGATTCGGTAAGCTGCCCTTTCAGCAGATGGACACAGCGGCACTTGTCGAGGCCGAACTCCATGCAAATGTCCCTGCTTATGTCTTCGACAACCCGGATAGCTACACCTAGACGCTGACGTGAATCAGCGTAGACCTTGAGATCATCCATGTAGAAGGTATGGGTCACTTCTTCGTGGGCGCCGTCGCCATACCTTATTTTATAGCCATGACCGTTTCTATTGAGCGTCCTACTGAGGGGGTTCAATGCCAGACAAAACCAAAGCGGGCTGAAAGAGTCGCCTTGGAATATCCCCCTCTTTATCTGCAGCGTTCTAGACTGCAACACATTTTCCCCATCACTGAGGTGCAGAGACGTACTCCACTGCCTCATCGCATGCTGCAGGAACCTAACGACGAAGGGATCAATTTTGTAGAGCTCCAATACCCGGACGAGAAACGAGTGAGGTATGGAGTCATAAGCCTTCCTGTAATCGATATAGGCCATGCTTAGGTTCCGCTGGTTATAAACCGCCTGGCCGACTATGGCTGCGTCGATGATGGCCTGGTCTTTGCAGCCATGCGTATTTTTTCTGCATCCTTTCTGCTCTTCTGCGATGATGTGATGCTGTTCGCAGTGAGCAGAAACTTTGGCGGTAATTATGCTGCTCAGTATTTTGTACAGACTCGATAGGCACGTTATCGGTCTGTACTTTGATGGGTTCAATGTGTTGCTGTCTTTCGGGAGGAGGAAGGTGACGCCACGGGTGGCGAATTCAGGAAGGTTGTGTGGGTCACGTAGCACCTTGTTGAAGCACTCAGCTATCTTTGGATGTGCGACGGTCAGCTTCTTGTGCCAGAAGTTCTGAACACCATCGGGACCCGGTGCTGCCCAGTTCCTCAGGTACCGCGAGGCTTCGCGGACATCGTTCTCTCCGACGATGATAGCTGGCATCTCTCCAATTTCACCACAACTCTCCTCCTCCCGTCTTAACCACATTTGCCCGTCGCGATGTTCTACTGGGGTCTCCCAAATACCAGCCCAGAAGTTCGTCACATCGCTAATATCTGGCAAACCTTCGCGGTAGTCGGGCTTCTCGTCGCTAATGTGGTCGTAGAACGCTTTCTCGTTATCTCTGAACATCCGATTTTGTTCCTGGCGCTTTGCAGAGTCAGAGTAACGTTTCAGCCGTTTTGTAAGGACGCTCAATTGCTGTACCAGTGTGTCGAGTTTTTCCGTCAGCTGGTGAGCTCCCAGCTGGCGAAGTTCAGTAGGCCGCACGATCACAGCAACTTGGCGACATAATTTCACCGATCTGCTGCCTCTTTTGTACGCCATCAGTCTTCCAATTGCGGCGCGCTTGTTTAGGATCCGTTGCTCCAATCTCCTTCGCCATGGAGGCTCACGCCTTTCACGGAGATGTTGGAGCAGTCCGCCTCTTGGCCTAATACGGTATCCTAAACTTTTGGCGGTCGCCACAGCAGCGCAGTAAACTTTCAGTTGCAGCTCCTCCATGTTCTCAGCATCAACCAAGTGCAGCGGAAGAACGTGCTCGTTCATGAGCTTTACTGCACTTGTCAGCCTGCGGGAATGCTGCAACTTCGGGATCCTGGGGCGCGACAATGGGTCTGTGTCGCGGAACTGTGAGATCGCCTCGTCGTAGTGGAAGACCAGATCGCGTAGTAGTTGTTGATCTGGCTGTGGGTCTTCCGGCTCAGGGGGTTGTTGTACTGTGGCCTCCACTGGTGCTGATTCGCGTGCCCCACTCGCGAATGAATTGCTCAGCCGTACTGAACTTCGTCTCGACACATCGCTTGCTCTGTTGTTCCTGGAGCTTATTTCTCTCTGCACCTGCTGCTTGATCTCGTCGATTTGCGTTTGGGAGAGCATGTTGTTGCGTACTATCGCTCTACGCCTCGCGTTCATCGCGTTCTGATCAAGCCTCCCAACGAACTCTGGATACGCTTCCTCGAACATTGTTAGTATTCGAGGGCGACCACTCATGTCCGTCTCCAAAGCAGTGCAGATGTAATAGGCGCGGATCACGAATTCATTCATTTCGTGTGTCCACATGATCCGGCGCCTAGTGGTACCCACGAGTGTGGACGACTGCCGTCTGGCAGTCACAACACGCCTCGTAGGCGCAGCGTTTCTTGGGTGATGTCGATGGCTGCTGTTTCCGTGTGGCGGTAGCTCTTCGGGTTGAACCCGGCTGGTGGCCCGCTCTTGCACATCGCCCTCCAGCCGCTGGCCGCTCGCTCTTACGCCCGTTCCAGGACCAGCTCCAGTTCGGGGACCCTCCTCGGGTGATCGCATTCTAATTATTCTTCGTGATCGTAGCTCCATTTTATTGGGTGTATCTCCTTTGCCCGGGAGACAGCGGGTTGGCAAGGCCTCCATGACCCGGGAGGCCTTCCCCGGGAGAGATATAGCGCTCTGACTCGCTCGCACCCCCTCACTTAGCCACTTTCGACACCCGTTCTCGTAGCCAAGACCAGGTGTGTGTTTCCAGTTCACGCCCGATCTAAAAATGTCGTCATATGATCTTCGTGGAGGCGTGAGATAGGAACATTTGAGACCAACAGGCAGGCTCCTACCCTATGTTGATCCCCATTTGAGAACCCTTTTTTTTTTTTCTTTTTTTTGCAGACTTATCTCACTTCTTAACTAGGCGAACCTAGCCAGAATTTTCACCTGCCCCCGGGCTTCTGAATGCCAAAGGGGGACTAGGCTCTGCGGAATGCACGTATCTGCATGCTCGTGCTGTTTCAGTCCTGACCGAGAAATTGTCGGACAATCGCGCAGGTGCTAAGGATGACCGACTTTTGGATGCCGGCCAATTCCTTCTCCATATTCAACACCTTTAGCGCTTCCAGAAGTGTCTTCGGGACAATTCCAGTTCCAGAGAGAACGACTGGAACAATTCTTGGGACCTCCCTTAGCCCCCACAGTTCCTTGAGCTCCACGGCCAATGGTCGGTACTTGCAGATTTTGCGACCGTGGGTCTCCTCCAGATTCTGGTTCAGTGGAATAGCGACATCGATGATGGTGACTTTGCGGTCGCTCTTGTCGTAAACCATTATATCTGGCCGGTTGTGGTGGATCGAGAGGTCGGTCAGAACAGTGCGATCCCAGTACAGCTTGAAACGGTCATTTTCCAGGACAGGTGCAGGCAGGTACCGGTAGTTTGGTACGTTGTCTTCCAGTAGAGCACATTGGAGCGCCAGTTGTCGATGAACAATACGGGCCACGTTGTTGTGGCGCTCGGTGTAGGCTGCGTTGGCCAAAACGGGACAGCCTCCCATAATGTGCTCTATGTTTTCACCTGGTTGATGACACATCCGGCAAATGTCATCAACGTCTTGATGCCAGACGTACCGCCTGCAGTTTCTCGTCGGCATTATCCTGTCCTGGATGGCTATCATGTCGGCTTCTACTACTGAAGAGAGTTCACCACGCGTTAGCCACAGATTAGATGCGGCCTTGTCGACGTGTGGCCGGTCCAGTTGATGGGGGTGGGCACCATGCACTGCCTTCTGCTTCCAAGCTGCAATCTTCTCCTCCACTGTCTGCAGATTGCAGTTGAGTTGGTACTCCGCTTGCGCCAAGTGCAGAGCGCTGTATCCTCTGTCGGCGGCGCAGACAGCCCGGTATAGCGCGTTTTGGTTGGCGCGTTCTGCGAAGTACTCGCGCAGTTGTCGTACCTGGGCAACACACAGTGCAGATATGTCGACTATTCCAAGTCCCCCTTCTTTGCGTGGCAGTGAAACTCTCTCCAGTGCCGATTGAGGATGGTGCATTCCGGCCTCTTTAAATGCTTTCCTCATCCTCCTCTCAAGGTCCTCTAGGTCAGTTTTGCTCCATTTGACTACACCAAAACTGAAGGTCAGCAGGGGAACCGCGAATGTGTTGATCGCGCGTACCTTGTTCCCCGCGTTGAGGAAAGTCCTCAGGACACAGTTCACTCGACTCAAGAACTTGTCTCGCAGCTCCGTCTTGATGTCGGAGTGGCGAATCCCGGTGAGCTGTCGGAATCCAAGATATTTATAGGATTCGCCACGAACCATGTCTCTTATGAACTCGCCGTCATAGACCTCGTAACCTCCGGATTCGGTAAGCTGCCCTTTCAGCAGATGGACACAGCGGCACTTGTCGAGGCCGAACTCCATGCAGATGTCCCTGCTTATGTCTTCGACAACCCGGATAGCTACACCTAGACGCTGACGTGAATCAGCGTAGACCTTGAGATCATCCATGTAGAAGGTATGGGTCACTTCTTCGTGGGCGCCGTCGCCATACCTTATTTTATAGCCATGACCGTTTCTATTGAGCGTCCTACTGAGGGGGTTCAGTGCCAGACAAAACCAAAGCGGGCTGAAAGAGTCGCCTTGGAATATCCCCCTCTTTATCTGCAGCGTTCTAGACTGCAACACATTTTCCCCATCACTGAGGTGCAGAGACGTGCTCCACTGCCTCATCGCATGCTGCAGGAACCTAACGACGACGGGATCAATCTTGTATAGCTCCAATACCCGGACGAGAAACGAGTGAGGTATGGAGTCATAAGCCTTCCTGTAATCGATGTAGGCCATACTTAGGTTCCGCTGGTTATATACCGCCTGGCCGACTATGGCTGCGTCGATGATGGCCTGGTCTTTGCAGCCATGCGTATTTTTCCTGCATCCTTTCTTTCTCCTTCTTTTTCTTTTTTTTTTTTTTTTTTTTTTTTTTTTTTTTAAAAAATCTTACGTACTTTATACGCGCGAGAAAATGTGTTGTTCTACACTTCACTTGTTAATGAATTAGTTATTCACTTTGTGATATATCAAGTGTCCGCTTACCACTGGTGGGGGCTCGCACTTCTGAATTAGTATTTTGTTGTGTTAGGTTTAGATAATTGTTCGTGTTTACTTACAGGAAGATTACTGCTTTCATCTCCTGGAGTCTGGGTAGGTTGAATCGGTTTCCTCGTAGATCGTTCGTTCCAGGTGGCGGGATTAGTTTTCCTAACGGCAGCGAGTCCTTGATTTTCGCTCAGGGGGTCCTCTCGCTTGTTCGTTTGGTTTCTTCAGTAGATGTAAACTTCTCCTCTTTAACTCGGTGGCGGTGCTTCCAGATATCCGCTCTATAAACACTACTCACTTCGTTGTACCACTTGGCCAATGACTGCGCCAATAATGCCGTGACTTAACTCGCGGTTTAAAAAAAACTTTTATTTAATTTCTAATTACCCTTTTTATTCGTTTATAACACTTTACATTCGGTTCATAAACCTTTATGCCCGTATTCAACTCGGCTACGCTCAAGACTGAATTCTATAGTCGTATTACAAGGCTTAAATAGACTACATCTGCTGATCTCATTATTTCCGTCGGTGGTTCGAACCTGATCGAACCTTTGTTCGCGTCGTTCGATTGATTTCCGCGGCGTCGGCAAATGTTGGTTTACACGCGCGGTGTAACTTTGACGCCTCTGTCTGTTGCTATGGGTCTCGGCTGGGCTTTTGCTGACGTCTTGACTTCTGGGACGCCTTGGTCGGTCGGTTGTGGTGTAACGTATATATATATATATATATATATATATATATATATATATATATATATATATATATATATATATATATATATATATATATATATATATATATATATATATATATATATATATATATATATATATATATATATATATATATATATATATATATATATATATATATATATATATATATATATATATATATATATATATATATATATATATATATATATATATATATATATATATATATATATATATATATATATATATATATATATATATATATATATATATATATATATATATATATATATATATATATATATATATATATAGCCACCGTTATGGAAAATCAAACCCACGGATAGAAACACGCATATTTACCTCTTAAAAACTCAATTCGCACTCTAGAAGGAATTCAGGTGAACAGGATAATCTCACTGATACAGGGTGGGCCATTTAAAGTGGAAGCATCTGGCAACCCCATAACTTTTGACAGAGATGTCAGATTAACAAATGTCATACCGCGTTGGAAGCGTCATTTCAGTACAATTTTAACCATGGAACAATACACACCTAAACAACGCGCTGAAATTGTTCAGCTGTACATTCAAAATAACTTCTCAATTGTGTTAACTAAACGTGCGCGGAAAAATAAAAATAAAGTTAAAACATCGCCTGGAGACAACACTATACGTCGATTATATGCCAAATTTATATCGTCTGGTAGTGTTGGTAATGCCAGTCATCTGTCCAGACAACGACCAAGACGTTTCGACGAGAATATTGATGCCGTTCGAGCCAGTGTTGCAGAGACTCCATCGACATCAGGTCGCCATCACAATGATAACAATGATAACAGATTTTTTATTGCCATTTGTTCGTGAAAATGAATTGGACAATTACTGGTTCCAACAGGACGGCGCTACATGCCATACAGCGGCTGCCACGACCAAATTATTGCGCGAAATGTTCCCCGGAAGATTAACATCGAAAAACGGCGATTATGACTGGCCACCGAGATCACCTGATTTGACGCCTCCTGACTTTTTTTTATGGGGATATTTAAAATCCAAGGTATACACTGGTAAACCAAGGACCCTGGCTGCGCTGAAAGACAATATCCGACAAGAAATTGCTGCCATATCGGCCGAAATATTGGGCATAGTGATGGAAAATGCCGAAAAAAGGGCACATTTTGCGGTCAAGGCCAGAGGCGGTCTTTTTCGAGATATCATAATCAAAAAGTAGTTAGAACAAATCTCCTTGGACCAAAATAAATGAATTTCAAAATTTTTTTTTTAAAAATTCCACTTCTTTACTTTGCTATTGCAAAAACAAATCCTTCCACTTTAAATGGCCCACCCTGTATATCGCTACTTGGGGATAAATCATGTATTTTTATATCCGACAACTAGCCCAAATAATGTTTCACTGAGTGCCTTTTTAATACAATTCCTACATTTTCGAAAAGACTATTTGAATAGTCGTACCAAGTTCGTTATCAATCCGTTTTCGGAATTGTTTCCAGAATTCTCTATGGCATCAACCTCTTACCCTTCGATTCCAGGATAAACAGAATCTCGTGTCGGGTGTTTCGAATTAGAGTAAAAAGAAAACTATTCAAATTGCTTTTCCGACAAAAAAGATTTAGGAAATAAAAAAGAGAAGATCTCAAAAAATATTTTTTAGTTCATGAATTCAGAATGGATTCTCAGAATATGCACAAACCGAGCATAGAGCAAAACTTGCACTGGCGAGCAGAAGCAAAGCAGAAAAGAATTATTATAAACAACATATGTCAATCCGCATAGTTGATTCTGATCTTTTTCAAAATTTTTATTCATCAATCCGAGGTGAAGGCTATATGAAAAGGTACTTTGCGTCGGTTTTCATAACGTTAGGTGAAGTTTAGTGTTATCAATGATAGTGGTGGTACAAATATGAAATCGTCTGTGGGTGCAGTGTGTGTATAGAACAAGATATGCATTACGTGCATTGGCAATAAGGACACAAATTTCGACATATGACCAGCATGATTAATGAGTTAACACTCTTCATCTGGTTCGATAAAATCATGCAAAGTATCGGCTCACCAAAACTTTCCATTTAAAAACTTATTTCAAAAGTTCGATGTATTCTAAGATAATATCCGAAATAAGAAAAAGTGAATTGATTTTTATAGTTTTACTGGCATTGTCTAGGGGTTAAAAGTGACATCAAAGTGCGACGGATTTCAAGCCGGATGTGAAGAAAGTATTTTTCAGCGGTGGGAGCTGTGTCTTTTTCAGTGAAAAACTGTAGGTAAAAATTTGTTTCGCAACGATTGCAAAACTTTAACATTTCACTAAGTTCAGTGTTTCGGAGACGCTGTTGACAGCCTGCAATGAACAATACAAATCACGCTTAACTTTTCAATAGGCCCTATCTGTTTTGATCGATTCTCTTCATCGACATTATCTATCGTTAATAACTCAGCGGGAAAAGCATTCCCTAATCTGTTCGATGATCAGGAGTGTAGAAGGGAACCTCGTTTATCGTTTAATCTGTATGCCAGGCCGTGGTAATTGAAAGAGAAAGTCAGTAAAGAGAATCGATCAAAACAGATAGGTCTTAATGAAAAGTTAAACGTGAAATGAATGTTGAAAGTAAATAAGACAATCTGCTCGAATTAGTTTTTTTTATTGATTTGTGAATCGTTCGTACTCCTCACTCAGTGCAATAATTGTATTTAACAGTTTCGTTTTACATTTCTATAATATTTGCTCTCGTGGGCAATGCTTTCGTAGTCCTACGTTAACTATGCGGTAGTGTCCGGTAGAGTCCACCTCGGCAAATCTGATCAGTCGTGCCTTTCGTTCAACACCCGCCATAATGTTCTGTACAGCAAACGTCGAACGTCAGGTTGCTTCGAATTATTTTTCGTTCTCTCTGGTTTTTACGTCTTCCTCAAGTTTCACTTGACTAGGCTGATCAAACGTACCGTTTTTTCGACCGATTTTGACTATCATTATTTTCAATAATTTTATTCGGATGAACATCTGATGAATGAATTCTGGTTTACATTGTTGTATTTGCAGAGATTTCACACAACTTTCTTCAACATGCAATCGATATTGAAAGCTCCATTGTAAAACTTTATAAACATCTTCATATTTACATGATTCGTGTTGGAAAATTGAAGAGTTTTGTGATTTCGTTGGTGAACATGATGCTAAATTGCTTGAGCAGGGTAACACACGATTTCTTGCTGTTGGATCTTCTATCGAGAGGGTTCTTAGTATTCTTGAAGGATTGCGCCCTTATTTTCTTTCTCAAGAAAAGTGTCCTGTTGAACTACGGGATTTAACTGCTTAGAACTATGGTTGCTTACAACCAGAAACATCAGTTGAATTCTTATCAGCGTCAAATCGTCTTTAACTCGACTATCTCCAAGGTTAGCCTCAAACCATGGTCCAAAGGTCTTTACTTCAGTCGGGACTTCATTCGCAACTTCTCCCGACTCATATCGAATCACTGTTCGTTGGACGCGCTGTTATTTCGAATCAATCTTACCAGCAACAATCTCTGCGTTTGTGGCAAAGGTTATCACGACATTGAGCATGTATCACGACACTCTCTTCGGGCCCGAGGGAAACAAACCATTGTGCCGGTGCGGGATGTGTTGGCTCGGCTAGACTAAATCTATCTTTGCCTCAAAACTATCGTTCTCCGTGTGTAAACATCAAAATTGTCCAAATAACCTTATGTCCTCTCCTCTTTATGATAAAAACATGTAGCACTTCTAACTTCTGGTCGTCTACGTTTAACCGATTCCCCAATCTTTTAACCGTAGAATAAGCAAATTGTAAATGTACTTTAGATTTTAAAAAAATGGGTGGGTTATATCTATGATATAATCGCAAGGTTGACGTGGGACTATCTTAGCTTAATAATCATTTGTTTGTATTGATCAAATTTTTGATTAAGTTAAACAATTTCCGAATTCAATATATTTGCGTTGTGAGTAAAAAGTTTAAACGAATGCCATGTCTCTAGTGTCTGCACGATTTTACCAGGTACCTAAGTTTAGAAGACCGTGTTAGGGAAACGCGCTAGAGTCTGCACAAAGGCAAGCAAGTACAAATGTACTCGCAGTTTGCATGTATTTGCAATGCCGATTTCCCCAGACACCTTGGTTTAGAAGTCTTTATAGGTAAACAGATTTCAGTCGGAACAAAAATACTCCCGATCTGCATGAATTTGCAATACCAATTTCCCTAGACACCTTGGTTCTGAAGCCTGTGTTGAGGAAACATATTTTAGTCGGAACAAAAATGCCCCCGACTTGCATGTATTTGCAAAGCCAATTTCCCCACACTCCATGGATTCGAAGTCTGTGTTAGGGAAATACATTTCAGTCGGAACAAAAATGATCCCGACTTGCATGAATTTGCAATGCCAACTTCCCCACGCTCCTTGGATTTGAAGTCTGTGTTAGGGAAACACATTTCGGTGGAAACAAAAGTTCCCCCTACTTTCATGTATTTGCAATTCCGATTTCCCCAAGGCTGCTTGGTTTCGAAGTCTGTGTTGGGGAAACCGTAAAGCGGGCCAATCAAAACGAGGTAGTTAGGGCGTTTAGATGACGCTTAACATTTTACAGTTATTCAATTATTTATCTAATGAAAAATAACATTTCATTAATTGCGATAGATGCGTAGAAATATTCCCTATCAATTGATGCAAACATCTTTCCAATCCAGTAGAAAATGTTCGAGTTATAAGCATTCGAAATCTTGCATTTTTTCCTGTATGTTCAGTGTTTATGTTTTCATTTTACAGTATGAGACAGTATGAATAAACGACTTATACAAAAAATAGAACTCTTCAACACAAAAGAAAAGATGTATTCCTGACTAGTGAACAGCGAAGTGGACTTGAAAGTTCAGTTAATTCAGATAAAACACAGTAAACGAAATCTATTTAAGCTGTGGATAATTTTACGATACTGCGTTGGGGTATATTGAAAAATGAAATTTTGTCTAGTAAACACACAACAGTATAAATGGATTTTATTAAAGTCCATTCCTAATTGACCATTCAAAGTAGCATTAGTAAAAATGTACTTTTTCAGATAAATAGAAACATGTTGTTTGATGAGTACACAATAACTAAAGTAATTGAAATTGATAAGATAAGATGGTATGGGATCTAACAATCCTTGCCAATTACAAATCGTTGGGTGCAAATATTCTCAGAAATGGAAAATGAATTTCTATAATGTAACTCAGCCTATTTATTACATTTTATTTGTGTCTAGTGGTATCGCATCAATTGGAATGATTTTTCCATGATGAACAATATGTGGACAACGGAAAAGTCTCGACTCGATATTGAAATCATAAATAATTGTCAAATAGAACTTTCATCTTGTGGAGGCGATCTGGCGTAGTGGTAACATCCATACCTCTCACGCAGAGATCACGAGTTCAATTCTCACTCCCGACATTCTTCAAAATAAATGGAAGTTAAAGTGACGAACCAACCGGAATGTGTTGAAACTCACTATAATAGAGAAAAAAAAACTTTCATCTGGATTGTGACGAAATTTATGAGATAATTTCCAAAAATCATATTATCTAAATATTCTTGCTTGGTCGAGAACAAAAAGGTACAAAAAGTAGGTATTTTTTTATTTTTTCATAAGGGTGGCCCGAAAAATCATTTTTTCCCTTCTATTTAAAAACTTCGGGTCTAATATTTTGCGATAAGGAACAAAGCTACCAATTTTAATGAAATCTGAGAACCATCGGTTTGGGATGGAATGACTGCATAAGAATTTTTAATTGTTAGGTTTTATTCTCGGTTTCATTCACTCAATAAAACTCTTTAAAAATTGACTTTTGGTTTTTTTTTGCTTACGTGTTCCGTTTTTTAGCCCGGAACTATTTGGTCAGCCTACACTTGACGATGGCACAGTATTCTCTATGGGACAGTGGTCTGGGGTGTTGGATGGTTTGTGATTATGATCATCACCATGATATTATTCTTGGTGTAGCATTCCATCGCCTTTCCACCATAATGGCAGCAAGCCAAATTCGGTCAAAACAGTACGGGTTTGTCGTTTTTGGCGCGGAAAAGCAGCAATTGTTTCACATTCCTTGAGGTAGCAGGTGTGCGGGTTGAAATTATACGGCATCCTTTTGATTTGACATGTATGCTAGTTTTACTCAGGACTACGTCTAACCGAAAGGTATAGGGGGTAAAATGAGAATCTAGCATTAAAAAAGAACGAAAAAATGAAAGATTTCGAACGTTTATAACTCGAGCATTCCTAATAGATCGCAAAGAATTTTGCATCAAATTGATAGGAAATATTTCTACGCATATATCACAATGAATAACATTCTATTTTTCATAAGATAAACAATTGAATAATTGTGAAATATCAAGCATTGTCCAAATGCGCTATGAGCCACGTTTTTATTGGTCCAATTTGTGTTCCACAAATGGTTCCGATCAAAAGGAGCAATCAGACATTTCATCGGCCGATAGATTTCGTCGAAACAAAAAAAATCGAAATTGTCCGAGGAGAACGGTGATATGTGCGTTGCTCCACTTGCTTGGACGCTATTTTAAGAACTGGAGATCAATCACCAGAATGGAAATAAAAAATTAATTCTCCACGCACGCCTTTACAAAATGAGGTTTTCCGGTTTTTTTAATGTGTACTCAAAAAAAAAATCGTCAAACATGTGTTGAATAGATTTTGATCATTCTGGATCTTTACGGATGTCATGTTTTCTCAATGCGCTTGTTTCCCCAAGGTTACGTACACATTCGTGTTCAAAATTAACAGATGAGACGTTTTTTAAGACCCATGAAACAATGCTAATTTTGTAAGGAGGGTTGACATGACTCCCTGGATCAGTGCCTTAGAATATCAACAAATATTCACGAGTAACGAAAATGATTTTTATTTCAGTGTGTATGACTTTTTCTCAGCTTGAAACACATTACCCTCATTATATTGATGACAATAACAAACGAGTTCATTTTGCTCATATTGCTGATGCATGAACAAATTTGCTTCAATGAATGAATTCGGCATTGCGTGGGGTTCATAACTTCGCTGTTATTTATACTTTAAATATCGGAAGATAAAATTGACATTCATCACATTCGAAACGATATTCGTTCTGGCATTGATTTTGAGTCAAAGTTCAAAAATAAAAAATTAGTCAGGCAGGACCATTTAGAGAGCAAAAAAGCCAGAGTTCGATGTAACGAACTGTGCAAGAAATCGCGCAGGAGTTTGTTTGGCGAGACGGTAACAACGGCATAAATAAAAACCAACCGCACACGGCTGCCTCAGGTTAAAAGTAAACAACAGCTGATATTCATTTGGCTGAAATGAAATTCAATTCTGGCATCTTGAATAACCAAGATGAAAATGACACTGGGTGGAAAAATACACTTCAAAACATATTGAAGAACAAAAGTTCATTTGCTCATATTAACTGGTCTAGATCTGTTATTTTAATTTTCGTTTGGAATATATAGGTTTTCGATGCAACCTAGCCCGAAAATCTATGCATTTGAGCTTAGCGAAGATGATTTTTTTCAACACTGTCCTGGATGAATGATTATAATGTTATTCGCGTGAACAACAAGTGAACGTAAGAGAATGCTGGTTGATTCCATGATACCTTTTAGAGACCGGGGACACTTTATTGTAATCAGAAGGAACTGGAAAGCTGCGAAGATCAGGAACCTTTGATTCTCCTACTATTACAACAAAACGATTTCAGAATGTCTTATGTGTGCCTTTCTGGGCTCATTCAAAAGTGAATTAAAACGAAGCAAAAAAATGAGTTTTGAAAACAGCGCAAGTAGGTACAGCGCGGGTCAATGAAAAAAAGAAAGCAGTAAAAAAGTAAACAATAACCACTTATTGACCGCGCAAAGATGAGTTGCGTCTCAATAGTGCATATATAATTTGAGTGACAGAATTCACCCCGTTCAAAAAGTCGTACCGTGCGAAGTATGGTACATTGAATTGATATACAAACAGACGCAAAATATTCCACATTTCCTCGGAAACGCCACTTCACAGTCATCCCCAATTTCACACCCAATTCGGATAACAGATACATTCTGCGAAGCTGACACGAAGCCAGCTAAATTCGCTGCAGCACACAGCCTTTATCTGACACGAAACGCACACTCAATATGTCGAAACGCCTATCACCCATATAAATATCTGTGAGAAAAGAAACAGTAACGGCTGTCTTGTTATATTCCGTCAATATCAATCACCAACGCCTTTTCTTCTCCCCAAACGTTGTTGACCGCCCACCACCACCGACACCTCAATCGGTTTTGGATCGCAGTCGTAAAACCAGCCGCTCCGCACTCCTTAAGGTGACACGTGATACGTAATGTGAAACACCTTAACCCTACCAACGCACCCCATGGGGGTCTTTTTTTCGGGGCGTGTGTAAGTGTGTGCGCAAATATACGTGAGTGGGGTAAAGTACCAACTTAGTAGCTACAATGTTGACATTCGTCTTGTTCTCGAACAGTTCCAGTTGTTTGCATTTTATCCACCTAAACCACTTTTGTTTCTTCTGTACGAGCTAAACATCGACTTACAGCTTTTGGAGGGGTATAGATGGTAATGCCAAGGAGCTGATTTTCTCCAGAACAAATATTAGTTTAACTGATGCCATTATTCTACGGTGTTTCGTTTTGTTGTTTTCATTTTTTTATTTAACAGGATTAACCCTTTGACATAACTGGCTTCTGAGTCGAGTCGGTGCAGGCTTCGGCTTTTGTTCGAAAAAAACCTGCGTGTGTCATGTTCTGCCTTATATGTATTTTTAAGAAAAACACTTCTCCTGAAATGAAGTCGTTAACTTTGCAATTGCAACTTTCATTGAGCGAGGATGACCTTTTGAATACCGCTTGCACAGAACGAAAAAAAACCCATTCCCTCATTTCTTAATCCATTTTAGCCATTTAACCATTTTTTTTGTGCTGACGCGTTCGATTTTTAATTTCGTATTCTGCCCATCCCAACGGGTTTCCCGTCAATTTTCCAACCCACAATATGCTCCTTACGTCGTCTCAATCGATTCTCGCGAGTGGATCTTGAAACGTGCTCTCAGGTTTATTCAATTTTCGACGAATAAATGATATAACGAGCGCAGCAGGATGGTAAGTTCCTTCGGTGTGAACAAGCGTTCCCCCCACAGCCCTTTGTCCTCTCATCAGGAGGAGACCGGTGAATGTACGCCCCCCAAGAAGTGATGGGTCGTAATACAAAAGAGGGGGAGTGGGAGCGAAAAAAAAAGCACACACAGAATAAAATAATAATAATAAAGAAGAGAACCTCGCACTCAAGTGCTATTCCTTCTCCTCCTACGACGAGGACGATTCGCTGCGGGCCAAGCAAAAGAGGTGAAAGGGGGTGTTCTGCAGCCCGGGAAATGAGACCTTGTTATGTTCGTGAGTGGCCAAAGCCATTGCTGTTTCACGGACGACAGTATCGCATTAGCACCAAGGCTTGTGGCCCACTTGTGCTAGCTCGGTGCGCAAGCCAGAGCCTCGGTTCCAGCGCTTGATCCCTGGGAACGAGCGAGCGAAAACCCTTCATCCGTCGTTTGGATTCCCCAGTGTATTCTATCGTTGAACATGAACAAAAAAGAGCGACATTCTCTTCTTTTTTTTCGTCCTGTTCTGGCGAGCGTGTATAATGCCCTCCGGCTGCCTCACCGGGAAAAGCGGGAAAGCCAAACCGGTCGTTCTCCTTGAGAGTAAGTTAATAAAAAGTTATCTCCTGCTTCTTTTTATGCATTCAGTAATATAGCAAAAATTGGCCTGAATGAAAATACCTCCAATTTATGCAACGTTGTCCCTGTGTAAGGCGGAATAAACGCGTTGACGGGAATAAATATCCGAGAGTAAGGTCGCCCCACTTTGATCGCAGGTTTTCCTCCCCATTACCGCCGTTAATGTAGGAGTTGTTAACACAAGTTATCGCAGGTCGACACATTATTTCACAATAAGCCTAATGTTCCAACACCATAAAATCGCCTTACAAGCATTATCGAAGTGTTCTGAGGTAGACGGAGTCAAGCACATAAACGGCTTGTCCACCGTGACCATAACTGCTGTCCAGCAATCCATACGACTGATACCCAATGTCCATCCAGCGCGGGTGGAGGGCAAATGTTTTTTTGGATTTTAAATAGAATCATTATTGGATTAGTGCTGTTTATTACGTAATTCGGAGATCTCTTGGGAGTACTCCCCTGTGGTGAATGGAATTGCTCCGGTCGTACTCCCAGGAGTTATGGAGTTATTTTTATTTGTCTGTGATTGGGGAAATAGGGCTGTTAAAGGGAGTGAATTTTTGTACTGAGGAGGCAACGGGATTCATTGTTGGCGCTTTTGAAACCGTCACAACATGAATGGAAATTCTTATATTTTGAAAACGTAATATCTGTACATATAAAAATTGATTTCTGTCTGTCTGATTCTTATGGACTCAGAAACTACTGAACCGATCAACATGAAAATTGGTATATAGGGGTTTTTGGGGCCGGGGAAGGTTTTCATGATAGTTTGAGACCCCTCCCCCTCTCTAAGGGGAAGGCTGCCATACAAATTAAACACAAATTTCTGCATTACTCGAGAACTAATCAAGCAAATGGAACCAAATTAGGCATATTGAGGTTATAGGGTGCAATAAATGTTTTTGTGGTAGTTAGACTCTCCACCCCCTTCTCTAAGGGGGGGGGGGGTCTGCCATACAAATGAAACACAAATTGTTGCATTACTCGAGAATTAATCAAGCAAATGAAACCACATTTGGCATGTGGAGGTTTTAGGGTGCAATAAATGTTTCTACGGTGGTTCGACACTCGACTCCCTCTCTAAGGTGGAGCCGCCATACAAATGAAAGACAAATTTCTGCATAATCCGAAAACTAATCAAGCAAATGGTGCTAAATTTGTCTGGCCAACATGCGAATGTTTTAGGGGACGTGAAACGTTGTGTTGCTGCCAATGTTGATGATTGACGAGAGAATCGACGAATGCATCCAACTTTTTTCAGCATGTGAAAACAACTTCTTCAATCAATGTGTTCGTCTCGCATCATACGATACCACTCAGTGAGTGAGCGAATCCAAACATGTGGTAGACAAGTTCATTCTGTCTCGTAAGTAGAAAGAACAGCAGCTCTGTCGACCAATGAGTCACTCTCCGTCGATCGGATTTGTGTGCGGATGAGACAGAGAAGGATCGCCGAGCGATATTTTTCCCGTGATTGTACTCATTTGAACAATTATCATACCGACAGCAAGCGTTTTAAGGGCCAATGCAGCAAATGTCTGTATATTGTGATGCATACCGTACAAATATTTATAAGCAGGGCGGCGATTTTTATTCGATCAGTTGTTTTTGAATGTCCCCTACTTATTCTTTAAATTTATCAGGTGTAATACATATTTTAGATTAATGTGGGTTAATTGTATATGCGATAAAAGATGTTATGATTTGTAAATGCTTGTGGTACAGTAGTTTGCTTCCGAAAAATAGCAGCATAAAGGACATTGGAAAACCGCCAGCAAGTAACTTTTAACGACCAAAATAAACAGGACCACCGGTAACGTAAAGAAGAAAACATCGAATGAAAATGTCTGGTGCATGAGAATATACACACAGATATGATATGAAATTGATAGCAAGAATTTTTATGTTATCCGGATGGTCAATATTTACCAGTTTTCGCATGGAGTATAGCGTTTCACCAATCGATGGAAAATAAATACGATACAGTAATCTTCCGAATATACATATTTCAGATTTTGCGGAATGTTTCTTCAGGAAAGAAATAAAGTTCTAATGTAAATCCGAAAGAACTTTTCACACCATCAAATAACGTTACGTTCCAGATTGTATCCATTACTTCTCCCAACAAAACGTTTTTAACCTGTTTTTAACCCTAATATACTCGCGCAAATGGTCTCCCAGACCGACAATCAATAATTATGTTTTAAAGAGGATGAATTAAATCACTTTAAAAACTGAGTTAAGGCGAAGAACACATATTAATAGATTATCACGTATGCTGCAAGAAATATTGAACAGCTTTTCTTCTGTTAAGAACTTAATAACAGAAAAGGTTACAATTATGATTTTTTGGGGTTATATTGAAATAATTTTAATATAAGTTAAGAAAGAGTAAGTACAGGTCGGACTCGATCATCCGGAGTATTTTGGTTTTGATTTTTTTTTTTGATCGAAAGTTTTGAACAATTTGTTAATATACTTTATAAATATGGTTATTTGAACAAGTTTGTACGAAGCTAGATAGAGGAGAGAGCTGGAAAAGGGGTTATTAGCTGGAATTATTATCTATACAACTAGTTTCGATTATCTGCAGTAAATTTATATACGTTGGCAATTCCAAATTTAAATGAATACATCGATTTAATATTTAAACATACCTAATATAATAATTTGATGAAACATGGATGTAGTTAGGATGAGCAATGTCTGTTTAGTATGTTTTAATTCGGTTATCAACAGTGCATCATATGATCTTTCGAATAATCATGGATGTAGTAAGGAAAAGGAAAAGTTGGGGTAGGAGTGTTGAGATTGTTGCAAAGAATACAAAATAAGTGATTAATCTTTGAATCCACTTGGATAGTTCTTTGATTTATTGGATTCTCAAAAGATGTCTATTTCGCATCTTCATATGTTGCGATATTATCGCAGAATAGATTTAATTTAATTTAATTTTTTTCTTGCAAATTATTATTTATTTTGGTTTAAAAATAAATTCACGAGTAACGATGTGCATTAGAGTGCCAATGAGAATGGTCATCTCAAATTTACGAATGGGACTTCCTGAAAAAAAAAGATTACCTCGAAAAAATACACTATACAATATTTTAGCTCGTTCAGACTTTACTTACTGTTGTCGTAAAGACGCCAAAGTTTGAGTCATCCGAACACCGTTCATGCGTTCATGCGTTCTTTTACAGCCGACAACGGGATCAATGGAATCATTCGGTACCTCGTCCCAAGCCTCGGCCACCCAAAACATAGCATCCCTAATGTTGATTCGCTTAACCATCTCATCGAACTCTCCTTGGCTCCTGGATGCCAAGCTTTTGCTTGTATTTGGACTTGATCATTTGAATAATATTTTGGTTCATGAGCTGTAACAAGGCAATGTTTTTTTTTCGAATTTCAAAACATTATTCCTCCCCCATGGGGCGCTAGTCAATTTGTGGCTAAGATACTGCATTGTACAAATAAGTCAGTGCAAATCATAGTTATTTTACGTTTACCGAGAGATTTCCTTTTAATTTTCTTATGATTCGATTATCCGGAAAATTCGATCATCCGGAGTGAAAACAAAATCAACTTTCCGTTTCATCTCTAGTCGAGAGTGAGCAGTCTGAGAAACTGATCATCCATTGCAGACCATTGGACAAAACGATTTCTTCAAAGATTTGGTGTTTTTGCGAAAGCCATCAAAGTCCAGCGCGGATACAACCAGGTTACAAAACTAGAGGGACGAGATCTAGCTTCATGAGGATGCATCGTATGCCTTTTCGAAATTTACAACAAATCAGTCTAGCCAGCAAGTAATCAACTACCCATTCCCTCTTGGATGATGCCTACACACGCTATTAATGATTTTTTCACACGCTACCAATGATAAATCATTGATTTTTGATACAAGTTATCTCAATAGCTTATTTAAATAAGTGCGATCGTTTGCCCCATAGGCTGCGAACTTGTGCCTCCACTATTGGACAAAAATCTGCTTTTGACAATTTGTATTATAATAAATATTGGACAAGCAAAACTCGAAGCATTTATAGATTGCGTTTCGAAGGTTATATATAGTTACTATTTAGTAAGCAAACTGAACCCTATTGGCTTTCCTTTTAAAAGTTATTAGACCACAACTGTTAGGTGCGCACCTGCGAGCATTAGCACATCGAAAAGTTATATTTTCATCGCATCGCATTTTTGCCTTGCGATTCAATTCTTTTCTGAGAGCGACACCACTCTATCACAAAGCGATTCGATCCAAAGCTCTGAGGCTAAGCACCCAATCGGATCAGGAAACGAAAGTAAAGCGACGGCAGAAACTAACGAACGAATCATAAAATGATACAAGCAAGCATCGATGAACACGCGCACAAATACCAAACGATGACTCTCACGCTGTGTTTATTCAGTGTTTTCGTTGACGCGTCAGTTTTCTGTTTCATGAGTGATTTAAAACATATTATTGTGTGCTTTGAATGAATCAAATAAGAGAATTGAACGAGCGCTCGTTGATACGATTGGAACCATCCTTGGTTGCTGCCATAAAAATGAAACACAAATTTCTGCATAACTCGAGAACTAATCAAGCAAATGGAACCAAATTAGGGGGCAAGAAACATTTCTATAGTGGTTCAGGGGGCACACAAACACAAACTTCTGCATAACTCGAGAACTAATCAAGCACAATTTGGGATGTGAGGGTTTTAGGGTATGAGAAATGTTTCTTTGACGGTATGACATCCCTCCCTCCTCTGGAATGGAGAGTGGGTCCCATGAAAATATTACACATATTTCCACCAAAAATATTCCAACCAAACATGACAATTGAAAATTTTTGGAAAACTCTGAAAATTTAATTCCCATATGTTCTAAAATTACCTAGTGACAAGTGCTGTTAGTCCATTTGATGTTTGCGGTAGCGAAATTGATCTTTGTTCGAAGCTGGAAATGGATTTTAATGTGATGAAACGAACTCCTATATCTTCTTCTATCTATACCAATAAAAGAGTATCGCCGAATGTGTTGATAAAAGCAGAACTCGAGGAAGGCATTATCCGATTTAGTTTAAAGTTGAAGCCAAGGAGCGAAAAATGTTACATTGGACGTTTTGACTGCCCGCGTTTGCACATTGGACATATTACGTTGCACGATAAGAATTTGAAACTAACTACTAAACAACAATCCAAAAATCAGCATTTCGTTCTAAAGACAGATTATTATTGTTATCACCCGTTGAATTGAACTGAAATCGATAACAACTACTGTAAGAAACAAAAACTCAAAACGACCGAAGTACGACTTCGTGTTGTTTTGACTGCTTTGTTACTTCGGACGTTTCGGGCATCGGAGGAAAGTGGCGTCCGAAGTAACAGCCGGGTGCTTAAAATCCAAATCTGTACATTGGATATTTTTTGCATCGGCGATAAAAAGATGAAGAAAATAGATACGTGAACGATTGTTTTTGTAATGCATTCAATGATTGAAGACTAATAGCGTGCATCTATTAACTCGATTTGTTTACATTTGTTACATAGGACCTTTTCAAAAGTTACGCGAGAAATCATTGCCAAATATTGTGTCAGAGTTTAAACATTTCTTCTACAACATCGAATACTACTTTCGGGTCCGAGGAAGACAACCCAATGTGCCGGTGAGAGATGTATTGGCTCGGTTAGACCTTGATTACATGTCCCAAATATATGTTTTCCTTAAAACTATCGATCTTAGTGTGTGATTGTCCCTATATCCGTATACTCTCCTTTTTTCCTTTGCGATTTATTGGTCCCCTTGTTATAAACAGTAGAATAAGTTGAAATGTAAATACACTATACATATACGAATAGATTTGAGAATTGAGTGTGATCATCAACATTTTTATAATCGCCTTATATCCCATCCTTGTCCTGAACAATAAAAAAATGTCACCCTTATAAACTCGAGTCAACCGCAAGTACTCGGTTTTCTCCTTACTAACCATAGAATTTGGAAATTGTTTATATATAGCTATAAACATATAGTTAAGAATTCGGCTCCCTAAAACTTATGAGCCTGTAAAAATAAACGAATTAATAAAAAAATCGAATACTACTGGTTGCATATCATAACGTGTTGAGGCGCTCAGCAGAGTAATGAAATTACTCGATGCGTGACACGTCGAAGCGTTTGCAGTAGGTCCGGTCTTTTGGAAACTAAATCATTGGCTAAGAGCTCAACACATTGTGGTCGTATAAAATTTTGACAGGGATGTCGTACTGGTCGGCACTAATTTCCCTGTATCACTGCTCTACATAGCATGTAAAGTCATGAATGATAAACAAGATCTATTTAATGTTTGTGAACTTTAGGAATGTGTATACCGAACAATATGTTTTGACGTAGGATTACGTCTTTCGGGAACATATTGGGGTACAAATTGAAAATCGAAAATCTAATATATCGTGATAATTGTCCAATTTCAAACGCTTATTGCACAGTCATTTTAAAGGGTGTGTCACATCAAATTGCATCACGGAAAAAACGCTGTAGAAATTCGCCCAGTAGACCGTTCCTTTTGAAAATTTTAGACAGTAAAATAAAAACTATTAAACAACTTTTGGCATTTTCTTTTTATTCATACTTCGATCCCAAGCCCGTATGCTCGCACCTTCCTCTTTACCCCGTCCATAAGGTTCTGTACAACATCAGGTTATAGTTTTTTTTGAACAGAAATCCATTTTCTCTTGAAGTCCGCCTCCGATTGGACAACTTTTGGGTTCTTCCGGAGGGCCTGCTTCATAATCGCCCAATATTTCTCTATTGGGCGAAGCTCCGGCGCGTTGGGCGGGTTCATTTCCTTCGGCACGAAGGTGACCCCGTTGGCTTCGTACCACTCCAACACGTCCTTTGAATAGTGGCACGAAGCGAGATCCGGCCAGAAGATGGTCGGGCCCTCGTGCTGCTTCAATAGTGGTAGTAAGCGCTTCTGTAGGCACTCCTTAAGAAAAACCTGCCCGTTTACCGTGCCGGTCATCACGAAGGGGACGCTCCGCTTTCCGCAAGAGCAGATCGCTTGCCACACCATGTACTTTTTGGCAAACTTGGATAGTTTCTGCTTGCGAATCTACTCCGAAACGCTGAATTTGCCCTCTGCGGAGAAGAACAACAGGCCCGGCAGCTGACGAAAGTCCGCTTTGACGTAGGTTTCGTCGTCCATTACCAGGCAATGCGGCTTCGTCAGCATTTCGGTGTACAGCTTCCGGGCTCGCGTCTTCCCCACCATGTTTTGCCTTTCGTCGCGGTTAGGAGCCTTCTGAACCTTGTATGTACACAGGCCCTCCCGCTGCTTGGTCCGCTGGACGAATGAACTTGACAAATTCAGCTTATTGGCGACATCCCAGACCGAACTTCTCGGATCACGTCTAAACTGCTTAACTACGCGCTTGTGATCTTTTTCACTGACGGAGCATCCATTTTTGCCGTTCTTCACCTTCCGGTCGATGGTTAGGTTCTCGAAGTATCGTTTTAGTACTCTGCTGACCGTGGATTGGACGATTCCCAGCATCTTACCGATGTCCCGATGTGACAACTCCGGATTCTCGAAATGAGTGCGCAGGATTAATTCACGACGCTCTTTTTCGTTCGACGACATTTTTCCAAATTTACGAAAAATTGACAGTGAAGCATGGCCAACGTGATCTATACACTCTTATCTGATTATAAGCGAAGGCTGAAGATATAATTCCTAAAAATTAAATTTCTACAGCGTTTTTTCCGTGATGCAATTTGATGTGACACACCCTTTATGATGGATTGATGAAATTTTTGCATCAATCGATTTCGACATTCCATCACAATTTTTTATATTGAAGAAAATAATATATGTCAAGAAACTAACTATCGAACAATTGAAAAATCTCAACCCCTATACTAACGGAAATACCCATTTCTGATTGGTCGAAATTGACGACACATGCGGCGGGTCCCTAACAGACACATCAAAACCGAGCTGCCTGGGGGAAATCGGCGAATATGAGCATGTCGGGGGCATTTTTTTATTGCAAGTAAGGTGAGTGATACGATTAATTCTAGCAAATAAAATTTAAATTTGTAACTTTAATGTTGGTTGCTTCGTGAAATTTCATATCAATGACATATCGTGTATTGTGAAAAATTCAACACAAGTGTAAGTATAAAATTGGATATGGTAGCAGTTGTGTTAAAAATGACTTGATATATGAAACTATTTATTTCAATTTTCATAAATAAAAAGCAAGGTGTGTTCCCACTCGAGAACGGGTCGTTTGGTTTAAGCTGTTTATTTTGTTGTGCTCATTTTCACCCAAGGAAAGTACGGCGAGAAAAATTGGAAAAGTGAAGAAATATTAGAAAAAAGTGATTTCTCATATGTTCTATATATAGTATTAGGTATTGTTAGTCCAATTAAAATTCGCATTGGGTTGAATAAACACTCAGAAAGTAAAAATTATAAAACAATATTACCTTTTCCGTTTCAAATATATTTTCTTTATATTAAAGTAACATGGTTTTACTGATTATTTTTTTTAATTTTTTTTTATATAAATCGTTTATTTTTACAGGCTCAGTTACATTAGTTTAAAGGAGCCTAATTCTTAAATATATGTTTTTAAACTATACATAAATAATTTTCCTAACACTATGGTTAGTAAGGTGGAAAACCGATTACTCGCGGTTTACTCGAGTTTAGAGGGTGACATATTCTTTCAGGAAAGGGATGGGATATAAGGGAATTGTTACAATGTTGATGATCACACTCGATTCTCAAATCTATTCGTATATCTATTGTATATTTACATTTCAACTTATTTTACTGTTTATACCAAGGGGGCCAATCGCTCGCAATGGATGAAAAGGAGGGTATAAGGACATAGGTACAATCACACACGAAGATCGATAGCTTTAAGGAAAACATATATTTGGGTCATGTAATCAAGGTCTAACCGAGCCAACACATCTCTCACCGGCACATTGGGTTGTTTTCCTCGGGCCCGAAGGGAGTTTTCTAAATTCGATCTGGCGACAAGATACAGCTCGCACGACCAAACAACATGCTCGATGTCGTGATAACCTTGACCACAGACGCAGAGATTGTTGCTGGCAAGATTGAAACGAAAGAGAAGCGCATCTAACGAACAGTGATTGGACATGAGTCGGGAGAAGGTGCGAATAAAGTCCCGACATGGTTTTACTGATGAGGAAAAATGATAATTGTGTTCGATATTGGTAATTATCTTATATTACATTGGTGAGTTTTTTCTTTCTTTATTTCATCTATACATATCACAGGAGGCATCTCGTCTAGGATCACAGAGGGCGATTTTCATCATATCTCGTTCCACTTCGGTATCTTTTATCTGTTACGCACCATCCCACGACTGTGTACCATCCTTCTGTCATCATCACTCGGTGAACACTGGTGGAGTAAACAAACAATACCCAACAACCAAACAAAACGGCCAAATCATCATTATCATTATCAAAGAGTTTAAGGTTTAAGGTCAACTATGCGGTCGTGTCTCAGACACAACTTTCCTGTGACTTTTTTCTACGGCAATATGGTTTTTCTGGTTTGGTTTTGCATCGCAAAAAAATAGTTTAGCGTCTTCCGCCTTTTTTTTGTACGAACATACAGAAAAATCCTTATTCTTTACATTCCACGGTGTCGCTATAGAACATGTACGAAATATACCAAACGGAAATATACCAAACGGAAATATACCAAACGGAAATATACCAAACGGAAATATACCAAACGGAAATATACCAAACGGAAATATACCAAACGGAAATATACCAAACGGAAATATACCAAACGGAAATATACCAAACGGAAATATACCAAACGGAAATATACCAAACGGAAATATACCAAACGGAAATATACCAAACGAAATAGCCAAACGGTAGTCCGCGGGCTACCGGTTGCTGGGTTAGGATAGTGTCTCTTCAATAACATTGGGTTAAATAGCCCTTGACTTTTTTCCGTGAGCATTTTTCAATGTATATCGATATTAATGAAACAGGGAGATTTTTTCGTGTAGAGTTCCGTTTAAATTTTTTATACTCAAATTGTTATTTATTTGATTCCTACACATCCAGCTGTTCGATCAAAACTTGTACTAAAATGTTCCAAAATGTAATCCATTATTTTTGGGTGAATCTCAAAACTATTTTTAATATGCTTCGGATTGTCCGATTTGGGTCAAATATGCACCATTTTGTTGTAAAATTTGTTGCCTTTCTAAAGGTAGCTTTAGAATGTCTCTATCATAGATGTCTTGGCCATTATTGACGAAAAACTCTAGCAGTAGATTTTTACAATCTTCTCTTGATCACAATTTCTCATCACTCTGGAAGTTTTGGAATGTTAGAAAAAGGTGGTTATCGCTTGATGCCATGTCCCGGACTATACGGTGGATGCATTAAAATATCCCAATCAAGCTCTCGGAGTTGTGTGGCTTTGCGTTGTCTTCATGGAACACAACACCTCTTCTGTTGGCAAATTCTAAACGTTTCTGGTCAATCGACTTCAAACGGCAGTATAGATCTCAAAATAAAAATAAAAAAAAATTTAAAAATTTAGAAAAAAAATTGAAAATTAAATTGCAAGTATTTTACTTTTGCAGTATCTGCACCATAAACACTATTCACATTTTCAGCGAACTGGCTTGCGTTTTAGCATTTATAAAAGCAAATGTGTAAAATGTACCGAATTTTCTCTTTGTTGACCTCCATTTTTAACACCCTGTAATTCACAAATGAATGGAACAAACAAAAAAAACTGCAACAGAATTTTTTCAGTGTGAAATGTCACCTTAAGGCAATATTCTAGTCTAGAAAATTGAAAAAAAAAATCCTCGATATTTCTGTAGTAAAGGCATTCAAGAATATACCTGGGAAGGACTTATCGAAAATACTATTATTTACCGAGTTAGAGCCATTTTAGTGATGCGGTATTTAACCTGGTGCGGCCATAACAATGAACTTCAAACGCGTTTTTCTCGAAACTAGTTTTTTTCAAACTGGCGTACACGCTATCTCAAGTTCTACTGAATCGATTCTTGTCGAATTTATATGGATATAATCTCCAGGAATCTCTCTATCGAATGAACCTCTAAAGACAATATTTTTCAAATTTTACTATTTTTAAAAGAAACGGGAAACGTAAGCAAAAACGATTTAAACCGCATTTTGTTTTTCAAACGGCCGCCATCCTGTCAAAAAAAAAATGTTTTTGACTTGTCCGAGGTGCGATAGCGGCATCTTTACAGATTCAGAATCTGTTGGTTTTTTTTTTGTCTCAGATAACCAGAAGGGCTGGGATAGTGTACGCCATGGCACAACTTTTTTTTGAGCCCTCTCACTTCATCAGTTCATAACTATTCTAGTTATAAATGTTTTTTCTCCGTTCAATTTTTGTTTTATTGTTAATAGATAGATGAACAAATATTCTTCGTTTTATTTTTATGGAGCTCGAAAAAACGTCCGAAATTCGTGTATCCACACTAGAATACCCCCCTAACAACGAAATATGAAATTGATTGACTATACGAAATATCGATCAATACATTTACCTACCGAGAAAATAATGGATGTCTTTTTCCCCAACCGAATATTAGGACACAAATAATATGCGGTCGTTCGAGGCTAGTATAACCTTGTCAGAATTAAAAAATTATAGGAGGTTGTGTCCAAGATACGACCGCATTGTTGACGTAGAACTACGCTGTTATTTTATATAAGTCGCTTGTTTATACCTTCGGATATTATTCTATAATGCTGTGAAATTTTCGAAACAACTGCTTAGTAGAATCATCTTTGGAATGGTTTTTCATTGTAGAATCAGTTGACGATAATTGATTGATGATTCATTCCTGCCCTCGCAAAACAATACACTAGCTGATCGTATGTCGCAATTTATTTCATGTCAATTCATTGAAAATTTACCTCGAACGCTATTCCGGTGGCCTTTTTCGCAATTGACCCAATTGATGGTTACACCAGCACCATTATTCCACATCTCATAACTAAATCAATATATCTTTGGCACCGAATGGAAACAACAACAATGACAACACTTGCAAGTATCAAACATCATGCTACATGTTATTTAGTATTGCCTCAAAGCAATCGCACCTCTAGGCATCGTTCGTACAACGTAAACCAAGCGCCAAACAAGCGTTCGTCATAGCATGCATACAGAACCATACATTGGTGACTTGAAGCTACTAGGAATACAAATACTTCTCATCATTTTGCGCTATTCTCAAAAGAAACGCTTTTGTTAATATTACTGGCCTCAAAAAAAGTTGCATTACTTTCTCATGCTCGAGAGAAGCGCAGCTGTCACCCTTAGTGGAGGAATTTTTGCTACTGGTAAGCGAAACCTAATCACATACAAAATTCCAGAACGACATTTACTTTCTTGGTGACTAAACAAGCGAAATAAACTCTTTTTGTTAATATCAACTACCTCGAAAATAGTAGCAATGCTTCATTATGATCGATATCAACGCAAATGCAATCCTAGTTGATGGCAGTTTTGCGACTGGCACGCGAACCTAAATAACTTATAATATTCCAGTAAGACATTCAAGATGCTTGGTATTCCCCAAATATTTTTTTGGAGCATAACCTTAATGCCTGCTTCGCCATAACGTCAGTTTAATGCATTGATGCATTCTCAAAGGCACCAAAGAAGCCGTTTACATTTTCGACCGACGCGCCGAAATCGCCTATTTTGCTGTTGTTCGATGCGGTGTCACACTCGCGAAGGTACGGTTCAGTGCGAGCGCTTTTCACTACACCAACATCGCGTGCATCATTAGATGACGCTTGCCTCGAAATTTCATTGCCCCTGGCAATGCGTTCGTTTTTTGCAGGGCTAGAGCCTGCCCCCCTCTTGCTCATCACACACTACGCGAAACGTCTAATTTATGACGCGGAAAGAAAAACACACGATACGAATAACGAACAGAAAAAGCAAACGACGATATCCAAGTTGAATTACCACTGGTGGGGTCCAATCTTAGATTGAAGCGCAGCGAAAGCAAAGTGAACTGGATTGCTCATCAGTCCGATGCCGAATGAAAGTTTGCCTCAGCGAGATCCACTGTTTATACTCAAGGCAAATATTCCCCTTCATTCTTCTACTTTTCCTTTGTTCACGGCGACTTCAAATCCTACGATTTCCCTTTCGTTGGTCGTCGATTAGTTGCTCGTTATAGACAGCTCTGTTCGGGAAAGCACACAAATGGACAGAACAAATGTATGGAAAAATGGAAACGCCTATAGTTTTCATGAATTTTAACCATTTACAAACCAGGGGATTCTAATGTATAGCATATTAAACAAATCTTAGGGAATTTCCGATTCGTTTAGTATGTAAATCGCTAAAATCCGTTCGCGGCAAAAATAGTTATTAACGTTAACTTTATTTCATAAAAACGTGACCTGTTTTCTGATTTGGCATCCTTAATGAAAGACGTAGTTCTACGTCAAAAAGTAAGTCGAACAAATTTACCTTTTGCTCGTATTGTGGTCTCCATCCTGGAAGTGGATCTCAAGCCACCCGATTATCCTGAATCTATATTAATATAAATGATTTGGTGTCCATTCCTCACGATTTAACTCAAGAACGGAGCAACGGATTTGTACAGTATCAGGATTGAAGTGTCTCAGCCCGCGTCAGGTGTATATGTCAAGAAAGAAATTATATACTGCGACAATAGATCGCGCACATAAAAATGATTTTCGAGGAACGTGAGTGTTAGAAATTATTTAAATCAGAAAAGCAGTTGTGGGCGGGACGAAGTTTGTCGGGTCAGCTAGTATTCAATGAATTATTGAATCATTGGCCTACTTCTCTCTAACGATCATTTCATCATATATTTCAATAATTAATATTGATCTAAGATAACGTGGGAAAAAGTATCGGCCAGAATCTGAACAGCTTTTTGTTCTACACGAAAATACGAAAATAAGTAATATATTTGAAATATTGCAGAGTTCATATCGAGCTACGAAGATAGTATTCCTTAGCTTACTACCTTTCGGTCGCAGCTTCCGGTGGGACGATCATTTTTTCCCTCGTAATCAAACGTCCCGCTGTTTGTCAGATTCAGCTGAAATCGAGTGACAAATTACAAAAGCAGCGGCTTGTTATAGGTCCAGAAAGCAGCATCCCCCTCGTCGGCAAATTGCCTGTCGCTAAGATATAGGCAGATAATCGAACTGCGTCCGATCCAACGGAGCGGAAATCTATTTGTAGCCGTTATATCAAATGCGAAACCGACGTCAGTCCGATTCGGGCGACCGAGTCATACGAAAACATACCACACTTGAGCAAATAAATACAGAATCAACATTCCCTGCAGTTGTGTGTTATGAACGGAGAGCGCAGAGGACGACATATTACTTATTCACATTATCCATCCGCCCCCGCCTTGCTGCAATGAAGCACGGGGAGGGGGGAAATAATCCACTTAAGAGAGTTAACACAATTACTCCAGAAAGCTGTCCCCTAAAAGCTAATAAATTCGGCTTAATCACAGTTGTTTGTTACGACGACGATTCAAACCGTTGGCATTTCATGTGATTACATTCCGTTTCTTAGTCTACCCAAACGTAAACTATTTTTGGATGCAAATTCAAATTATCGTCGGTTTCATTCCAACTGCTAGTAACATGCTCGCCTCCAGCATGCTTCCTGCTGTTATCCGTTTCTTTCTCCAGCTCAGAAAAGAGGCGATGAGCAACCTCTCTGCAAGAAACAAATCAAGGATTGCGGCAAATTGTGTTGATATAAATTTCCTCTGCCTTATCGGTGTTTTTTTCTGCTTCTTCTTCTTTGCACCGTTGACCAGAATAAACAACGTGGACCATTTTCTTGGAAAATGTCGTGAAGTCAAGTACTAGTTTTTTTTTTCACTCGACGAGCAGGAAAATTCAATTTGTCGAGGTTATTTAATATTTTACATTTACTTCACCGAGCTCAGGTGTGACCACTTCTAGGCTCTTCCAGACGACAGAATTATTTTCTGTGTGCATTAAAATGTGTGCTGCTCGTGCATGTGTGTCTCGAAGTGCAACACATAATATGAAAACAGAATATTTTATCTACCGGTGACGTATGTACACTTTGACGTAGGGCCTTGATCCCGGCTAGGATCGGACACAGTTAATCCCTTGGCTGCTATCGACCGACCTAACCTTTTTTTTCGGCTCTCTCACACATAAACATCCCCGGCTTCGGAGAAGAAATATAATTTTGGGATGGATTAACCTGAGCAATTTTCGGCCCGAGTAGGTCTTTGGGGATGGCATGTCTGGGAGGTTGTTTTTTGATTCTCTCGTTATTTTGTCGCCGTGTCCAAAAGTAGAAAGTTTATTCGCCGAACGTGATGTACCAAGAGGGTGGGAGAAGCCGGTCTGTCGTGTCGTGAAAAGGGCAACCATGTTTGATTTGTAATGGTAAAAGATAAATTCAAAAAGCTAGAATAAGCAGAAAATGACTTAGGAACAAAAACAGTTAAATGTATTTTGTATTTGTCCTCTTTGTTCCATCAAAACTCCACAGTTTGGTGTTTGAATTTACAGTTTGTGAAAAATATTTTTGTATCCCTGGTCGATTTTCAAATTTTTTGACATTAAATCCACAACGCTATCGCTCAGTGAGTGTAGCTCCAGTTTGGCCTAGTTCAGGCGTAAAACGTAGACGCGAAGATCGCCCTGATGTCGATGTACCAATGGCAAAAGGAATTAAATCGATATATTTGAGCGATCTCTCTGTACCTTCCATCTCACCTGCTGCGCCTCCGGTTAAGTTTTGGCTGTATTTAACGCGTTTGAATCCACTCATCTCTGATAGCGACGTGCAAAACATTGTGTCCCGCTGTTTGGACACCGTAGATCCAGCTGAAATTTTCCGACTGGTTCCTAAAGGCAGGGATACTAGTAACATGACTTTTGTGTCATTTAAGATTGGTCTGGATCCTAGCATTAAGGATTTGGCACTTGATCCGGCCTCATGGCCTGCCGGGTTACAATTCCGAGAGTTTGTTGACCTGGCAAAAAACTAATTCATCACAGCTCTGCGGTTTCTGACGTCACCACTACATCACTGGCCCCGGGACACTCCGTAACAGGTATTGAGGAAGCCCCTACACCGCCCAACTTAGTCGTGCTCTCTTCTAACGCCAGTCATTATCGTCGTCCCGGTCCTACAGTTGGTGTTGGTAAAAGGGGCTTCCTACCTGCAACAGCAGTCAACTATAGTTGTCATAACGAGCTTCTGGTACTTGACAATGGTTCACCTTCTAGCAATTGCTGCTCATCCTCTTTTTTGTTCGATGCCTCTACATTGGATCCGGGACAACCAGTAACAGGTATTGAGGAAGTTCCCTCGCCACCCGACACAGTCGTGACCTTTATCAACATATGCCATCACCATTGTCTCGGTCCTGTGGTCGCTGTTGGTCCAGGGAGCTTCCGGCCTGTAAGTTCAGGCGAGTATACTGATAATTCTGAACTTTCGGCACCTGAAATCCCTTCGATTTCCAGTTCCTGCGATCGACGCTCCTCGAACCTCCGGATTTATTATCAAAATGTGCGTGGATTGAGGACCAAAATAGATGCTTTCTTCTTGTCTGTTTCCGAAGAAGAGTTTGATTTGATTGTCCTGACTGAAACATGGCTGGATGATCGCATTTTCTCAACGCAGCTTTTTGGACCTTCGTACGCCGTATACCGAACCGATAGAAGTCATCTGAATAGTCATAAATCTCGTGGTGGAGGAGTACTGATTGCTATCACGAGGCGACTAACCAGTTATCTTGATCCTGCCCCTATTTCTTTCCTACTTGAGCAACTGTGGGTTTTGGTGGAAGTTAATCACAACACTATAAGTATCGGCGTTATTTATCTCCCGCCTAACAGGAAAAACGATAGTACGGCGATCGACGAACACGTGGAATCCATTGGTTCAGTTTCAGCTCGTTTGAAAGTTCACTATCCTGCTCTTCTGTTCGGTGACTATAATCAAGCAGGTTTGCAGTGGTGTTTCCCCGAAAGTAGTACACCAGTCATCGATCCATTGACATCGCATATATCCGAGGCCTGATGTGCTCTCCTGGACGGATTCAACCTTCACGGTTTTTCTCAAGCCAACACACATCTGAATAGAAATGGTAGATTACTGGACCTTGTCCTGGCCAATGATGCTGCATTACCCATTTCTTCGATTGCTTTGGCGGCTGATCCCCTAATTGATCTCGATGCTGATCACCCTGCTCTCGTCACGTTAATAAGCTTGCACACTCCGATCGTTTATGTTGCACCATCTGAACAAACATCTCTGAATTTCCGTCGAGCCAACTACGCTTTATTGAGTGATGAACTCGCCAATATTGACTGGAATTTCATCGAATCTACCGATAGTGTCAATGTCGCAGTGGAGTACTTCTGTACAGCAGTAGTGGATGCAATCTTTCGTGTTGTTCCTGCTCGACGACCACCTCATAATCCTCCTTGGTCCAATCGCCGCTTACGCGAGCTGAAGCGAAAACGATCAACCGCTCTGCGAAGTTACAGTAACTGCCGGTCATCTTACTTCAAACGACAGTTCAATTTGGCCAGTCGTTGTTACCGTCAATATAACCGTTTTCTCTATAATCGGTACGTAAAACGAACGGAAGCGAATCTACGCACCAACCCTCGTGGGTTCTGGTCATTTGTGAATACCAAACGAAAAGATGCTGGACTGCCTTGTTCTATGTTTTTTGGAAATAGCACGGCTAATAATGATCCTGAGAAATGCAATTTGTTTGCACGTCATTTCAAACGAGTGTTCAACAATTCCTCAACCTCTGCTATGCAAGTTGCAGAAGCTACCAGCGGACTGCCTTGTGATGAATTCAACTTCGACATTCCTCACTTTACAGAAGAGATGATGAAAACCGCAATGCGTAAATTAACGCTCTCGTATGCCGCTGGGCCCGACGGAATACCCTCAGCAGTCTTGAAGCTTTGTGCAGATGTTCTTTGCTCTCCGTTAACAACGATATTCAATCTGTCGGTTCAGCAAAGCGAATTTCCAACCCGTTGGAAATTTTCATATAT
Organism: Toxorhynchites rutilus septentrionalis; assembly: GCF_029784135.1. Taxonomy (NCBI): domain Eukaryota; kingdom Metazoa; phylum Arthropoda; class Insecta; order Diptera; family Culicidae; genus Toxorhynchites; species Toxorhynchites rutilus. The sequence goes on along the minus strand of NC_073745.1, from coordinate 327,269,791 downwards.
GTTTCCGGTGCATAAAAAAAGCGACAAACGCGATGTTGGTAATTACCGCGGTATCACGTCCTTGTGCGCATGTTCTAAGCTGTTCGAGTTAATAGTAAATGGATCTTTGTTTGCTTGTTGCAAATACTATATCGACACACAACAGCACGGTTTCTACCCAAAGCGATCGGTATCCACCAACTTGGTGCAGTTCACATCGTTTTGCTTACGAAGTATGGACTCGGGATGGCAAGTTGATGCTGCATACATGGATTTGAAAGCTGCTTTCGATTCAGTGAACCACGAAATTCTCCTCGCTAAACTGGATAAACTCGGTGTTTCATCAAGAAGTGTTAATTGGTTCAGATCCTACTTATTAGATCGCTCAGTTCGGATCAAGATTGGCCTCTCAGAATCGGAGACGTTTTCCAACAATTCTGGAGTCTCGCAAGGCAGTAACCTCGGGCCGCTATTATTTTCATTATTTTTGAATGATGTTTCGTTGCTGATACCTCCGGAATGCCGTTTCTTTTTTGCTGACGATGCAAAAATATTCAAATTAGTCAAATGCCATTCGGTATGCAAACTTTGGTATGTACCTTTGCAGATTGGTGTTCCAGAAACATGCTGAGTGTCAGTGTCGAAAAATGTAACGTGATCTCCTATCACCGCAAAAATCAACCGATCATCCATGACTACATCCTGTTTGGTTGTCATCTTGACCGAGTACAACACCTCAAGGATCTCGGAGTTATCCTGGATAGCGGACTTTCTTTTCGGAATCACTATCACGATATTGTTGCCAGAGCCAATCGCCAATTTATATTCAAAATTGCCGACGAATTTCGCGACCCACTGTGTCTCCGATCCCTGTACTGTTCACTTGTCCGATCAATATTGGAATCAAACTCAGTAGTATGGTGCCCCTATCACACCAGATGGATCGCCCGTATTGAAGCTATTCAAAAGAAGTTCGTCAGATACGCCCTCCGATTTCTTCGTTGGCGCGATCCTCGGAACCTGCCACCCTACGAGGATCGTTGTCGTCTGTTGAATATTCAACCACTTGAAGTTAGACGCATAGTCGCTCAAGCTACGTTTGCTGGGAAAATATTCTCAGGAGACATTGACTGCCCACCACTGCTGGCTCAACTGAACATGTACGTGCCTGAAAGACCATTACGCCAACGTGATTTTCTGCTGTTGGATCCACGAAGCAGAAATTATGGGTTGCATGAGCCCATCCGTTCGATCTGTCAGCATTTCAACGACAATTTCAATCTCTTCGATTTTAATATCTCTGCCAACAATTTCCGACAACTAAGATTAGCATAAGTTTTTTATTCATTGAGACAACAATTGTCAGTTGAATTGAGAAATAAATACAAATACAAATACAAATACAAATTATTTGTGAATGGGGGTGATTGTGATTGGCCATTCGTAAGAACCATTGAATTACTCAATTCTTGAAAACTTTCGAATATTTTCGGAGCTCAGCGGATTTCTGGAAATCAATAATGCAATACACTTAATCAAAATTATGTTGATTTTTCTATCGGTAAAGATATACACCAAGGTTTTTTTTTACGCGGTGGATACGTACCACGTAAAAAAACCGGAATTGGGAAAAAAACTTAATTGGAAAATCCGCGTAAAAAAACATATCACCTAATGATAGATATCAAATACTACGTTGAACGGAAGTAAAAAGTTGAGTGTTGCTCGCTTCCGAAAACCCATAGATTTTTCCTGCAATTTCGTTGGTTACTGGTAGCTCTAGTTCGGTTTTCCTCACGAATGAGATCATCTGAAGATTCCCTTGTGATTTGTACACTCTAATGCCGATGCACGTGCAGTGCCACTGTTGGACCGTCCAGAGCTAAGTAGACAGGGAATTCCATTCACGAATAGCTGCCCGTAAAAACCCCGTCCCGTTGTACAGCCCGGTGAGCTAGCCGTTACCCAACACCTAAAATCCACGTAAGAATCGTGATAAGGTGCGGCACTCATTTCCTTCACAAGCGCTAAGCTCCGTTACAAGCACTAATTACCGTAATATGCTCTGAAGGAACATAAGAGAAAAATGTGAGCTGAGGGGGAGATGTGATATTGCGCTGGTCTTTTTTTACGCGAGTACCGTGTTAATTAGACAATCCGCCCAAAAAAAAAAACGCGTTAATCGGAAAATCCGCGTGAAAAACCTCGTATAAAAAACCGCACAAAAAAAAACCATGGTCAATTTTTGCGATCAGATAACTGAAATAACAGTAAAAAATAAGGCAAAACGTCTATTTCAGTTCTTCCGGATATCCACTTTTTTACCATTTGCATGAATGACAGCTTGATATTGATTCAACAAGCTTAGTTGTATTTCTGGGTAGATTTTTTTCTACTCAGTTGCAAATACTTGTCGTAGTTGTCGAAGGTTTGTGTTATTATTTTTTAAACCTTAACTATTAAAATAGATCACAAATAGTCTATTGGGTTAAGGTCAGAAAATTGTGCTGACCACTCCAAAACTTTGTTTTTTTTTTTCGTTAACCAATTTGATACCAGCTTCGAGGTATGCTTTGGATCTCCATCTTGCTGGGATGTGTACCGACGACTTCAAGTTTCTGGAAGCCATCGCTTCAATATTTCTTTGTATCAGCATCGCGGTGAGATGTATGCTCTCAAGCAGCGTTGCCAATGTTCCAGTTTAAACTGGATTCTTCCAAGTTTTTATGATTCAATTTTACTTCTCGCAAAATGTTAAGTTTTTATGATACTGAACGCTAGAATTATATTGTTTGAACTTTTTTCCTTCATTAAAACAACTGAAAAGAACGAATTACACAAATTACCACATTTATTTCATTCGAGTTCATTCAAAAATCAGGATCAATGCATAATATTTGAATGAACATATTTCGGATGTCAGGTTTTTTTCTCTTTTCCCATAGTTTTTCCATCTTCAATCTGTGCCTTATCAACGATTTGATGAAAAACGATTCAAATCATGACAGTTAGTTATAACTATTGAAACCGGCAATCAATTTGAATATTTCGAATAAACGTTTCTTGAATTTTCGATATCTTCAATTTTCAGCTGCGTATAGCAGAAATATAGATAATCTTTCTAGGGTGAAATTCTGGTTCGGCCAAGAAGATGAATATACAAAGCCCGAGTCACAAAAACGTTTGTTCTTTTGATCGGAGAAACATTTGACAGAAAATGCATGTAAAAAAGGCGCAATGATTTGTAGGAACTTGAAAAATATATTTGATTGACTCCGCATGACCTAAATTAATACCAATTCTGTGATAAAATATTTATTGTAACAAATTCAAACTTTACATGTTTACTCTTCTTCGTTTTTCCTGGCACATCATTTAATCTATTCGTACATTATGTAGTTATGTTTCAACTTTATACTCTTTTCGTAGTCCAGTATACCTTTCATCATAATGTTTCTCAACATCCGTATCACCACAGAAGCAATCAACATCAATGAGCTAGATTGTTATGATTTCAATAGCCTGTTTTCAAAGCAATTCTTACGCTATTGAAATGATTGTTTGGACCAATAAGTGACAATCATTTAACTCTTTTACATTTTATCATTCAAATGAAGTGATTATTATACCACTCCATTCAGCCGGGTAAATGGCTATTAAAGTTTAAATTCTTGTACATTTTCTAGCATTTCTAGAAAAAAAGATCCCCAAATATTTTTTTCACAGTAATATTCGAGTGGCGGGAAACGTCATTCTGGTCTGCTCGAATGATATGATTAATGAATGGTTTATTTCGCTATTTCATGAATTCCAGTCGAACTACGAGGCTCCTAAAGAAAATAAAAAGAATGATCTTAGATATATCAATGCCGATCTTCTTAAAATAAGAGGGTTTTTCAGGATCCAGTTTTATTTAAGATGAATCTTCCAGTTTTTTTGAAAAATATTATTGGCAACCCTGATCTGAAGGCACACCACGAGTCTCGAGATTTTGGGAGGCGTATTATCCCTACAATATTGCTTCTCTTTGTTATCTCTTATATTCCTTAGCGGGTGTGAGTTTATTAACCCATAAGTGATAGGAAATTTTTGAGCAAATAATCGTGCTAAATCTTCAATCGGGCATGATGACATTATGTCATGAATTCACCTCAATGCAAGTTAATCCTTCTTCTTATATTCTCAACCGTGTTTGTTTTCCTGAGTAGATCAATGTAAAATTTTGATCTGTCCATGGAGCAGGAAATTCATGAAATTCCAGATTATAATCGATCGGAGATTGCTCCATCGATTTTCGATGCAAAATATAGAAGCATCAATTGTGATAATCTCTTCTTTACCGATGGGTTCTCTATGAATGTGTCTGCAGGATTCAGAGGGCTCTTCGAAGGTTCAGTATCTTCAACAAGTCTTGAGTTTTCTAGCTCAGATTATATTGCTGATTTGATAGCCATTCACTAGGCGTTGGACCGCCTCATCTCACGACCTCCGATGAACACCTCGCATAAAAAGGAGTGCCTGTTTCAAAACGTAAATTGTAATTTCGTGTAATTTCGCAACTAGCAGTACAAAAAAGCATGTTCACATCAAAATTGTCTACATCTTGTATTATTCCCATCCTTCCATCAAATGCAATATGTTGTGCATGACATGATTCGTGATAGCAACAAGTTTCGACATGCAGCAAAAACACAGCGACGCCACCATAATAATTCCAACGTAAAACGAATGATGATCTAAGAGAAAACTTATTTTATGCGGTTCCTATTCACCGCATTTTTTTCGAATTGGGTAGCGATAACAATTTTTTAAAGTTGCTCGTGAATTTTTTCCCAACTCTTTTTATTGATCTGGTCCTTATCCTTCGCATAAAAACAGGTTTACCTGCAGTTTTCAAGAGCGCTTCTTTGTCTCCAACAATCTGCCTTCAGAACTTCCCAATTCAACCATCTTCTTCTTACTTTGGATGTAGGATTGCGAAACATTTCCCTTCAGGTCACTTTCCTTGATAATAGCATCTGCTTGATTCTGCTTGAAGAAACTAATTTCCCATGTTATTTAGGACTCGCTGGCCTTGTCGGTCTACTACTTCCGGATTTCAGGGCAATGGCCAGACTTCACGAACAGTTTCAGAACGTTACATGCATCGCACATAGCAAACAATTATTTTTCTCAAACGACCGCAGTTTTGTATGATAACATTCTTTTTGACTTGAATCGTCCGAAATTCGGGACTATAGACGCCTCGACTGCGAGATCTCGAATGGATACGTTGGACTTCCTGTTATGACGTTGGAGAAATTGGTTGACGTGACGGTTTTTAACAATTTCACTAACTCAGAGATATCAGAGTAGCTCTGAGTAGCTCGGATTTTAGCGATGCGCCCAAATTTTGATGAGTTGTTTCTCTTGTTTGCACGCCATTTTGATAACTGATGAGAAAATGTCCACAGCAGACACCTGTATACACTCTGTCCAACTTCATAAGACCACCCTGATTCTATTTTGTTGCAACACAAAAAGTAAGAATTATAACAAGATACATTCATACATTGTTGAATGCTTAGAATAAAGTATATTTAACGTCAATTTCGTTCAAAAGAGTTGTTTGTTTATTTATTGTGCTTAAATATGATAATTTCAGCTGTCCACTTTCTATAAGACCACTTCAAAATTCATAAGTATTATCGATGAAAAATTCAAAACGATAGGCTGATTTACATGTCAATAATTGTAACCTTGTCATTTCAACTAATAACCTTGAAAATTCGTGTTGGTATACTATTTACCAAATTCTGTTGAACTGATTTCTCAATATTTTTCCATTTTTCCAAAATTGCGACCTTGAGTTCTTCAATCGTGGTGCACCGTTTTCCCTCAGTGTAGATTCTGCGTACAAGGATCCCCCCTAAGATTTTCAACATAATTTAAGTCTGGAGAGCGAGCCGGTTTTTGGTCCTTAATCCATTGCTTAGTTTACTTGCTGGTATGAATAGAAGCATTGTTTTGCTGTAATGTGAATTTTTTGTAATGATAAAGGGTGTGTCACATTAAATTGCATCACGGGAAAAAAGCTGTAGAAATTTAAATTTTAGGAATTATATCTTCAGCTTTCGCTTATAATCAGATAAGAGTGTATAGATCACGTTGGCCATGCTTCACTGTCAATTTTTCGTAAATTTGGAAAAATGTCGTCGAACGAGAAAGAGCGTCGTGAATTAATCCTGCGCACTCATTTCGAGAATCCGGAGTTGTCTTATCGGGACATCGGTAAGATGCTGGGAATCGTCAAATCCACGGTCAGCAGAGTACTAAAACGATACTTCGAGAACCTAACCATCGACCGGAAGGTGAAGAACGGCAAAAATGGATGCTCCGTCAGTGAAAAAGATCACAAGCGCGTAGTTAAGCAGTTTAGACTTGATCCGAGAATTTCGGTCCGGGATGTCGCCAATAAGCTGAATTTGTCAAGTTCATTCGTCCAGCGGACCAAGCAGCGGGAGGGCTTGCGTATATACAAGGTTCAGAAGGCTCCTAACCGCGACGAAAGGCAAAACATGGTGGGGAAGACGCGAGCCCGGAAGCTGTACACCGAAATGCTGACGAAGCCGCATTGCCTGGTAATGGACGACGAAACCTACGTCAAAGCGGACTTTCGTCAGCTGCCGGGCCTGTTGTTCTTCTCCGCAGAGGACAAATTCAGCGTTCCGGAGGAGATTCGCAAGCAGAAACTATCCAAGTTTTCCAAAAAGTACATGGTGTGGCAAGCGATCTGCTCTTGCGGAAAGCGGAGCGCCCCCTTCGTGATGACCGGCACGGTAAACGGGCAGGTTTACCTTAAGGAGTGCCTACAGAAGCGCTTACTACCACTATTGAAGCAACACGAGGGCCCGACCATCTTCTGGCCGGATCTCGCTTCGTGCCACTATTCAAAGGACGTGTTGGAGTGGTACGAAGCCAACGGGGTCACCTTCGTGCCAAAGGAAATGAACCCGCCCAACGCGCCGGAGCTTCGCCCAATAGAGAAATATTGGGTGATTATGAAGCAGGCCCTCCGGAAGAACCCAAAAGTTGTCAAATCGGAGGCGGACTTCAAGAGAAAATGGATTTCTGTTCAAAAAAAAACTACAACCTGACGTTGTACAGAACCTTATGGACGAGGTAAAGAGGAAGGTGCGAGCATACGGGCTTTGGCTCGAAGTATGAATAAAAAGAAAATGCCAAAAGTTGTTTAATAGTTTTAATTTTACTGTCTAAAATTTTCAAAAGGATCGGTCTACTGGGCGAATTTCTACAGCGTTTTTTCCGTGATGCAATTTGATGTGACACACCCTTTATCTACGCAAAAAACGGTAGGTGTCGCCGCACAGGTCATGCATTAAGACCGCGATTCATCGCGGAACGATAGAGCGGGTGTTTAGACCACGCTCTATCATGAATAGTCAGAAAACAACATTATTCCCCGGCTTTCCGCCGGAAAGATAAAGGAAAGGAAAGATAAACAAAACAAATGCTGCGTAGGTTGTTTATTGCACCGGAGCTTATTCCGGTGGAATGACACAGAGTAGGAAAAATATGAGTAAGAGCTCGTTAGGAGCTCATTAGGGCAATAAACAAAGGGAAAAGATAACACGCCTGCGAGCGTGTAAATAATCATCCCTCGTTTGCCCGCCTGGCTTAGAATAACTAATTGTTTTCTTTTCTCTCTCTCTCTCTTATGCTACGCCCTTCTGGGGTAGACAAGACCTCACAAGGAGGCAAATATGTTTATTGCGATGGGCTGCGCAGGCAACTTATCGCTATGAGTAACAAAGGGTAGAAATATAGAAAAAAAAACACGTGTTCTCCCCGGATCTCGCACATGAGCGAGAAAGGGAGAACAAATAGTAGCTAGAGATAAAATTATGTATAAAAACCTAAGAAATTCTATGAATAAAGCACTCTCATCTGAACTCTCGAACTGCACACTTTAAATCAAGGCAAAATATCACATCCAGGACGAGCCCCCCCCCCACCGAGGAAGGATCAACCAAGGAAGGATCAACCAAGGAAGGATCAAATAGAAGGTCGAGTGAGTATAGCCAGAGGCCAAATTAATCCCGGCCAAATCCGAAACTTCCAACCTCTTCCCTTTCCTTTATCCTCCCCCTTGGCCCCGCCCGGCCAAAACCTCCCAGTGACGCGGTACCACCGGATCTAACAAAGTAGGCGCATATGCACTCTACTAGATCTGGCCTACCACAAAGCGTCCGGTAAAGGGCCTCCCTATTTTCAAAGCACGATAAGCTGCAACCACATTTGGTGGTTGCAACGAGGAATCCATTCCTCGTCCTCTGAGCTGCGCCAACATTTGGTGGCTCCAGAGAGGACTAGTTCCAAACTAGCCTAGCTGTGGAGCGACATTTGGTGGATCCAGAGAGGAGTCTTATTTCAAGACAAGGTACGAACTCACAATAAAGTGCTCGGTTGAGTTGAGAGTCCTGTTTAAATTGCTTTGCGCCCGTCTTAGCACGGAGAACGTTCGGTCTTGTAAAGACGAACAAGGTGCGGTTGTCTGTGGTCACCACCAGCTAGCCAAGAGGCAGATTGCGCATCTCAAGAAACAGAAATTTGGTCCTGAAAGACGGACAAACCCAGTCCGTTGAAGACGGTATGAAGGGAATGCCAAGAAAGGCAACGAAAAACTAAAAAAAACTAGATCCAGAGGACTGACCGCCAGTCAGGCATAGTTGGACGAAGGCAACCAGGCGCCTCGTCATACACCAGTAATCCGGTCACGAGGGCCGGAAGACGAACATTTAGCAACGTTTGGAGCACTAAAGGCGAAGGCAACCAGGCGCCTCGCCACTTACGCACTAAAGAAGGTTAAACAAGGAGTGACGGCAACAAGGCGCCTCACAAACAAAATGAAATCAAGTTTCACGAGATCTTCCCGCCCATGCTGCTTTGCATGCAATAAGAAGATTGATCCGGATAATTTGGTTCAATGCCGAGAATGTAAGAATAATTATCATAACACGTGTGTAGGTTACACACCGACAACAGAAGAAGGCTACTTGGTTTGCTCGCTGTGTAACCCCACCGAAGGAATTAACGAACAAGGAGCACATGCACTTCCACGGACACCTTTAGCGCCTGCCGCCACAAATAATTCAAGGGAACAAAAACAGATAGAAGATCTAACGAATCTAGTCACACGACTAACAGAGATGCATGTTAGCGAACGCAACAACATGATAAATCTAAGAGGCGAAATAGCAACATTGCAGGCTTCATTCAACACTTTAGTCGTGGGTACGACGACAACAGCAACACAGCAACAAACGGAGTTACCATGCTCTCCGGCACAAGTGCAGTCAACTGAACCCCTAATTAACATTTCCGGGCAACAACATGATCGAGCAACGATTCAAACTCCACTACCAATAAATCCCGGTCCATCAATTGGCTGGGAGCGGAGTGCAATGGTACCAGCTCCACAGCATGGAGACTTCATGATTCTAATGAAAAGGCAAGCTTTGACTCCCTTGCCAAAATTCAGCGGGTCACCAAAGGATTGGCCGAAATTCAAGAGGATTTACGAAGTCAGCACGAGAGAATGTGCGTTTTCCAATCATGAAAATCTCTCCAGACTTGAGGCTGCGCTGGAAGGACACGCGGCTAAAAGCGTGCAGTAACTATTTACAAACTCAGAAAATGTTCCGAGCATAATGGAGAGATTAGGGGAAAATTTCGGAAACCCGAAATTCATATATGAGGAACTACTGCACGATCTACAAAAACTTAAAAAAGAGAGTAGATCGGTAATAATCGAAATGTCTGATGCCCTAGAAAATATGGTGGCAAATATGACGGTTATAAACCAAAGAGGTTACCTACTAGATGCACGGTTAATAGAAGACCTAATAAAGAGACTTCCCTACAACTTGCAAATAGAGTGGACACGCAACAGGATGATGAATGGTGATGTTCCATCTCTAGAAGAATTGAGCAACTGGCTGAAACCTCACGCCAGAATAATGAGGAATATGGCCTCTTCTCTACCAACAGTAACTAGAAACCAAGCGAACGTCCATCAAGAGATGCCACGTATGAAATGTCCGGTTTGCTCGAATAACCATAAAATTTTTGATTGCACGGAATTTGAGAATTCGAACATCCAGAAAAGATGTCAATTGGCAGTCCAGCAAAAAATATGTTTCGGATGCCTTGGTACAGGTCATATGGTTAAAGATTGCAGACGTACCAGAAGGTGCGGTTTGAATGGGTGCAACAAACACCACCACAGAATGCTACACTCAAAACCAACAGAACCAACCGCTCATGGTACGTCCACGACAGCTCCGCATGAAGCCAGCTGCAATATCCACAAATCCTCAGCAAATGAGAAGTACTATCAAGTCATTCCGGTAACGCTTCAGAACGGAAGGCATTCAGTCGATACATATGCCTTCCTGGACACAGGGTCTTCCCTGACATTGCTGGATGAGGAAATGGCAAACTCTTTAGACCTTCACGGAAGAGAAGAACCCCTACAACTGAAATGGACACAAGACGTGTCTCGGAACGAAATTAACAGCAGAATAGTCCTAGTTCGCATTCAAGGGTCTTCCAGAAAGTCATATCGACTTGACGGCGTAAGAACTATTAAGAACCTACAACTCCCGACTCAAACAATGGACTACAAGGCAATGGCTGCAAAATATCCTCACTTGAGGGACCTTCCGATCAAGAGCTATGAATTAGCAAAACCGACGATTTTGATAGGGCTGAGTCACAGCCATTTACTCACCGCCATGGAAACCAAAAGAAGAGGCGACAATGAACCAATAGCAGTAAGAAGTAAAATAGGCTGGTTTATCTTTGGAAATGTTAAATCTGAGATTAAATACGAGATTCCAGCCTCTTCCCATGGAAATGCACTGCTTCAACGAGACGAAGAATTAAGAAACATGATGGCTGCACACTTTTCGACGAATGAATTTCATATCGGACGTCCAACACGAATTCAAGATCGTTCTCAAGAAACAGTCAAAGAACCTATGAGAAGTCACAACAACGTGATGCTGATATCTTCATCGTAGGAAAGAAATGCAACGATCTCAAGTAAAGGAAATCATCCAACAAAATCAAAGCAAAAAAGAAGACGAAACAAGGCTATAACAAAAGGCGTTCCTACATCCCAGTTCAACCTTTCGAACCTAATGAAAATTATAATGACGATCATAATGTCGTTCACTCTAATCAACGCTATATCAATAAAACCCATCGACAGTGACGGATTAATGTTTGATCATCAAGGAACGTGTTTACTGCATAGAGGCATATGGCAAACAAATATTCAAACAAATACGATTCCCAGTGAAGACATCAAATCAATTAACTCCATACGAAGTAACTTAACGACAGCAATGAAAGACATCGAGTTTGTCATCGAAGACTCTCTACTAGAGCAAATTACAACATCTGTTGAGCGTTTATGCGATGACGCGATTGATGAGATCAAGCAGACAACGAGAACCAAACGAAGCAAAGGATTCTTCGGTTTTTTGGCGGATTTGATATTTGGTAGCGACGACATGGAAAACGAGCTACAAGCAATGCGAATTCACGAAGACGAAAAGATTCATCAAGTATCGGAGTCAATGGTAAAAATGAATACCAAGGCGTCCAAAATGGGAGAGCAGTTGAACGAGAGATACTACAAATTGTACAAGGACATGACTCAATTAAAGCAATTATACTCCGCGGACAAGGTTCAAAAATTACGAACGACGAGGACACTGCACTTTAAGGACCAAGCATTGAGGAGGACAAGCTGCGAACCTAGCATCATATCCGAAAGAAGCAGCCAAATAGATGTAAGCTCGCGCCAGAGCCAAGATGAATCAAGGACCAAGCATTGAGGAGGTCAACCGGTAGAACCAGACATATGCTAAATAAAAAAAAACACAACTTCGAATTGAAAATCGTTCTGTTAAAAACACGTTGAATGTATTAATGATTTGTAGTTCAGGACACTTTTATGGAAAGAAGAAATATTGAAGAAATGAATATACTCCTGTGAGAGTAAGAAGTCATATAGATGAATTGATGAAGCACTAAGCTGTAAATGATTGAAACACAGAAAAGGATAAGATCGCATTGTATTTGCAACACTTAAAAAATAAATCCATAGGCAAACGAATACGTTCAAATGGTTTACGTTATTCAACCATGAATCATCCACTCATAGTAAATCGAATTTGATTTGTATAGCTTCAAGTTGAAACAAAAAGAAAATGTAATAAAAACATAACCCTAATGGATATTGTAGAATTATAATGAAACAATTCGACATCAGAAGTATTGAAGAAATAATTAGAAACAGATGCGGCACAGCTCAATTGGTAAATCTGCCTTACGCGATTTACGAGGGCCGGTATGTCGCCGCACAGGTCATGCATTAAGACCGCGATTCATCGCGGAACGATAGAGCGGGTGTTTAGACCACGCTCTATCATGAATAGTCAGGAAACAACATTATTCCCCGGCTTTCCGCCGGAAAGATAAAGGAAAGGAAAGATAAACAAAACAAATGCTGCGTAGGTTGTTTATTGCACCGGAGCTTATTCCGGTGGAATGACACAGAGTAGGAAAAATATGAGTAAGAGCTCGTTAGGAGCTCATTAGGGCAATAAACAAAGGGAAAAGATAACACGCCTGCGAGCGTGTAAATAATCATCCCTCGTTTGCCCGCCTGGCTTAGAATAACTAATTGTTTTCTTTTCTCTCTCTCTCTCTTATGCTACGCCCTTCTGGGGTAGACAAGACCTCACAAGGAGGCAAATATGTTTATTGCGATGGGCTGCGCAGGCAACTTATCGCTATGAGTAACAAAGGGTAGAAATATAGAAAAAAAACACGTGTTCTCCCCGGATCTCGCACATGAGCGAGAAAGGGAGAACAAATAGTAGCTAGAGATAAAATTATGTATAAAAACCTAAGAAATTCTATGAATAAAGCACTCTCATCTGAACTCTCGAACTGCACACTTTAAATCAAGGCAAAATATCACATCCAGGACGAGCCCCCCCCCCACCGAGGAAGGATCAACCAAGGAAGGATCAACCAAGGAAGGATCAAATAGAAGGTCGAGTGAGTATAGCCAGAGGCCAAATTAATCCCGGCCAAATCCGAAACTTCCAACCTCTTCCCTTTCCTTTATCCTCCCCCTTGGCCCCGCCCGGCCAAAACCTCCCAGTGACGCGGTACCACCGGATCTAACAAAGTAGGCGCATATGCACTCTACTAGATCTGGCCTACCACAAAGCGTCCGGTAAAGGGCCTCCCTATTTTCAAAGCACGATAAGCTGCAACCACATTTGGTGGTTGCAACGAGGAATCCATTCCTCGTCCTCTGAGCTGCGCCAACATTTGGTGGCTCCAGAGAGGACTAGTTCCAAACTAGCCTAGCTGTGGAGCGACAGTAGGAGAGAGGATTCCGGAACATGTGTGTAATCCTTGAATGGTGTGAAAGCTATTTTGAGCTCTCCGGTTGCCCAGAATCCCGCTCAAACCATGCATGAGCCTCCACCAAAGTTCCTGGCTGAAAAATACTGTTCCTTCTACCGTAAATCCAAATTGAACTTGTTTTCGTCAGTGAAGATAACCTATCCATTGAAGAACTCTTCGTTATGGTATATAGCAAAATGTATTTTTTTTGAAACATTTTTTGTCACAACATACCATGTCCCACAGTCGGTTCATGTGAGCTTTGGCAAAACTCAGACGAGGTGTAAGATGAGGAGTTTTAATCTTTTAAGCCCTCTTTATGTGAGGATTTTTTACCAAAATTTGGTGAATCGTCACCCGAACAGTTAAGTAGTTGAAATATTGCTTTATTTGCACATGCTATTGTGAGGTATTCGAATCTGTTCTAACTATTTCCCGCTTATCCCAGTCAGAGAGCTTCGATTTACGTGGAGCTCTCTATTTCTTACCATATCCTTAAGGATTCGTCAAATAATTGAGCAATACTTGATGAAATCGTCCAATCCGACGAGAAATTTCTCTGATACTAACATTTTCTTGGTGAAATGCATCGATTTGTCTTTTTTTTCTCTCCTTTAGCACTTTTCCCTTTGACATTTTCCAGATTTATTGATTAAAAAAACTAAAACAACGGAAAAATGTAACTGGTCTTATAGAAACTTGAAAAATACAAAACTTTTGGCTTACGCTCAGTGCTTGCACACACACATATAAAAATCATGCAGTGTATGGTAGTCACCAATACCAATACACTAGACTATAAGTTGAAGCATTGTTTGTTTTCCATGGCACGAAGCAGCCAGATCATTACCTGGTCTTATAAAAGTTGGACAGAGTGTATTGAATTTTCAAAAATCTTCGAAAACTCATCTCTCCATTTTGGTGAGTTCACCACGGCACCACTGTACGTCAAACTTTGTTAAATTGGAAGGGCTTTCCAATAAAAATATACAAAAAAAAATATCGAAGGGGGAGTGTTTGGAGATATAAAAGTTTTCAATATTAAATTTAATTTTTGAAAAAGATTTTCAACACTACATTTAAAATGTGATTTTTCTCAAACGGTTCATTTATTTTCCAACAACCTGTTGAACATCATTTTGAATCATAAGTTTAATCAGAAGTCTGTGTTACATTTTTTAAAAAAAATTTATCAGTCATCCAGCTAGCGACCAGATGACAGCAGCAGCGATACTTTCCAAATTACCATTCTCATGACCGAGTGTTTAGTTTAGTTTTCCAAATTAGCCAAATTAGGTGAACGAACTGAAAAATTATGAAATACTGAGGAACCGTCTGTAATACAAAACATGATCATCATTAAACCATTTAATTAAAAAAAGACACTGTATATTACTTCGGGTATTATTCTAGAATGTATCGAAATTTTTAAAATAACTCTTTACACGAAAGTTTTGGTAGCCCTGAAGATGATCGATGGGTTTGTGTGGTTTTGTAGATTTTTTTCTGTTTCGCCTCTGCCCATCAGTGCAAGCAATGCACTATACTTGCTCTGCGCATATTCTGAGGCGAACTATTTTGCATATCCATCCAACACGGTAGCGAAATAGAAACTGATGTAGACCAGTGCGACCACAATATTGAAAGTGCTTTCACAGACAAACGAAGACATGTATCAATCGCTAACCAACCATAAGCTGGATTTGGACATTCAATTAAGTACTTATATTTATAGATTTTTGTGATACCAATAGCTAGCTCTCAAAGCAGTTTTTTTAACCATGGAAACGCCAATGAAAAACTTTTGAGCTATGGAAACGTTAGGTCAATAAGTAACAAACATCAATCATACATCATTTATCATTGAATAAAGTGACTTTCACAACACTTCCTCCAGGCGGCAAAGAGATATCAACGTAAAAGTCCTTGCACCCCAAACGTAACACTCTTGTTTTCGTAATTTTAAACTGTACTGGGGACAGATGCGAATATGATGTGATGCACCACTGTGTGCGTTATCTATTTTTCATTGTTCCATTCTTTTTTCAAGCTGGAACGAAACTATGACTTCAATAATGATGAACAGGGTTTGGATTATAGTGGCTCAGTTCATTCGCCTCTAGCCTTGAAAAAGGCCGATTTTTTAAACTAAACATTCGGCCTTGAGAAAGGTCATTTGGAAAGGCTCGCTACCGTCTGGTCGCTAGCTGAATAATTGATGAATCGTTAATACTCTGATATTGGAATTAGCTTATTTATACTCATTAAATTGAAAATGGTGGAGTTATTTTCATGATACTGAACGCTACTACAGTGCTTCCGGTGCGTATCTGGATCTCGGATAGGTCCCACGTAAACACAGCAAATATAAATCGGCACATGTGCAATATATACTTGGCGGTTCTATCTGTTAGTAAGCATCCAAAAAAAAACAAGAACCAGTAGTTTCGAATTCCATGGCGAACGTGCATGAAGACATTGTTTTCTTTTTTTTTTTTTTGACGTAGAACTACGTCTTTCATTAAGGGTGTCAAATCAGAAAACAGGTCACGTTTTTATGAAATAAAGTTAACGTTACCCACTAAAAGATCGCTTCAATTTATTATCTCTTCGGTTCTTCATTCGGTGTAAGGTTATGAACCCATTGGTGATCGGAAATTTTGAGCAGCTGATCGGGCTAAATTTTCATTCTGGATTCATGAGCTCATATCATGAATTCATCTCCATGCAGGTTGATCCTTCTTCGTATATTCCCAACCGTGTTTGTTTTCCTGACTACATCAATTCCTCTGTACATTTTGATCTGTTCATGAAGGAGAAAATCCATGGAATTCCAGATTATCATCGATCGGGGATCGTTCCTACGATCTTCAATGCAAAGTATGGGCGTATCAATTGTGATAATATGTACTTTACTGATGGGTCCTCTATGAATGAGTCCACAGGATTTGGAGTGTTCAACGAATTTTTTAGCACCTCCCACAGTCTTCAGAATCCTTGCTCAGTGTATATTGCTGAATTGGCAGCAATACACTGGGCGCTGGACAACGTCGCCTCACGACCTGTTGAACACTATTACATTGTAACGGATAGTCTTAGCTCTGTCGAAGCTATCCGTTCAGTGAGGCCGGAAAAGCACTCGCCGTACTTCCTTGAGAGAATACGTGAAATTTTGAGTGCTTTAACCAGACGCTGTTATGTCATTACCTTTGTCTGGGTCCCTTCACATTGCTCAATTCCGGGTAATGAGAGGGCTGACTCATTGGCAAAGGTAGGTGCAATTGAAGGCGATATTTATCAGCGTCAAATCGCCTTCAATGAATTTTATTCTTTAGTCCGTAAAAATACCATCGCTAACTGGTAGCGTAAGTGGAACGAAAATGAATTGGGTCGGTGGCTTCACTCGATTATCCCTAAGGTTAGCCTCAAACCATGGTTCAAAAGTCTGGACTTAAGTCGGGACTTTATTCGCACCTTCTCTCGACTCATGTCCAATCACTGTTCGTTAGACGCGTTACTCTTTCGTTTTAATCTTGCCGATGGCAATATCTGTGCTTGTGGCCAAGGTTACCACGACATCGAACACGTTGTTTGGTCGTGCGAGGTGTATCTTGTTGCCAGATCGAATTTAGAAAACTCTCTTCGGGCCAGAGGAAGACAGCCCAATGTGCCGGTGAGAGATGTGTTGGCTCGGTTAGACCTTGATTACATGTCCCAAATATATGTCTTCCTAAAAGTTATCGATCTTCGTGTGTGATTGTCCTTATATCCTTATATTCTCCTTTTCCTTTTCCTTCGCGAGAAATCAAATCCCTTCTTACTAACAATAGAATAAGGTGAAATGTAAATACGTATTAGATATAAGATAGGCTTAAGAATTGAGTATGATGAATGTGAGTGCGAATGTGAGTGTGAACATTGTCAACATATCCTTATATCCCTTCCTTTTCCTGAAAAAAATGTCACCCTTCTAAACTCGAGCAAACCGCGAGTAATCGGTTCTCTGTTCATTAACACTAGAATTAATGAAAAATGTTTATATATACTTGTAACAATACAGATAGGAGTTTGGCTCCTTTAAACTTATGTAACTGAGCCTGTAAAAATAAACGATTTAATAAAAAAAAAAAAAAAAAGTTAACGTTAATAACTATTTTTGCCGCAAAAGGATTTTGGTGATTTACAGACCAAACGAATCGGAAATTCCTTAAGATTTGTTTGATATGCTATACATTACATTCCCATAGCCTGTATATGGTATAAATTGATGAAAATTGGCATTCCCATTTCCTCATACATTTGTTCTGTCCATTTGTCCCGAACAGAGCTGTCAATAACGAGCTACAGGGTGGGCCATTTAAAGTGGAAGGATTTGTTTTTGCAATAGCAAAGTAAAGAAGTGGAATTTTAAAATTTTTTTTTTTGAAATTCATTTATTTTGGTCCAAGGAGATTTGTTCTAACTACTTTTTGATTATGATATCTCGTAAATGACCGCCTCTGGCCTTGACCGCAAAATGTGCCCTTTTTTCGGCATTTTCCATCACTTTGCCCAATGTTTCGGCCGATATGGCAGCAATTTCTTGTCGGATATTGTCTTTCAGCGCAGCCAGGGTCCTTGGTTTACCAGTGTATACCTTGGATTTTAAATATCCCCATAAAAAAAAGTCAGGAGGCATCAAATCAGGTGATCTCGGTGGCCAGTCATAATCACCGTTTTTCGATATTAACCTTCCGGGGAACATTTCGCGCAATAATTTGGTCGTGGCAGCCGCTGTATGGCATGTAGCGCCGTTTATACGGAAACATTTTCAAATCAACACGAATTATGCGTCGGAGAGTGGTTCGAGAGATGCCTAACTCTTGCGAACGATGGCGACCTGATGTCGATGGAGTCTCTGCAACACTGGCTCGAACGGCATCAATATTCTCGTCGAAACGTCTTGGTCGTTGTCTGGACAGATGACTGGCATTACCAACACTACCAGACGATATAAATTTGGCATATAGTCGACGTATAGTGTTGTCTCCAGGCGATGTTTTAACTTTATTTTTATTTTTCCACGCACGTTTAGTTAACACAATTGAGAAGTTATTTTGAATGTACAGCTGAACAATTTCAGCGCGTTGTTTAGGTGTGTATTGTTCCATGGTTAAAATTGTACTGAAATGACGCTTCCAACGCGGTATGACATTTGTTAATCTGACATCTCTGTCAAAAGTTATGGGGTTGCCAGATGCTTCCACTTTAAATGGCCCACCCTGTACTTATCGACGAGCAACGAAGAGGAAATCGCAAGATGTAAAGTCTCCGTGAACAAAGTAAAAGAAGAAGAACGAAGGGGAATATTTGGCTAGAGCAGAGTTTCTCAAAGTGGTCGATATCGACTCCTTGGGGTCGATCTCGGTTTCCAAGGGGTCGACACAAACGAAAATTGATTTTGGGGGTCGACGAGGTCTAAAAATCGACCCCTATTAATTAAGTACTGGCTGTGAAAACAGCGGCAAAGCTCCTACGGAAATCTGGATGTGTATCTTTGTACTTACGTTCCTTTTGTGCTTAGCCTGCGGCTACGTAGATTTTAAGGTACGGCAGCATGTCCAAGGCTATTTATACCATCTGTTGGTTTTCGATCCATTTTACTCCGCAGAACTTCAGCCGATCCAATAGTTCAAGAATACTCCGCACATCTTAACGGAACGTTCTCAAACAGGCTGTACAAGCACTGGAGGAATTTTTCGATTTTATAACAGGCTATTTCATTCCTTCTTTGAATAAATTGTGAAATCTTGCAAACTGCAGCTACCTATATTCGTGAGCTCGTAGTTTTGGCTGCTTCGGATTTCACGAATTTCTTCATGCAACTGCTTCACTACTCTCCAATTAACATGGGGACCGTCAATGCTGAGTTGACCCACTTCAAACTAGGTTTAGCTTCAAAATATTTCCTCAATCTGTCGAAAAAGTCCAGTGCACGCGTTGAGCTTAGAAAAGCTGAGCCAATGTACCTGGATTCCAACATTTCCTTCGTTACATTCCAGGAACGGATGCACATCCATCTGTTGCTTTTGTGAAATCTTATTTAACGTTTCATCGAATCCGATAACGATATCCTTGCAATTTTCGAGTAAACGAAGGATGCCATTCAAAGAGTATGGCTCAATACCGTATGTGATCAGATAGCTCATTTTAGTTCTGCTGAGCTGCATCTTTGGTACCATTCCACTGTCCGGAAACATATGCGGAAAGAGCTAAGCACTAGAGCACTAGAGTTTCATGGGATCATGTCTATCACTTGCTGACGAAGATTGCCCAAATGAGCTCAGAACCTTACTCGTACGAATGGAAATGGACTAATTACAGTAGTCTTGAATTGTATCCACGACTGCGATTTTCATTGAATCTTTTTTGGCAGCGCCTATTTTCAATTTTATTATTTGTATTATTTTTAGTAATTTATTTCTTAATACTCACGTTTTCCAACAGCCTGAATCGAAAGAAATGGTGTAATTCTTTATGTTTGTGTTTTTGGAAGATGAAAAATCAATCTTGCGTCGACTAAAGACTCTGACCTTAGACGGAACTCAAGTGTCGACGAAAGCTCCGTTGACTCTCTAATTGAAGATCAATGTATATAAAACATGCAAGAGCACTACATTCAAATAACAATTGAAAACATTAATCCATCTGATTTCTCCTGGTTTTGAAAAATCCTGGTTTTACCGGTTTTCCTGGTTGAGGTTCCACCCTAAATGATAATACACTCATCGACTAATTTAGTTCAAGAGATTACAACGTGATTACACAGTGAAAGTGAACTTAAATGAAGTGATTAAAAATAATTTAAAACAGCGTAGCGTTCAGGATACTTGTCACCGAGAATTATGAATGTTCGGTATTCTTAATTTTCGTTTTTTACGTTGTTTGGTGCCTAATGCAAATTTTTATACAATACTGTTCATTCGTCACATTAATTTGATGCAAGGTGCGGCTACTTGATGAATTTCCCCAACACAGATTTCAATGAGCTTGGGGAAATCGGCATTGCGAAATAGATGCAAGATGCGGGTACTTTTGTACTCGCATGCGTTTCTGCAGACCGGAATGAGTTCCCCAACACAAACTTCAAAACCAAGGAATTTGACAAAATCGGCATTGCAAATACATGCAATGTGCGGGTACTTTTGTACCCGCATGCATTTTTACACTAGGGAATATGTGCAGACTTCAAAAGCGGTATGAACACAATGCTTTGGCTCGGTTATTCAAGACTGCATAGGAAGACATTCCTTGATGTCTTCAGCTAATTGAACTTCTGCGTATACCGTTTGGTAAAATACTGATAACAATTTGCTGCAATAACGTCGATAACATCGATTGAACTCAGTGCTTGAAGTTCAACAAATCAAGTAAATTTGCGGTTCGAGAAGTACGTACACATGGGAGATGCATAAATTCAGAGAGAAATGTTAAATACATTTATCGTTTAGCCATTCTATCGTTCACAAATTATGGAAGTCCACGAGAAATGAATGAAATGAACAAAGCATCATGCCATACGACTTGCAACAAAGAAAGTAATCTTTTCACAAGACATGAACTGACCTAAACTGGAATTTGTTCGAATCTGTATTCGGTTATTGTTTCATTAAATTACTGGTTTAATCAATAATTTAATCAAACACTCAAATGTCTACTAAGCCAACGGTAGTCCTACGTCAATCTTGCGGTTATATCTAAGGTATAACCCACCCATAGTTTTTTTTCTCTATTATAGTGACTTTCAACACATTTCGGCTGGTTCGTCACTTTTACTTCCATTTTTGGAAGAATGTCGGGAGTGAGAATTGAATTCGTGATCTCTGCGTGAGAGGTATGGATGTTACCACTGCGCCAGATCGCCTCCACGCACATTGTTTTCTGTTTTATTTGATTCGATTAGTGTACCTATCAATGTGTGAATTCCAGTGCCATAAGCATAAACTAGGGGATATGAGGCACGACATTTTGAACATGATTACCAAATGTTTTAAATGTCGTGCCTCATACCCTCCAGTTTTCACACCCCTCTTATTAGGAGGGCATTTACCTAGCACAAACATAATGCATCACTCTAAAAATTTGCCTATTTTTTTTCCAAATCTGAGTCGACTTCTGTGGATGCTCATGACAGGATATGGAGACTGGCTAAATTCCCCTCCAGAAGCCAAATGTTGCGTTACCGAACCTTGTAGGACAACATCATCATCATCATCCCCGTCGCCTTCTTCCGTGTCGTCATCATCGTGGTTGGCGCCTACGGATTTAGTGCAAACATGAACTGAACTAACTCGAAAAGCGATAGGGATTCCCCGGGACCAATCCAGGAAACAATGATAAAGTGGATAAATCTGCCTTTCATTATGAAGCCATGAACTCTCTCTCTCCCCGTCTGAAGCGGTGAGTTTACACATCCCAGAGATAAGGCATGTGTGAGGAACGGTTCATGTCGCCATTGCCTAGCGTTGTCTGCGACGATGCCACCGGTCAAGTGGAATCTCGTCCCGGAATCATGTGATGAGGCAGACCCTCTTCTCGTGTTGATTGTTTGCTCTTTTTCTGTTGGTTCACATTTGTTAACCAGGGCCCCGGACAAGGGGCGCAACAATAATTTTCATTATTTCTGTTTGATTGCAAATATGGAAATCAGAAAAGTTCCGCTTTTTTACAGGCGCAATCAACGCGGCATCCTTCAAGAGTGCAGTCACTCACATGAGAAAACGAGTAAAGTTATGCGATCTGGGAAACGGGAAAACTTTTTTGACCACACCGACGACATTCGGTTGGCGAGTAAATGTGACACTTTGTGGGTGACAAGTGATGCACCACAAGACCACAATTTACTCGCATTGCTCTGTGTACCATTCATGAACCCGTCGAGAAGTCCTGTCGGAGCATCAGCATCTTTCAGCTGCTGCTTCTGCTTGCGCTCTGATAAAAGCTCGGAACCGCAACGAAGGGAAACTTTTCTCCCGAAATAGAATACGTCGAGTCCTTGCAAGGATTTGGATGAGTTTCATTTTTGTTTGAGCCGGTTCGAGGTGAATTGTGAAGAATATGAATGCGACACTCGCTACTGATTTTGCGACCACGGATTATCTGCTGGGGGATAACTTTCGATGGTTGTGTGGTTTCATAGTCGCTGAGCTTTGGTTCATCTTAGATTGGGAAACTAGCCAGAGTCCATAAGAAACTAGAGTTAACTTAAGGTAGTAGCCCGGTGTCACGGGTTCAAAAAATGTTTTTTTTTTTACATTTAGCGGAAGAAAAACATCTTAAAAATATACTCAGAAAAATTCCGACCGAAATTTTAAATATTTTTAAAGTTATAGCTAATATAAGAAACAGTGCCGTAGTGTGTATGAAAGCGTGCGACAAAACATTAAACGTGTTTTTCTCAAAACCATGTTTTCGAAATTTCGAGGAAGCACTGACCCAAAACTATTCAACCGATTTGGCTAAAAATTTCATCCGTTATTCTAGACATACATATCTAAATACGTAACCTTTAAAACGTTTATTTTTCAATAAAAAAAACTATTTCATTTAAACAATTTATCAAGAAAAAATTGTAAGGGGTTCTATCTAGGACACGACCGCATTTTCGACGTGGAACTACACAATTATATTATGCAATCCACTTGTTTACCACTCCGAATATCATTTTAGAATGCATCGAAATTTTCGAAATATTTTTTTTTGTTACTACATCAGTAGTAAACATTTTCATTTGAAATTCGAACAATTTCAAACTGGTAGGTCTGGCCTGGTAAACTGGTATATCGATATAGCTATCAACACCAAAAAAAAACCCCGACTTACGTGTATTTGTAAAGCGGATTCCCCAAGGCACATTAATTTTGAAGTCCGCGTTAGGGAAACACAGCTCGGTGGGAACAAACATTCCCCCGACTTGCATGTTTAACAAAGAGGATTCCCCCAAGCACATTGATTTTGAAGTTCGTGTTAGGGAAACACAGCTCGGTGGGATCAAAAACACCCCCTACTTGCATGTATATTTGCGAAGCGGATTTCCACTGGTACATCGATTTTGAAGTCTGTGTTGGGGAAACCGTAAATCGGGCCAATCAAAACTTGGCAGTTAGGGCGTTTAGATAAGGCTTGACATTTTACAGTTATTCAATTGTTCATTTCATGAAACATAACATTTTATTAGTTTTTATAGACGCACAGAAATATTTCCTATCAATTGATGTAAATATTTTTTTGATCTATTAAGAAATGTTCGAGTTATAAGCATTTGAACTACAGGTAGGGCTAGCACTCAAATCGGCAGAACAAATGTGTGGGAAAAAGGAAATTCTTGTGATGTATAGCATATCGAACAGATCTTTCAATTTCCGATTCGATCAGCATGCAAATCATGAAAATTCGTTCACAGTGAAAATAGTTATTAACGTTAACTTTATTTCATAAAAACGTGACCTGTTTTCTAATTTGGCACCCTTCCTGAAAGACGTAGTTCTACGTCAAACAAAAAAAGGGTTTGAGAACTTTTTTTACGAGTCCGCCATTTTGTTTTAGTTTTTTTTATTTATATTATAGGTTAGTTAATTAAAAAATGTCTGCAGAGTAATAATATTTTTGAATTTTTCTATTTCAGATGACTTCGGAAGGCTGTGTGCTTCCCCGAACCATCTTTTTTTCGAGGACTCCACTCTGACGTCAAATATTAAAAACAATTTTTTGTAAAATAAAATTTTTTTTTTCTATATTTTGAAACACTAATAAAAACATGTAACAATTTTAGAACGATCGCATTTTATTTTCTTGTTAAATTTTTTTTATGAAAAACGTCGAAATTTCGGTCGTCACACCGGGCTACAACCATAAATAAAAGAAAATGTTGTTTCACATTGAAGCCCCCACCGACAGCTGCCCGTCGTCGCTTCTTCGGAGTGACATTCGCAACGCGTAGGCGGCAGGGATAGGGATGCAACAGGACTGTGGCGATTGTCAATTTTGATGAGTGTGCATATGTATGTACATTGTTTCGTGTCGATATTTATTTTGTGCATTATTGGCGCGCACCATTTATCCGCACGTACCGATCCTTTAATGATGATTGCGACACGTGCGTGCGTGCGCCCAACCGCCCGAATCGCTGTGGGAGACTACGTGGAAGTGTATGGCCGCCTGTGGTCAATGGAGAGTTATGAGTATGGAACATCCTCCCAGCCACTTGCCATCACCTGACACTTGGTTGACAGATATTTTTTTTCTGTTTCTCTCTCTCTCTCTCTCTCTCTCTCTCTCGATCCCTGCTGCCAAATTTATCAACCGCCACGCGTACGCTTTCGGGATTCGAATTTCGGACATGGCTTCGCCGCTTCGTCGGTCGCCGAATAATCACAAATGTATGAAATTATTATCATCAAATCAGAGATAATTAGAATACATAATTGAATAATGCTAGAGCGAAGCGGTGGTGAATAATCGGCTCTATGAGTTTCCATTCGGGAATTGAATTAGGAGTTTTTTTTCTCCACAGCGATGTATGATTCTAACCACTCTAGCTGTCAAATTAATTTCCAAACCAAACCTGGACATATAATGATTCGAGTGATTGAATCGTAATTAAATTTGCTGACTGTGACCTTTTTTCTCTCTCTATCTCTCTGTTTCAGATGAATATGAAAGCAATACACTGTTCGCTGGTGGCAGCGTTGGCGTTAAAGCTGGCCGGACTTTGCTTCGGCTGTAAAATATCGGAATATCCGTGCAAAGGCGGAGCGTTCTGTGTGCCACTGGACAAGTACTGCGACGGCAAGGATGATTGTGGTGATGGCAGTGATGAGCCCAAGATGTGTACAGGTGGGTATTTATATCACTCATAGATCTTCTTCTTCTTCAATGGCACTAACGTTCCTAGAGGAACTCCGCCGTCTCAACGTAATATTACTTGCGTCATTTTCATTAGTACTTAGTTGAGATTTCTATGCCAAATAACACGCCTTGAATGCATTCAGAGTGGCAAGCTCTAGAATACGCATGACCACAGTGCAAGTCAGAGGAAATTTCTTTGAAGAAAAATTTCCCCGACCAGAACGGGAATCGAACCCGAACCCCCGGCATGCTAGGTAGGAGCATTCATTTTCCTTCAACACGTTGAGCCCCGAACTGTTCTTGCTGCACTTTCCATTCAGCCCGCATCAAGAGCGAGCAATATCAGTGTCGGTCCTAGCTCCCAAAGATGCTTATTGTAAAATAATTTTAAAGATATGTACATTAAAATTATTTTTTACTATAAAATTTCAGTACTTCTACCAAAACTCGACATTATATCAGATTATTTTCAGACACAATTCTCATGCAACATTTTTCATTCAATTGCAAATAACAAATTTCTTCGTTACATGTAATAAATGTTTGATACAGAGAATATTATAGAATGAAGACAGCCCTAAATCGGACAACTCCTTTCTCCAGTTTTACTCTTATCAACACATTCGGCGATCCACTTTTATTTATATAGATAGAAGACGATATAGGAGTGCGTTTTATCACATTAAAATCAATTTCCACTTTCGAGCGAAAATCAATTTCGTTACCGCAAACATCAAATGGACTAATAACGCTAGTAAATATGTAATTGTAGAACACATGCGAATTGAATTTTTTCCCATTTTCCTTCAGAGTTTTCCGGAAATTTTCAATCGTCATGTTTGGTTCAAATGTGTGCATTATTTTTATGGGACCCCCTCTACTTTCCAGAGGAGGAAAGGGTGTCATACCATCATAGAAACATTTCTCGTATCCAAAAACCCTCACATCTCAAATTTGGCTCCATTTGCTTGATTAGCTCTCGAATTATGCAGAAGTTTGTATTTCATTCGTATGGAAGCCCCCACATAGAGAGGGCGAAGGAGTATCTAACCACCCTAGAATCATTTATTGCACCCTAAAACCTCCATATGTCAAACTTCGTTTCATTTGCTTCATTAATTTTCGAGTAATGTAGAAATTGTGTTTCATTTGTATGGAAGCCCCCCTTAGAGAGGGGGAGGGGTCTCGAACTATAATAAGAACCTTCCCCGACCCCAAAAAACCCCTACATACCAATTTTCATTCAGAAATAATTTCTTTATGATCGAACCAAGGAGATAGACTGGATGAGCCCATTGTCACATTTGTCACAATTTCATGAACGACAGACGTTTATGATGTCGTTTTGAAGTTTGTAAGTGACATTTAGGGATTGTTAACCAGTTTTACCGGTATTACCGAGTCATTTTCCGTTGCCGGATTACCGGTAATTTTACAATCAATAACCGTTAATTCGGTAATTTTTATCTTCATACCATAAATAATATTTGCCTTTATGCCGCGTAGAAATATTACTCGAGAATCAAATAAGATCGATCAAACACAACTGGCAGTATTGCGCTGATTCTACGATCTTCAAGCTTCAGCTCGGTCTGAAAACGAGTCCCAGGACAAGCTTCAGCGACGAACAGCGACAAAGGAATTGGCAGACGCCCTCGGATCAGTTCTGGTCGCTGTTGAACTCCTATGCCGGAAGAAATGCACCCTTTATAGAGATGGGCGAGCGCTCACGAGCCGCTCATTTGAACCGGTACGTCAGAAAGAGCGTACGATCCACGGTCCTTTAAAAATGAGCCGCGGCTCTCAAATGAACGGCTCTTAGATGTACGGCTGTTGAATGAACCACGGTTCAAAAAAGACCCACGGTTCTTTTATGAGCCGTGGCTCTTTTTGAACCGCGGTTCATTGAGGAGCCGTTCATTTGAGAACCACGGTTCAAAAAAGAACTGCGGTTTATAAAAGAACCGTGTTTCTTTTAAGAGCTGGCTTATTGATAAAGAACCGTGAATCGTACGCTCGTTCTGACGGACCGTAGCTTGCGGCAGTGCGGAAGAAATATATGTTTGCCATGCTGCTTTTTAAGCGGTTTCATTTAACTGTTTGCATGTTTGTAAATTTTGGCGGATTACATATTTTCTCGAAACCCCATAAATATGGGTATCTAATGAAAGGGCTTGACTAGTAGATCACAGTTATTCATGAAAAATGTAAATCCGAAATGGCGGCTGGTACGAAATGGCAGACCACATTTCTTCTGAAATCCCATCATATGGGTATCAGATGAAAGGGCTTGACTAGTAAATCCCAGTTATTTATGATAAATCCAACCCGCATATGGGTATCGAATGAAATGATTTGACTAATGTAATATAGTTAATCATGAAAACATTCCATTCGAAATATTTTAAAAACGTTTGGGATATAAAACGGGGAGAAAACTGCGTCGTTATCGAAAACTGCTATATTCTCCCGACTGATAATTCGACATGATCAACATTATATGAATCAAGTGAAATCAGTTCTAGTGATTATAAAAAAAGCTCTGTATGAATTGATTCCGGAGCTGGTAAAGCGATCTACAAATCTTGAGTCAGACGAATTAGTAGCCTAACAAATACTGCTAGATCCTCGCTTCAAGCAGCAAGGTTTTGGGGATAACAGGAAGTAAAACTATGCACACCAGTCGTTGATAAGGATGCTAAAAATGACATCCATAGAATACACACCTACGAAACTACCACAAATCGTTGGTGATGAAGCGCTGTCATCTGTATGGGATGATTTTGATGCATTGGTTGGCAATCTTCGATCCTCGCATGATCCAAAAGCTGCTGCAACATCTATTGTAGATGAACATTTAGCGGAACCACATTTGCTGAGACTAAGCGACCCTTCGTTTTAGTGGAATGAAAGGAAATCTATCTCACCGCGGCTCTATCTTTTTTTGAAAATATTATGTACTCCGGCGACTTCAGTACCATGTGAGCG
The DNA here is from genome assembly GCF_029784135.1 of Toxorhynchites rutilus septentrionalis. Lineage (NCBI taxonomy): Eukaryota > Metazoa > Arthropoda > Insecta > Diptera > Culicidae > Toxorhynchites > Toxorhynchites rutilus. The sequence goes on along the minus strand of NC_073745.1, from coordinate 327,241,444 downwards.
AGTTTTTCCGAAAGCAAAACAAGTTTGCAGTGAAAGATGTAGTAGACATTCATCGGATAACATTGAAAAGATAATGTTTATAAATAAAAATATAAAGGAGATCATTGTGATGGAAATATATCAGAGAAAACCTTCAGTAAAGTAATATTTTTATTTTTCTCTGCACTGATTATTGTTTTAAACCTTATTTTTTACGTCTTCCATTCTTTACATATCCCAATAAACCAGTTCTTGAGAAGAGCCGTCGAGCCGCTCAAGTGAGCCGGCTCTTTTCATTGAGCGCACGGCTCTGAGCCGCTCATTGAAATGAACCGTTTTGCCCATCTGTAACCCTTTATGAAGCTGACGTAAGATTGCAATTTATGTTAGAACAGCTATCTGATCATCGGAAATTTCGAAGCAGCTGCTTGAAGCCCTGGTTGTAAGGTTTGCAGAAAGACGTTTCGTATATGCAAATTTGGTCCCATATATGAATAATCATTCTGCTCGTGGTCGTGACACAATTAATGATGATTTTGGCGTTTTCTGTTAAACGTCACACATTGAAGTGATTAAACAGGCATTTGAAATTGTTCCTGACTTGATCAAATTTGACGACGATGATATTGATTCAGTAGCTGGACGACAGGAGGAAAAAATCCACTGGACGATGCGAAACTTGCAGAACAATTGAGCATCAAGGAAAAACTTGAATGATGATTGCATCAATCAAAGGTATCAACGTCCAGCCTAAGCTTGATGAAAACCCTCGGAAAAGAGCTTTCGTACAGAGGGCACCAGAGGCAAATCCTGCGCCCCTAAAATCGTGTACCCGGATTCGCCTTCCTCTCTCCTCCAGTCGACGTCACTAGTTCCGTGTCGTTTCCTATGGACTGACGTTGAGTTTTTCATTAGAAAAACGTTGACTACTGGTGTGGGGGTTTATAATCCCTACAATAGAATATCCCACTGGCTTACGCCAGTACCGAATCATGCATTTCGCAACACCTTCTCTACAGCGCTACCAACGGATGACAAACAAATTTAGCGGCCTGATATGTCATCCTTCCGGCTCTCTCAGCATTGGCTGAAACACGTTCGAGTAGGCAACTCAGCGCGAGTTAAATATTTTCTAGGGTTTTCTTTTTAAAAATAAAAGTTCGACTGCACTTGTCGGTGATGAAGTTAAGACTATTTTATTTCATCTCTCCAGGCTATATGTAAACTAACTGATGACAGTCCCGCGGTGGTTGTCCACTCAGCAGAAATGATGTTTGTTTATCTGCGGCGGCTCATATCGCTTCTCATGCGATACGCGATTATGCTGACGATGGGCTGGTTGTGTCTAGGGTTCAATCGTTAACTTCTCCCCCTTTAAGTGTGAGGTTCCATACGAAGAATTTCACTTAATGGTAATATTTGGAATCTCTTTGCTTCATCTGGGGCCTGCTTTTGGTGATTCATCTGGATTTTGACTTCTGATCTTCTATGGCGGGAAATGAACAAAAAGAAAATAATGCTTATGACAATGGGAGTAAATGATAGTCCTCCAAAAATTGTCCAATGTGGCCATTGTATACTAGTGGCGTTTAAACGGATTTCTTCCATCTCTTTTCTTGTCTCTAGGTGCAGATTATGCAAATGATGTAAGCTCAGATTAACAACAATACGTTGTTTTTCTATAGGTATGCCATACATCGGCAAATGAATAGGTTCTCCAGTTATGTTCCGGTTATAGTTTGAAAACGTTTGGTTGTTAACTGTTACCTCACAGTTGTTGAATGAAATCAGGTAAGTACCCGACAGGTTCCTCTCGGATAAGCCACAGTTGGTGTGCAGGGTGAAATTGTCTAACACATTCGTGATGAGATGTTGGCTGTCAATTGAAATGATTTCTTCCGCTGGGTTGGCTAGATAATCGCATTTTGCTGGTTTTCCGTTAAGCAGGTATGGTACGCATACTGTTGAGTCAGGTGTAATGTCTTTGGCATCGAAAATTCTTGGCTGCAGGCTGCTCACAATATAGTACTGGTCTTCATGATTAAGATAGTTATGGTTGGAGATGTGGATTTGTTGACGATTGAACCATGTTGGTAGAATGAAGATTTTTCTGAAGATTCTCGGGTCTAGCTTTGGTAGTTTGAGTAAAAGTGCTATTTCATGTTCGTTGGTTACAATAGATGTAGTGACATAAGTTAATGCTTCAGCGGTGTTCCAAACAGTTACATTTTCTTTACTTAGATCTTCAATAATTAACTCTATTTCATTCTGGCTCAGTACTTGTTCATTAAGCATCCCTACTTTTGCTAGCGTTATTGTTTTTATAATTTGATTTAATTTGTCATTCAGGAATTTTAAGTTCAAGAGTATGTTTACAGAATACAATTCAGATGACTCAAGATTAAGCAGTTGAATAGATTCTTTTGTTTTAAACACGGCTTCTTTCATTTGTAGTGAAATTTCTCTGTTGATTCTAACCTGCTCATTGTTATTGTTGATAAGGCCGTTGATAGAACTATTGATAATCTTGAGATCGTTAGCATCGGGGCTTCCTGCTAGGTATTTCCATGCTGTTCCTAATTGATTCCATCGTTTTCTTCTCTTTATTGGCAAAAGATTTTTTATGTTTGTATCTAACCCATTGAATTTATCTAGTATAAGATTAGTAAACTGATTTGCTTCTATTTCATTGAATTTCGACTTTAGATCTTTTACGTGAACTTTGAACGGCTCTAATTTAAAATGATGGATGTAGTAATGATAGTTGATTTGTATTCGGCCGTATCCTTTGTCGTATATGAAAAGAGGTAGGTTGTCTGCCTTATGTACCGAAATCGTTTGTGGCATGACAGGTCCAGAGATTTGCGTCAGTAACAGTCTGTAAAGAAATTAATTGTGTCGAATCTTTAAGTCATTTTTATGCACACGTCTGTTATCTGAATTAGTTATTGTACTATTATGGACATTTTTGATTTTAATTTTTTTGTAGCGGGGTACAGCTTTTACTCGTCGTCGTGTCTTTTCAAAAGCTTCTTTATTTGGGTCTATAGTCCGTAGAGTCAGTTTTTTATTGTGGTGTTTTAAGTCCTGGTCTTGTTTTTTCTGTAGCTTTTTATGAACTGCTTCAATAATATTTGAGCTTTGGGAACTTGGGATAATTACTTCATAAGGAGTATATTTTGTGCAGGAATGAACAGTGAAGTTGTATTTTATTACTGACATCTCAACAAGTGTTTCTGGTTTCTTATTTGGATTTTCAGCTTTAGTAATCCGAAAAATTTCCTGTAAGGTGGAGTGAAATCTTTCAACCACTCCATTCATCTCGCTTCGACCTGTAGCTACTATATAAGGAGTAATTTTATTTTCGTTGAAGAAATTTACCAGGTCACCTGTAGTGAAGGATTTCTCGTTATCCATCACGACAATCTCCGGTAGTTTGTATTTAGTTAAAACTTCTTTTATAGCAGGTACAAGATCTATAGCTGCTCTTGATTGTACTAAACGGACTTGAGCAAATTTAGAAAATTTATCAACGTATGTAAGAAATATTAATTTCTCTAGAATCATGATGTCAATGTGGACAATTTGAAATGGTGCGTTAGGAATGGGTGTTTTTTGGAGAGGATAGTGAATAGGATTTCTATCGTATTTGTTTTCGTGACACAGTTGGCAGTTTTTCGTGAACTCACGAAGTTTGCTATTCAGCTGTGGGAAATAAAATTTCCTAAGGATTTGGGCTTTGTTTTCCTCTAAGCCACGATGTGCCCTATAGTGCTCTTTTTTGATGATTTCCCATTGATCGTGTTCCTCTGGTATGTCGATGAGCATTTTCTGAGTGAAACGGATTTTTAACATGTTTTGTCTAGCGAAATGTTATATATATATATTGCCAACATTTCTTTCTCGGGCACAGAATGCTTTTCTTCTGCTCTTGTTAATGACCGTGATGCAAAATGAATTGGTCTGTCCTTTCCTATTTCACCTTGCGATAGCACAGCACCAATCGCGAAATCTGAAGCGTCCGTTGTCAGTATGTAGGGTTTTGTGTGATCTGGATATGCTAACACGTCTGTTGACGATAGTAACGATTTCATTTTTTCAAAGCAATTTATTTCGGTTTCGTTGAGGTTAATTTTCTTAGATGAACTTATGTTCTTCTCCCCCCTAAGAAGGTTCGTGAGGGGTTTAGCAATTTTCGCGAAATCTTTCACGAATCTTCTATAATAACTCATCATTCCGAGGAAAGATCTCAATTCTTTTATTGTTTTTGGAGGTGGATATTTCTTAATTGCTACAATTTTTTGTGGATTCGGTTTTATTCCTTCAGATTCGATCACGTATCCTAAAAATTCAATTTCATGATGCAAAAATTCAGATTTGTCTAACTGAATCTTGAGATTCGCATCGTTCAATGCCTTGATTATGGTCTCCAGATTTTCTAAAGCTTCTTCAAATGTTTTGCCAAATACGATTACATCATCTATGTAAACGTAGGAAATTTTTCCAATATATTGACGGAGCACATCATCGATAGCTCGTTGAAAAATTGCCGGAGCGTTTTTCAAACCAAATGGCATTCTTGTAAATTCATATTTGCCATTGTTAATAGAAAACGCTGTTTTCTCAATGTCAGTTTCCTTCATTCTAATCTGATGGAAACCAGATGCCAAATCAAGAGCGGTGAAAAATTTTTGACCTTTCAATTGATCCAATACATAGTTAATTTCCGGCATAGGATATCGGTCTGAAATAGTTTTTTCGTTGATTTTCCGATAATCAATGACCATGCGGAATTTTTTTTCTCCTGACGCATCTGTTTTTTTCGGGACAATCCAAACAGGTGACGTCCAGGCTGACCGAGAGGGTCGTATAATTCCATCATTCAAAAGTTTGTTAATTTGTTTGTTCACTTCGTCAACATAAGCTGCAGGGTAAGGATACACCTTCTGATGAACTGGAATATCATCAGTGGTATGGATACTACACTCTACAACTGTGCTACATGTTAACTTAGCATCAGGCTTATGAAAAGCTGAGTCGTGGTTTTGAAGTATATTCAATAATTTTTTGTTTTGATCGTCTGAAAGGTGATTTGTTCTAAATAAAGATGGATCTGAAACGTTTTTGCTTTCAATTTCATGATCGGAGCATTCTGATTCGATTAGGTCATTGTTAGTGGTGTCAGGTGTCGTCACAGTTAAGCTGTTCGAAGCTGTACGTTGAGGAATGTAGGACTGAAGAGGTATAGCCAGTTTCTGTTCGTCTAATTGTAGTGTCAAGTTTTTGTTCCTTAAATCAACAATTGCACCTAGTGCATTTAATATGTTGGTTCCGATGATCCCTTCGAAAAAGTTATGAAATTTGTGCAATATAAACTGTGCGGTGTAATCAATTTTCGGTGAAAAGAAATTAATGTCTATTGCTGAAGAAGCGTTGAAGCTACCATTCGCACTAGAGATATTTTCTGCTTTTAAATGATATGGTTTCGAGTGTTTAAAACTATAAGCCAGTTTCGGACTAATAATATTAATATTAGCGCCTGTGTCAACTAAAAAGGGAAAATTTCCAATGGAGGTTTTGAGCATTATGTACGGTATACTTACCACTCGGGGGTCCATTCTAAAAAATTGGAAGATGCAATGGTTTCATTATTTTGTGGTGGACTGTTTCCGTCGTTTGGTCGGTCGTTAGTGTCAGGTCTATCTTGATTTTCTGTTTCTGGTTGTGTTTCGTAATTGTAGTAAGGGTCATAGTCAGTATCAAAGTTAGGTTGAGATTCAAAGTCGTAGTGATTGTAATAGTCATAGTCTTCTTCATAGGATTGATATGTATTCTCAAGTGGATATGCTTGCCGTTTTATATTCGGATGTTGTTGGGAAGGAGGGTGTGGGCGTTTTATGTTGATTGGTGGTCGATTACCATAGTTCACATTTCGTGTTCGCAAACTCGGGTCGACATCCATCGGTTCCGGTGGAGGAAATGTTCTCTGCGGTGAATTAAATGGTCTAAAATTGTTTGGTCGTGATATATTCGGATTGAATGGATTTGGTCTGAATGGGAATGTATTTTGGAATCTTGGCGGAAGCGGAGGTGGAACTGGGCGGAAATTAGGATTTTGCATTCTAGGAATCATTTTTGGTGGTTCTTTGGGTTTGGGTATTAGCTGATTACCAAACTCATTCCTATACGGGGCACTTCGAAGATCCATATTATAGTAGTCCATGCAAAATTGGTAGGCCTGACCTAGAAATCCAGGATTAGTACTCTTCAAAAGTATGTTCAAAGGTTTTTCGAGTCCTCTGATAAAGGCATCAAGAGCTTTTTCGCGAAAATAGCTGATGTGTACAGCTGCATTAATTTTCAATTTATCATCTGTGTGTGTTTGGGCAATTACGTGTGATAAAATTTCGTTGACCCTGCTGTAATATGTACTGATACTTTCAGTCGCTAACTTTTTAATTGTTGTTAGCTCAAAGTCTAAAGTTTTGACGTCGCGCTTGTCTCTATAGTAGAGAACAAGTGTGTTTTTAATTAGCTCCCAATTGCTAGTAATGTTGTTTGAATTTAAAATATCCGCTGCTTCTCCACAGATTTTTCGACGTATAACTCTTTCAAGTATATTAATTTGGTCGGCTGTCGCATGTTTTTCACGATATGTCCGGAATATCGAGTCTACGTCAGCTATCCAGTCCACTAATTCAGTCGGTTTTCCGCTAAACTGTTTTACGTCTCGCACAAAATCTGGGATTTTCCCAATCCCTACAAAATCTTCTGCCGTCATTGGCTGCGGATTTTCGTTGAGAGCCATGATATTTCTAAAATAAATACCAACTCGAGGCTTTTTTGAATAAATTGTGTAAGATTATTTATGAAATTTAATTTGAGGAAATTATGAAGAAATTATCTTCGAAATTATTTCTTGATCACAATTCAAACACTTTAAAATTATCAAATCATTCACTAAATTTAAATTGAGGAAAAATAAAATACACTTTAAACACTTTAAAAACAATCAAATCTTTCACTGAATCATTTACAAAATAAATTTAAAAACACTATATTAGTTCTTTTTATTCGGTTATTTTCACGGTTATTTATTCACTGTTAACAATAAAAATAAAAATAAAAACGACTTACATAAATGCCAACATGTCGAAACAAGAGTTGGACTTTTTGTGTTGATTCCTCGCTAACCGCGCTTGGTGGGGGGAAAACCAGGTAGCTACGTCGGGGTAAATCCTTTTGCCGTCCTTGATGGGCTGCTACTCGGGGTCCTAATAGCGATTGAGTTTAACAAACTCGGTGTCCTGGTTCCGCTTCGGTTTCGTGATGAAGGCTCGTTGAACCTAATTGTTGAATTTGATTTCTTCACTTTTTTACGAATTCACAACACAAAACCTTATACTCTTCCCACACTGGCGAGGTCCCTATTCGGGCGCCAGTTAAATATTTTCTAGGGTTTTCTTTTTAAAAATAAAAGTTCGACTGCACTTGTCGGTGATGAAGTTAAGACTATTTTATTTCATCTCTCCAGGCTATATGTAAACTAACTGATGACAGTCCCGCGGTGGTTGTCCACTCAGCAGAAATGATGTTTGTTTATCTGCGGCGGCTCATATCGCTTCTCATGCGATACGCGATTATGCTGACGATGGGCTGGTTGTGTCTAGGGTTCAATCGTTAACTCGCGCATTCGTTATTCGTCCGTCTGAAAGGCAAGGCGGAATCCACAACTGGGACTGACAGTTATCTAATATGGATGTATAATAAATACTTGTTTTTTTTCGGATGTTTTACGATATTTGACTACTTTCTAGTTGACTTTCTAGTTATTTTCTTTTTATACAATAAATATCTCTGAGAGCGAAGACCGACACTGATATTGTGCGAATGCTCCTGATGCGAACTGAATGGAAAGCGTAGCAAGAAAAATTCGGGGCTTAACGTGTTAAGTATTACTTCAACCAGCAAAAAACTTGCAAAATGTTTTTTTTTTGTAAACTTATCATTATAAATAAAAGCCGTTTCTTAAAAAAAAGGTGTATTTTAAAGTATATTTTTACCGGTAAGGAAATTTTCATTACCGAATAACCGGTTATTGGCATTTTGGCATGGTAATGCAATCCCTAGTGACATTGAATAGCCAACAAAACGCCTGCGTTAAGTTAGATCTAAAATAATCCTACGTCGAAGAAGGGAGTCAAGCTGGCATCGGGTGCGGACGTGTTTTCTGTTGCTCCGAACACAGTTTTATTAGAGATTTTTTGACGTGGGACTACATCTAACCGGATTATATGGGGGTAAAATGAAAACCTGAACACAGAACATGCGGGAAAACATGAAAGATTTCGAATGCTTATAACACCAATATTTCCTACTGGATCGGAAAAATGTTTGCATCAATTGACAGGTAATATTTCTACGCATCTATCGCAATCAATAAAATGTTATTTTTCATTAGATAAACAATTGAAAAACTGTAAAATGTTAAGCGTTATCTAAACGCCCTAATTGCCTCGTTTTGATTGGCCCGATTTACGGTTTCCCCAACACAGCCATCATAACCAAGCAGCCTTGGGGAAATCGGCAATGCAAGTACATGAAGGTATGGGGATTTTTGTTCTCACCAAAATGTGTTCCCTAACACAGACTTCTAAACCAAGCAGTGTTGGAGAAATCGACATTGCAAATACATGAAAATCGGGGGTAGTTTTGTTCCGTCTGAAATGTGTTTCCCTAACACAGACTTCAAATTCATGGAGCGTGGGGAAATTGGCATTGCTGGTCTGGGGTATTTTTGTTTCAACTGAAATGTGTTTACCTAATACGGACTTCTAAACAAAGGTGCCTGGGAAAATCGGCATTACAAATAAATTCAAACTGCGAGTACATTCGAACTCGCTTGCCTTAGTGCAGACTAGAATATGTTTCCTTAACATGGTCTTCTGAACTTAGGAACCTGGGAAAATCTTGCAAACATTAGAGGTGAATGAACCTTCATGTTTAAAGGCTTTATAATATAAAAAGTATAAGTTGAAGTTGTTGCTTCATGCAAGCCGGGGGTACTTTTGCACCCGCATGTTTTTTTTGCACTCCGAATAGTGTTTTGCTAACACGGATTACAAAAACGCTTTGGTTCGCTTTGGATTCAAAATTGCATTGAAGGATATGCCTTCATATCTTCTTCTCACTGAATTTCTGGCAATGAGTGCCTGAAGTTCATCAAATCATGCAAATTCGCGGTTCGAGGAGTACGTACACTTGAGATGTGCAAACTTGAGATGGAAATGTAAAATAAAATAATCGTTTGATAATCCTTCCGTTCACATATTTTGTCCTAGGCATTATATCAAACGAAAAAGGACTGTCATTAAAGTTATTTGTAACGATTCGATGCACAATGCATGAATTGACCTTACATGGCATTTATTCAATCTCTTTACTCACAAAAAATATATATTGAATTCGATTGAATCCGGAAATTGTTTCATTCAATCAAAAATTTAATCAATACAAACAAATGATTGCTAAGCTAAGCTAGTCCCACGTCAACTTTGCGGTTATATCATAGATATAACCAACCCATTTTTTTTTATTCTGTGCTATCCGAACAGAAATGTTTGCGTTCCTTTAGCAGTGTTGTTTTGTATGCAGTTTTTGAATTGTTGTTGATGGTGCGTGAAATTGCGGATTGAAAACTTTTTTTCTTTCAAGTACAGCGTTCAGCAGCATACTGAAAATTTACGAGTGTTTACGAGTGCGAAGATAGTGCTTCATAATGATTGTATCACCGCCAAGGAAATCATCGACATGGCTGAAATGAGCGGAAACCGTCTACAGATAAGTTCTTTGTTTTTAATCTTCCACAGCTTACATTTTTTCTACCTACAAGCTCCACATGAAAAGTGCTAGATTTTATTTTAGCCAACACAGAACTTGAAAATTAAATTCTTGTTCGTTAACAAGCGAACTCCAACAGGAATCCTGAAAAAGATTCCAATTCCAATAGGAATCATCTACGGTGTGTAGAGTTGTTTATGTGTTTGCTGGCAAGAAATAGTTGGACAAATGGTAATTTCGTCAGTGGTATGCCAAAGTGAACTTGATAAAGCAGTTTTCATTTTTTTTTATTGTGATAGTTGCAAGTGCAAGCTGAAACGATATGTGAGTGACTTGAGTGCGTTCCCTTCTTATTCAATCGGTGCCTGTGTGTGTATGGTTTGCTTTTTGACGTAGGATTACGTCTTTCGGGAACATATTGGGGTACAAATTGAAAATCGAAAATGGAGCACATCGTGAATATTGTCCAATTTCAAACGCTTATTGCTCAGTCATTTCATGATGGATTGATGAAGTTTTTGCGTCAATCGATTTCGGCACTCCATAACAATTTTTTGCATTGAAGAAAATAATATATGTCATGAAACTAACTATCGAACAATTGAAAAATCTCAATCCCTATCCTAACGGAAATACCCACTTCTGATTGGTCGAACTTGACGACATATGCGGCGGGTCCCTAACAAAGACATCAAAACCAAGCTGCCTGCGGGAAATCGACATTGCAAATACATGAAAGTGAGGTAACTTTTGTTAGTGCTCCCTTGGCCGAGTGGTTAGCGTCATAACTAACATGCCGGGTGTTCGGGTTCGATTCCCGTTCTGGTCGGGGGAATTTTTCGTCAAAGAAATTTCCTCCGACTTGCACTGTGATCACGCGTATTCTAGAGCTTGCCACTCAGAATGCATTCGAGGCGTGTTATTTGGCATAGAAATCTCAACTAAGTACTAATAAAAATGACGCTAGTAATACTACGTTGAGACGGCGAAGTTCCTCTAGGAACGTTAGTGCCATTGAAGAAGAAGAAGAAGAGGTAACTTTTGTTCCCACTGAAATGTGTTCCCTAACAGAAACATCAAAACCTAGCTGTCTGGAAGAAATCGGCATTGCAAATACATGAAAGTAGGGGAGCTTTTAATCCCATCGAAATATGTTCCCTAACAGAGACATCAAAACCAAGCAGCCTGGGGAAAATCGGCAATGCAAACACATGAAAGTAGGGGGAGCTTTTGTTCCCACCGAAATGTGTTCCCTAACAGAATTATTAAAACCAAATCATTATCGAAGAGTTTAACGATGTTATTCTTCTAACATATCCAAAATCAATAGATAGCCTAACGGAATCCTACGTCAACTATGCGGTCGTGTCTCGGACACAACCCTCCTGTGACTTTTTCTTTTTTGAGTATGTTAGTTTAGCTGTGGTGAGAATATCACAGTAAATGTAGTTCAACATCAAGGAGGTGTAAACATGTCGGAAAAAATAGCAGCATGACGTCATCGTTGCCACATCCATCGGCTATGTAGTCTAACTAAATATTAAATGTGTTTGTCGTCTTTCTGTTATCTCTTGTAATCGATACGCGAGAGTTACGTAGGGAGGAGAACAAATACCAATTTTTGAAGGGGATTCCTCGGTGATCTTCTCAGGTTAAAATATATCGTTGATTCGAAAAATGCTAAATAATTTCTTGCCGATCTTCTCAGGTTGCCCAAAATAACCTTAGTTGTGACGATTGAAAAATATGTTAACATATGAAGTATAAAATGTAATACGCGTGATGGATAACAAAATATATAATCGGTTCGACAGATTCTGAAGGAAGTTTATCTGTGACCTTCTTAGGTTTTTCGAGGAAAACCGCTGCCGTCGAGATTGATTTTTTTAATATAATACCAGTGATGAATATCAAGACATATCGTAGGTTCAGTTGATTTTAAAGGAATTTCTTAGGTGACCAGTTGAAAACTATATCGTCGATTTGAGTAATGTTGAAGCAGTATCTCGGATTCCTTCTTGGGTTTAAAATATAACCTCGGTTGTCGCAATTGAATAATATTTCGAAAGATAATACATGTGACGAACATCGAAATACATAGTCAGTTTTAGCGAGTATAAAAGAATTTCCTCTGTGATCTTCTCAGGTTAAGAATATATCGTCGATTAGAGAAATACTAAAAGGGTTTCTTAGCGACCTTCTCAGGTTTCCAAAAATAACCTTGGTCTCCGCGATTGAATAAATATATAGATCGAGAGTTTATAACGGAGTTTTTTATTACCTTCTCAGGTCAGGAAAAATATCTGTACTAGGCAAGATGAATAACGAAATGCATGACCGGTTCGATAAGAATGTATATTTTCTTCAAATCTCATTTCGCCGAATAATTGAGAGTTCAGGTTTTTAGAATCACATCACTTACCGCAGTGAATCCTGATTTTGCTTAACCATTCCCACTAACAACTATCCCTTCCATGATAAACGCTAGGGAACCACGCTATAAAGGCGACCCTTCTGGCCTTCGGGCGGCGTATATCATACTAACATTCCTTCCCTTCTTCTGGTGACTGTGAGGACGTGGCCGGCGTTATTGACCATTTAAAGCTCGAATCACCGAAGATTGTACAACGAGAATGATTTGCTAGGCCCAAGCGTCATTCTGTGTGTTCTTTGTGAATATGATGTAATTTGGTTGGTTCAAGTCAATCACGGAGAGCAACTACGAATTGTATAGTCTACCCAAGCTCACGCGCAAGCTCTAAAATAATCCTACGTCGAAATTTCTCTTTCATTATGATTTTCAACACATTTTGTCACTTTACTTCCATTTATGGAAGAATATCGGGAGTGAGAATTGAACTCGTGACCTTGAGCGTGAGAGGTATGGATGTTACCACTACGCCAGATCGCCTCCGCCACACTGAAATGCTCTAATTGAGAGTCTAGTTCACAACGAAGAGTAATCATTCCGTCCATGTTGGTTAATCACTTTTTAAAGATGGTCATATAATCATGACCAAAATGTTGATTCGTTGATTCGAACGTGACTCTATTAAAAATAGGACAAATTCCTCATTCGAGTGATGGAATGAATCATAAACACTAATTTATTGCATTTTGAGTGGACACTTGTAACCAGTCTTCAGAAAACAAACGCAGCGCTGTGCTTGAGTTTAATTTTCATCGTGCTCAAAGAAAACTCGTTTTCTATCTTGGTGGGAAGAGCACAAAATTCATAAGCACGACAGCGCAGAATGTACCGGGCGCAGAACTCAGATAGAGGAGATGTGTCTAAAACGCGCCTGCCGGGCAATTTGACCCGCCTGATTTTCTCGTAAACGAGCAAGAATAGAAATGCTATGGATACAGGCAATCGTGCTAGTCAATGATAGAATCCTCCCACGCAAGTTTTACATTTGTAACATGCTATAATAAAATAAATAATTTTCTTTGGAAGCGATTTTCGATGTAATTTTCTACATCGTTTCTATAAGGTTTTTGTTGTTTAAAACCGATTCAGAGGCGATAACTGGGGGTCATATCTATTGAGTCAAGTTCCCAGTGAATATCTCAGATGAAGAAAATGGTAAGAAAGGATTCTTTTCTTTCTCAATTTGATATTTTCCGCATCAGCTTACCATCGGGTAGTATGGCATACCCTCGATCGGGGCAATTTGCTCGCTTTCGGCCGTAAACATTCTCACGAGTAAACTAGCTTGTATGTGAGGGATGCCAGATGATTTTTTCAAATATCTCTGCATGGCACGAATAAACGTCTTCAAATGTAATCATAATGAACAAAAATGAGCAAACCATCACGATATTTCTAAATCATGTTCGATAAATCACACAAACAATTGTTTTCACACACTTTGAAATGACCTCAGTATGTTTTCACAAAATTAAATGCCTTGACAACGAAAACATGTCTTCACATCTGGCATCTATATTATGTGCTCAGAGAATGCAGGGAAACAAAAGCGCGGACTGGAGAATTAATACACGAATACTGGGAGAACATGCTCACCGGAGAGACAGTTTATTCTCTTCGCTGGTGGGCATGAAGGGAATAGATTGATGGATTCTCTCATTCATACAAGCTGTTTCTCTGAGCTTTATAGACTCTGAGAGAAACAACTCATGGGCATATTATACTTCTACTGGGCCATTTGACATCGTGTGATTGGGAATTTAGAATTTGGGCGCCTTTCAAAATATAATTCGTAGCTCTCTTGTTATTCAGTATCTAAAATACAGAACGATTACAGACGACTGAGGTTTAACTAATCTACGTACTGACGTAGTTGTTACCTTAAATTTTGAGAGCACGGTCAAGATAAATCCATCCTCGCTAGTGGGTGCGTATTACATACTTCTCCTATACTAAACATTTCTTCTCACTTGTGTGATGCGCGTCTCATTCTATACACACACACATACACATCAAATTCTAGCGCCCACTTTATATTGCCCGGTGTTTGGTAGAGCCCTCCAATCAAACAATCCTGAGCGATTCAGGTCTTCGGGACTGGCGCCTTCGGACTACGTTCAGCACCTTTATGAAAATCTTTTATGAAACCGCGGACAAAAATCGAGGAAAATTGCTCAAACCACGTGATTCTCGGTACTGGAATCTGCTAGTAAGGTAACTTAAGCAGCCTGACGAACTGCTGCCTCATCCACCGTATTCTCCAGATTTGGCCCCGTGCGACTTTTTTTTTGTTTCCAAACATGAAAAAGTCACTCGCCGGGCAGAAATTCGAGTCGAATGAGGAGGTCATTGCCGCCACGGAGGCCTACTTTGCAGACCTCGAGAAAACGTATTTTTCAGATGGATTAAAGAAGTTGGATCATCACTGGGACAAGTGTATCAAGCTAAATGTTGAGAAATAACTTTTCCAAAATTTCTGTTTTTGTTTATAGGCTAAGTACTTATCGGACTGCCCACGTACTTTCCATTTCCATGGGGCTCTTCCCCCGCGTGACATAAAAAGTCGGAATATTAGCGTTGCTAGCGTTCACATACAATGAAATGACACATAGTCGTAACCTCAAAGAAAGAATAATTAAAAATTACTGTATTATCTGACTCCTGCATTCCACCAAAATTGAGAGCTTTGCGTAAACACATGCGTACCTAGCATTAGTACTGTGCTCGCCATTTCGTGGGTACTCCCCCGACAAGTTAAACGAGCGGCTTCAAAAGGGGGGTTCGGGAGGCATTGCTACAAGTGTTGATAAACAGCCCTCTGGGCTTGAAAAAATATGCAGTGTATTTTTAACCATTTTTCGCGCCGAGAGCTTCGGAGCCTCTTATGACCGTCAGGAGAGCGCGATTGATGTACTCACGGCTGATTGCTAAAAGTATGTAATTGCTTCGAGGTGGTGGGAGCCGGGGGTGCTCATATGCAAATACACACACTCGTTTCACATGTTAAGCCCCAGAATTATCATTTCCGATGTGTGACTGAGCAATTACGGTGGGCCAAAATTTAATTAAATTGTAAATTAGCAAGCAGGCCCCACACAAGGGTTATGGGCTGCGGGGGAATTATGCCTGCTCCAACAGATAGGCTAATTGGGTACGCGAAGTTGTCTGTTAATTCCGTTTGAATGGGATGCTGGATATAGTTTCAACTGCGGATTCTGACGAATTTCGGGGTCTTCCAACAGTAACGATATACGGAATTATCGCTTATCGCCTGCCGTAAATGTCAGTCAAATGGAGCAACTGATAATAATTCGATGTCGGCAACCCCTTGATTTAAGGACGGAAACCGTCATCTCAGTTATAAAGACTATCAAATTCACATCGTATATCTGGAGTATGAATGTAGAGTGCAACCTGCAAACGTGTGAAAGTGAAATTGAATTTAAACTTGTCTTCTTAGACCCCAGGCCTAGAGGAAAATTAAATATTGCTTTTCTTCTGTTTACCTACTCTCACTCTAGCCAATCTTCAGTCTTTTAATTGTTTCCATTTCCATCCTTTACTCAAACAGTTTGCAACCGGACATATTACGGGGATATTGGAAGGACGTATTCACTGACGGTGCCTCCACCGCAGTGGAATCGGCTGCCATTTCTGTGTCATCTGACGTTCACTGCGTCAGGCAATGAGCAGGGCGATATCGTACAGGTAAGTCACTGTTGATCGTGGTTTTTAAGGTAGATTCCAAACTGAGGGAAGTGTGTCTAATCCATGCCCCAATAGTTTTTTTTAACTATTTATTTTATTATTTTCTATTATTACATTCAATGAATATTGCGCAAAAATGACAAAGATTTTTTATATTCATCTTTTTAAGGTTTAATTTATTACTATTATGTCAGTCGTGATATTGGTTATGATGGACTATTTCCATTTAGTTGTTTATATAGGTGGTCCGAAAAATCATAAGCATACAACACTTGCGTGAAAATTGGATTCTAGTCGAATAGATGTAGACTAGTCGCATAGAAATATTGAACGATAACTGAAAACATGTTAACTTTGAAAAATCATAACTCAAAACGAAAAAAAAACCTTTCTGATATTCGGATATGTTATGTGAAAAAGCATCAGTTTATAATAACGAGACAATGTAAACTATTAAAAAAGTACAATCAATAATTACAATATCAAAATCCCAAATTTCTGCAAGTATAATATTTTTCGAAAAGAGACTAGCTAATTGGCTTCAATTTGATATGTCCATCATCTGAATTGGTGCAGTAGTTAAAAAGTTCTTCTTGGATAGCACTAACGTTCCCAGTGGAACTTTTACCTTCTCAACATAGGTATTACTTGCGTCATTTTCTGTTAGTAGTACCTAGTTGAGATTTCTATGCCGAGCTATGCAAGCTCTAGAATACGCGTGATCACAGTGCAAGTCGGAAGAAATTTCGTTGACGAAAAATCCCCCGGCCAGAACGGGAATCGAACCCGAATCATGATAATGTGAGACGCTAACCACTCGGCCACGGGAGCACTTGGAGTAGTTCAAAAGTTATGAGTTTAAAAAAAAGTAATTTTTGGAAAACATGAGAAGAAAATGACCTTTCGGACCACCCTGAAAAGGAAATGGTCACCTATTTAATTTGATATGTAGATCATCCGATTCGGTACAGTAGTAAAAAAGTTATGAATTTAAAAAAAAGACATAAACAAAAATGGGGAAAAAAATTAATTTTAAGGCAACCCAAAAATGGAAAAGATTACCCTAATGATAAAAAATACGAATCTAATGTTTTGCAATAAAGAGCAAAACTTCCGCTTTCCACGAAAATCTGAGAACCACTATACCGGTTTGACATGGAATGGCTGTATATAAACACTTCCATCGCACTTCTAGGTGGATTGACACTATTTTCGTAACTCAAATAATCATTCAAGACACTTACATGTTGTTAAATTATCTTGAAATTATTGAGAAATTGATTCCTGAACACAATGCTTAATAGAAAGTTATATTCATCACATTGACCCTTTGTCACCCCTCTAAGGGGTGAGATTGGGTCAACCTTCATTGATTCGTAGTTCAGTGAAAAATAAATATTATTCAACAATTCCTACATTTCTACGAAAGCATAATTGTGTTTTACTCTAATTTACGATAGTTATTCAACGAAAAGTTCGAAAACTACAATTTTTAACCCATTTTCACCCCCATTGACGGTACATGTTCCTAACACATTAAATGCGTATTCGAAAGGCAACCACTGAAAGGAGGAAAAGACTGAGTTCTGAACAAATCCATGTATAAATTCCTCTTGACGAATTTCATGCCAACTCGACTAGCCGTTGGCAGCGCTATCTCAGATAGCAGTGAAACGTCGTGGGTGTAAAGACATGGGGCAACTTTTCTTTGAAAAAAATTCAACTTATCCTAATTTTGTATAAAATCAAGTTAGCGATATGGTGTATTCGACAAAGTTTTCGATTTTATTAAAATATGAACTTTTGTCGAAGACGTCAGCTTTCTATCTGTTATAGTTTTTGGAATATAAGTCATTTTTGGGTGAAGACTCCTGAAAAATATAATATTTTTCTCGTAACCTTTTTGGGTGTAAATTCTCACGTTTGATATGTTCTTGACATGCTCCTGAATAGCGAAAAGTTAGCAGAGCCTGTAAACTACGATAATTTATACATAAAAATGTTACAAATTAAACATTAATAGTATTTTTTCAAAGAAAAAAATTGAAAAGTTGTTGTTCGAAAAACTTTCTCCATGTAAATGTGCCCATCGTTCGATGTATGGAAAACTTGTTGGAAATTTAAAGGGCTATTTATATCTATTTTTTCTGATTTTTAAAAACATATGTTTTCAAGAAAAATTAATTTTAATTCTTAAAATTTTTTTTTTCAATGAAATTTTTTTCCAAAAATCTGTTTCATATTTTTTTATGAAAACCTAAAGAATTTCCTACATTCAATTCTCTGATCAACTTTTTGAAAATCATATAGTTTTTAAATTAAAATTTTTCGAAAAAAAGACGAAAAAACTCCAAATTTTTAAAAACAATCTATCAGACCTACAGAATTTTAATCAAAGAATGAAATATAGAAAATTATTTTAGTTTTCCTTAAAAATTATCAAAGAATTTTTTGGAAAAGAAATTCATTGGAAATAAAATATTTTGAGAATTTAAATTCATTTTTCTCGAAAACATATGCTTTTCAAATTCTAAAAAAATAGATATAAACAGTCCTTAAAATTTCCAACAAGTTTTCCATACATCGGACGATGGGCACATTTACATGGAAAAAGTTTCTCAAACAACAACTTTTTCATATTTTTCTTAGAAAAAATGCTTCTTCTTCTTCTTGTATGGCTCTAACGTTCCAGTGGAACTTTTGCCTTCTCAACGTAGCATTACTTGCGTCATTTTTATTAGTAATACTTGGTTGAGATTTCTATGCCGAATAACACGCCTTAAATGTACTCTGGAGTGGCAAGCTCTAGAATACGCGTGACCACAGTGCAAGCCGGAAGATTTTTTTTTGACGAAAAATCCCTCGGCTAGAACGGGAATCGAACCCGAACCCCCGGCATGATAGTGTGGACCGCTAACCAGTCGGCCACGGGAGCACGGGGAAAAATGCTATTGATGTTCAATTCATTACATTTTTAATTTTAATTAATGGCATTTTAAATGCTCTGCTAACTTTTCTCTTAGAAACATGTTAAGAACATGCCAAACGTAATAATTTACACCCAAAAATTGTTACGAGCAAAACATTTTTTTTTCAGGAGTCGTCATACAAAAATGAACTGTATTCCAAAAGCTATAAAAGATAGAATGTTGACGTCTGCCACCAAACGTTTATATTTTAATAAGGTCTAAAACTTTGTCGAATACACTATATCACTATCTTGACTTTAATTAAAATTAGGATTAGTTTTTTTTCAAAGAAAACATGAAAAAGTTGTCGTTCGAAAAACTTTTTTCCCTGTAAATGTGCCCATCGTCCGATGTATGGACAACTTGTTGGGAAATTTAAGGGATATTCATAAATGTATTCTTGAGAATTTAAAAAAAATACGTTTTTGAGAAAACATAATTTTTTAATTTTAAAATACTTTTGTTGTCCGCGAAATTTTTTTCCAAAAAAATGTTGGTATTTTTTGTGAAAATTTAAACAATTTCCTACATTTCATCTTTTGACAAGAATTGTATATGTATCATAGTTTTTATGTTATAATTTTTTGTAAAAAATTAAGAAAAAAAATGACTTTTTCCAAAAAGTAGTCTAATTCTTTTTCGAATATTTCGAGTATTCAAATTTGCTCCTAAGACGAGTTGTCATGAAATTCGTCTCATCTATCTATATATATATATATATAAAAATGGAGTGATGTCTGTCTGTCTGTCTGATTCTTATAGACTCGGAAACTACTGAACCGATCGACATGAAAATTGGTATGTAGGGGTTTTTGGGGCCGGGGAAGGTTTTCGTGATATTTTGAGACCCCTCCCCCCTCTTTAAGAGGGGGGCTGCAATACAAATGAAACACAAATTTCTGCATTACTCGGAAATTAACCAAGCAAACGAAACCAAAGTTGGCATGTGAAAGTTTTAGGGTGCAATAAATGTTTCTATGATGGTTAGACAGTCCTTCCCCCACTCAAAGGGGGGGGGGGCTGCCATACAAATGAAACACAAATTTCTGCATTACTCGAGAATTAATCAAGCAAATGAAACCAAATTTGGCATGTGGAGGTTTTAGGATGCAATAAATGTTTCTATGGTGATAAGATACTCCTTCCCCCTCTCTTAGAGGGGGCTGCCATACAAATGAAAAACAATTTTTTGCATTACTCGGAAATTCATCAATCAAACGAAACCAAAGTTGGCATGTGAAAGTTTTAGGGTGCAATAAATGTTTCTATGATGGTTAGACAGTCCTTCCCCCACTCAAAGGGGGGGCCGCCATACAAATGAAACACAAATTTCTGCATTACTCGAGAATTAATCAAGCAAATGAAACCAAAATTGGCATGTGGAGGTTTTAGGATGCAATAAATGTTTCTATGGTGTTAAGATACTCTTTCCCCCTCTCTTAGAGGGGGCTGCCGTACAAATGAAACACAAATTTTTGCATTACCCGAGAATTAATCAAGCAAATTAAACCAAATTAGGCATATGGAAACTTTAGGGTGCAATGAATGTTTCTATGGTGGTTAGATACCCCTCCCCCCTCTCTTAGGGGTGGTTGCCATACAAATAAAACACAAATTTCTGCATTACTCGAGAATTAATCAAGTAAATGGGCGGGACGAAGTTTGCCGGGTTAGCTAGTTCTATATAAAAAAAATACGCCTCTATCAAAATCTGACCGTAATATAGCAACAAATGATCTTAATCAACTTATTCCGATCATGACAAGTAGGAGAAATACCAGAAGTATTGAAAGAATGATGAAAATATTTTTGTCCGCTTGCTGTTATGGAAATTTCCCATAGTGTGATCGGGGCCCGGGAGCTTTGACAGGTGTTCGAATAGGTCATTCAGGACTCACACGTAGTTTTTTCCTGCAACCCGCAGACTCCTCAATATGCAGATGCAAACAAAGATTCTCAATTGAGCATAGCGTGTTCGTAGAATATTTTTGAAGAAATGATATATATCCCACCTTCATCGCTCATTCTTCATGCGCTGATTTTTCACGAAGTGTCAGCATTTCAAAACTCACTTAAAAAATTCGACCCCACACGCTGTACCTCCAAATTTTTTTTTGTCAAATGTAAATTGTAAATTGTTATAAAATGAATTTAATGTGATACTTTAAAACAAAGTTTAAACTAATGAAAAACATATGTAATAAAATAAAATAACTATCGGTTACTATACAAAATTATATTATTTTCTAAATATTGTTCTCTTCAAATCCTTCTTATTAAATTTCAGAGAAGGTTTGAAGGATTTATAACTATCATTAGCGGATATATTATGGCGTTGTCGGTACCATTGAAGATAAAAAGAAATAAAATTAAAAAATGAAGAGGAAATACCTTTTTTCATCGAGACAATGCTATTCACTCTCAGTCGATCGCAACCATAATAAAGTATTGCCGTTCAAACGAATTACTTTCCTTGATATCGTGTTATCGGGATCTGGATCCAAGCGACAGTTATTTGTTTACAAAACTATAGAGTTGTTTCATTGATCGTCCTACGGAATTGTTATGTTATGTTACCCAACAATCATCAATCAAATTAGTAAGTTGAATTACCTTCGAACAATAGCATTGGGTGCTTAATGAGATGATATAATGAGCTATACTTTGTATAAAAGATTATTCAGAACAAATTGAAGCTGTTGTTTACCATTGATATTTACTTGTATAGTTTGTCAGAGAAACGTTTCGAAAATGTTTCTTTAGCTGTGAAGCAGCTTTTGTACAACTCATGACGGACTACTGGAATGGACATGTGCTGCAAGAGTTTTTTTGAGCTGATATTTGACTGCTTAACATTACAGTTTTAAGGGGTCCATCGGAGCAAATGGTTCGATTGAAGATCAGCATCTCATTCTTCGGCATAAGCTTCGAGTAACCGGTCATGTGCTGTGAGCGTCTCCGTTAAAGCATTGTTTTCGGTTACCGTTGGCTGTTATTTTTTTTTATTGCCCGGGTGTGCTTTTTTCGCGCGTTTTCGAACTGTTCGAGATATCGTAAAACGCAGTGTGAACTCGATTCGCTACTCACTTACAGCAGTGTGAAGGAGAGCATCACTTCTTAGTGGTGTGTGATAGTGCCGAGCGCTCAAGCGCTCCGATTGAGAAGCAAGCAGCGGTTGCCAGTTCATCAGCACTGGGGTGCATTGTGGTGAATAGAAATAAATAAGATATAAGATTTATTTTTATGGCAGACTTATCTCACTTCTTAACTAGGCGAACCTAGCCAGAATTTTCACCTGCCCCCGGGCTTCTGAATGCCAAAGGGGGACTAGGCTCTGCGGAATGCACGTATCTGCATGCTCGTGCTGTTTCAGTCCTGACCGAGAAATTGTCGGACAATCGCGCAGGTGCTAAGGATGACCGACTTTTGGATGCCGGCCAATTCCTTCTCCATTTTCAACACCTTTAGCGCTTCCAGAAGTGTCTTCGGGACAATTCCAGTTCCAGAGAGAACGACTGGAACAATTCTTGGGACCTCCCTTAGCCCCCACAGTTCCTTGAGCTCCACGGCCAATGGTCGGTACTTGCAGATTTTGCGACCGTGGGTCTCCTCCAGATTCTGGTTCAGTGGAATAGCGACATCGATGATGGTGACTTTGCGGTCGCTCTTGTCGTAAACCATTATATCTGGACGGTTGTGGTGGATCGAGAGGTCGGTCAGAACAGTGCGATCCCAGTACAGCTTGAAACGGTCATTTTCCAGGACAGGTGCAGGCAGGTACCGGTAGTTTGGTACGTTGTCTTCCAGTAGAGCACATTGGAGCGCCAGTTGTCGATGAACAATACGGGCCACGTTGTTGTGGCGCTCGGTGTAGGCTGCGTTGGCCAAAACGGGACAGCCTCCCATAATGTGTTCTATGTTTTCACCTGGTTGATGGCACATCCGGCAAATGTCATCAACGTCTTGATGCCAGACGTACCGCCTGCAGTTTCTCGTCGGCATTATCCTGTCCTGGATGGCTATCATGTCGGCTTCTACTACTGAAGAGAGTTCACCACGCGTTAGCCACAGATTAGATGCGGCCTTGTCGACGTGTGGCCGGTCCAGTTGATGGGGGTGGGCACCATTCACTGCCTTCTGCTTCCAAGCTGCAATCTTCTCCTCCACTGTCTGCAGATTGCAGTTTAGTTGGTACTCCGCTTGCGCCAAGTGCAGAGCGCTGTATCCTCTGTCAGCGGCGCAGACAGCCCGGTATAGCGCGTTTTGGTTGGCCCGTTCTGCGAAGTACTCGCGCAGTTGTCGTACCTGGGCAACACACAGTGCAGATATGTCGACTATTCCAAGTCCCCCTTCTTTGCGTGGCAGTGAAACTCTCTCCAGTGCCGATTGAGGATGGTGCATTCCGGCCTCTTTAAATGCTTTCCTCATCCTCCTCTCAAGGTCCTCTAGGTCAGTTTTGCTCCATTTGACTACACCAAAACTGAAGGTCAGCAGGGGAACCGCGAATGTGTTGATCGCGCGTACCTTGTTCCCCGCGTTGAGGAAAGTCCTCAGGACACAGTTCACTCGACTCAAGAACTTGTCTCGCAGCTCCGTCTTGATGTCGGAGTGGCGAATCCCGGTGAGCTGTCGGAATCCAAGATATTTATAGGATTCGCCACGAACCATGTCTCTTATGAACTCGCCGTCATAGACCTCGTAACCTCCGGATTCGGTAAGCTGCCCTTTCAGCAGATGGACACAGCGGCACTTGTCAAGGCCGAACTCCATGCAGATGTCCCTGCTTATGTCTTCGACAACCCGGATAGCTACACCTAGACGCTGACGTGAATCAGCGTAGACCTTGAGATCGTCCATGTAAAAGGTATGGGTCACTTCTTCGTGGGCGCCGTCGCCATACCTTATTTTATAGCCATGACCGTTTCTATTGAGCGTCCTACTGAGGGGGTTCAGTGCCAGACAAAACCAAAGCGGGCTGAAAGAGTCGCCTTGGAATATCCCCCTCTTTATCTGCAGCGTTCTAGACTGCAACACATTTTCCCCATCACTGAGGTGCAGAGACGTGCTCCACTGCCTCATCGCATGCTGCAGGAACCTAACGACGACGGGATCAATCTTGTATAGCTCCAATACCCGGACGAGAAACGAGTGAGGTATGGAGTCATAAGCCTTCCTGTAATCGATGTAGGCCATACTTAGGTTCCGCTGGTTATATACCGCCTGGCCGACTATGGCTGCGTCGATGATGGCCTGGTCTTTGCAGCCATGCGTATTTTTCCTGCATCCTTTCTGCTCTTCTGCGATGATATGGTGTTGTTCGCAGTGGGCAGAAACTTTGGCGGTTATGATGCTGCTTAATATCTTGTACAGACTCGATAGGCACGTTATCGGTCTGTACTTTGATGGGTTCAATGTGTTGCTGTCTTTCGGGAGGAGGAATGTGACGCCACGGGTGGCGAATTCAGGGAGGTTGTGTGGGTCACGTAGCACCTTGTTGAAGCACTCAGCTATCTTTTGATGTGCGACGGTCAGCTTCTTGTGCCAGAAGTTCTGAACACCATCGGGGCCCGGTGCTGCCCAGTTCCTCAGGTACCGCGAGGCTTCGCGGACATCGTTCTCTTCGACGATGATAGCTGGCATCTCTCCAATTTCACCACAACTCTCCTCCTCCCGTCTTAACCACATTTGCCCGTCGCGATGTTGTACTGGGGTCTCCCAAATACCAGCCCAGAAGTTCGTCACATCGCTAATATCTGGCAAACCTTCGCGGTAGTCGGGCTTCTCGTCGCTAATGTGGTCGTAGAACGCTTTTTCGTTATCTCTGAACATCCGATTTTGTTCCTGGCGCTTTGCAGAGTCAGAGTAACGTTTCAGCCGTTTAGTTAGGACGCTCAATTGCTGTACCAGTGTGTCGAGTTTTTCCGTCAGCTGGTGAGCTCCCAGCTGGCGAAGTTCAGTAGGCCGCACGATCACAGCAACTTGGCGACATAATTTCGCCGATCTGCTGCCTCTTTTGTACGCCATCAGTCTTCCAATTGCGGCGCGCTTGTTTAGGATCCGTTGCTCCAATCTCCTTCGCCATGGAGGCTCACGCCTTTCACGGAGATGTTGGAGCAGTCCGCCTCTTGGCCTAATACGGTATCCTAAACTTTTGGCGGTCGCCACAGCAGCACAGTAAACTTTCAGTTGCAGCTCCTCCATGTTCTCAGCATCAACCAAGTGCAGCGGAAGAACGTGCTCGTTCATGAGCTTTACTGCACTTGTCAGCCTGCGGGAATGCTGCAACTTCGGGATCCTGGGGCGCGACAATGGGTCTGTGTCGCGGAACTGTGAGATCGCCTCGTCGTAATGGAAGACCAGATCGCGTAGTAGTTGTTGATCTGGCTGTGGGTCTTCCGGCTCAGGGGGTTGTAGTACTGTGGCCTCCACTGGTGCTGATTCGCGTGCCCCACTCGCGAATGAATTGCTCAGCCGTACTGAACTTCGTCTCGACACATCGCTTGCTCTGTTGTTCCTGGAGCTTATTTCTCTCTGCACCTGCTGCTTGATCTCGTCGATTTGCGTTTGGGAGAGCATGTTGTTGCGTACTATCGCTCTACGCCTCGCGTTCATCGCGTTCTGATCAAGCCTCCCGACGAACTCTGGATACGCTTCCTCGAACATTGTTAGTATTCGAGGGCGACCGCTCATGTCCGTCTCCAAAGCAGTGCAGATGTAATAGGCGCGGATCACGAATTCATTCATTTCGTGTGTCCACATGGTCCGGCGCCTAGTGGTACCCACAAGTGTGGACGACTGTCGTCTGGCAGTCGCAACACGTCTCGTAGGCGCAGCGTTTCTTGGGTGATGTCGATGGCTGCTGTTTCCGTGTGGCGGTAGCTCTTCGGGTTGAACCCGGCTGGTGGCCCGCTCTTGCACATCGCCCTCCAGCCGCTGGCCGCTCGCTCTTACGCCCGTTCCAGGACCAGCTCCAGTTCGGGGACCCTCCTCGGGTGATCGCATTCTAATTACTCTTCGTGAACGTAGCTCCATTTTCTGGGTGTATCTCCTTTGCCCGGGAGACAGCGGGTTGGCAAGGCCTCCATGACCCGGGAGGCCTTCCCCGGGAGAGATATAGCGCTCTGACTCGCTCGCACCCCCTCACTTAGCCACTTTCGACACCCGTTCTCGGAGCCAAGACCAGGTGTGTGTTTCCAGTTCACGCCCGATCTAAAAATGTCGTCATATGATCTTCGTGGAGGCGTGAGATAGGAACATTTGAGACTAACAGGTAGGCTCCTACCCTATGTTGATCCCCATTTGAGAACCAATTTTTATTTTTTTTTTATTTTTTTATTTTTTAATTATTATTATTAAAACAAAATATTAGATTATAAGTACCGATTACAGAATGGCAGAAGGAGGGGGAGGATCTCCAGATATGGAGATCTCTGATGATGTCTCCCCTCTGGTTGAAAAAATTAATAAAGGAACAGCGAAGACACTTAAACGCGTTCCTACATCAGAGGATGTTTCGTCCGGGGACGAGTCTGCTAACTCTAGCAAGCCCCCCTCTAAAAAACCTGCAAATATCTCCTCTCCAACCCCCCTCGCTCCTACCCCAGCTCAGATTTCGCCTCCCCATCCTGTTGTCCCCGATCCCCTTCAATCCTCGTCATCTCCTTCTCCTTCTGTTGTCTTCTCTCCACGTGTCAAGGTCTATCCTGAAGATGCACCTGGAACTGGTCCGTGGGTTGTTTTCTTCAGGCCTAAGCCAAACGGAAAAGCACTTAATGTTATTCAGATCATGAAAGATCTGGCAAGATACTCCTCCGTGACAGAAATTTCGAAGGTTAGACCGACCAAACTGCGTGTTGTCGTGGCTGATCGGAAAGACGCAAACGGTATTGTCGTCGACCAGAGGTTTACCCTGGAATATCGTGTCTACGTGCCTTCCCATGACGTAGAAATCTCGGGGGTGATAACCGAAACGGGTCTGACGTGCAAATCAATTATGGAAGGAGATGGCAGATTTAAAAAGCTGCCTTTGATTAAGGTTAAAATCTTAGAATGCCGACAACTCGGCAAAGTATCCCAGGAAGGGAAAGAATCGAAATTTACGCCGTCCGACTCGTTTAGAGTCACTTTTGCTGGCTCCGCCCTCCCTGACTACGTTATGGTGGACAAATTGAGGCTACCGCTGCGACTCTTCGTGCCAAAGCCCATGACTTGCCTGAAATGCAAGTCAGTTGGTCACACAGCAGCTTACTGCGCCAACAAGGAGCGCTGTGCCACTTGCGGAGAGCAACATGTGGACAAATCCTGCAGTGCGATTGAGCAAAAGTGTCCATATTGCGGAGGAACTCCGCACGTGCTCTCGGCTTGTGAAACTTACAAGAGTCGCTTGGAGAAGCAGAAGCGCTCTTTAAAGGAACGCTCGAAGCGCACTTTTGCGGAAATTTTGAAGGGCGTTTCTCCATTGGCCCAACAGCAACAACCTTTAACCGCAAACAATGTCTTCGCTTCGCTGCCAGTTGACGAAATGGAAGCGGATACAGGTAACGAGGGCACACCGTACATCTTCCAAGGGAATCCCCGGCGCAAAAATGTGACCACTCCCAAAGTTCAAGGACAAGCCCCTCCGGTTATACCCTCTGTTAGCATGCCTAAAAAATCGAGTGCAGCGGACAAGCAAAATCAGGTTCCTCCTGGCTTCCGTGGGAATAATTCACCTTCGAACGACCCAGCACTCGAAGGGACATCAAAAACCCCAACTGTCCCTATTTTACCGTCAAGTTCAACTTCCCAATCGGGATTTTGAAGTTGACTGACCTTGTGGCTCAAATCTTCACATGCTTTAATGTTTCCGACTCCATCAGAACCATTGTCATATCAATGCTTCCAGTATTAAAGACAATTTTGCAACAATTGATGCAAACATGGCCCCTCCTTGCAATGATTATCTCTCTTGATGTCTAATTCAAATAGAGAGGTCGGAGATATCACTGTTTTACAGTGGAATTGTCGTAGTCTTATACCTAAATTGGATACGTTCAAATTTTTAATTCATAACTGTGATGTTTTTGCTCTGTCCGAAACTTGGCTTTCTTCGCGAGATGATCTCTCTTTCCACGATTTTAATATTATACGCTTGGACCGTGATGACAGATACGGAGGGGTGCTATTGGGGATCAATAAGTACCATTCATTTTTTCGAATTGACCTTCCACCTATTGGAGGGATCGAAGCTGTTGCTTGTCATGCAAACATCAGAGGCAAAGACCTCTGTATTGTCAGCTTGTATTGGCTTCCGAGAGCTGCGGTTAGCCGCAAGCAACTTGTTGACATGTGCTCACTTCTTCCTGAGCCACGATTGATCTTGGGAGACTTCAACTCTCACGGAACTGCCTGGGGGGAACAGTACGACGACAATCGTTCATCGTTGATATATGACCTTTGTAACAGCTTCAATATGACCGTTTTGAACACTGGGGAAACAACACGTGTACCTAAACCTCCTGCTAACCCAAGTGCTCTTGACCTCTCGCTTTGCTCGAATTCACTATCGTTAGATTGCAAGTGGAATGTAATCCAGGACCCCAACGGTAGTGATCACTTGCCAATCAAAATTTCCATCACCATTGGGTCGAATTCTTCTGAATCTATAAACATGGCATATGACCTCACAAGACACATTGACTGGAAAAAATATGCGGACGCGATTGCTCTAGCCATCAATTCCAGAGATGGTTTGCCTCCATTGGAGGAGTATAACTTCCTTTCTCGTTTGATCTATGACAGCGCGGTTCGCGCTCAAACGAAACCCATCCCAGGTTCCACTATTCGTCGAAGGCCTCCCAATCTGTGGTGGGATAGCCAATGTTCCAAGCTTTATCAGGATAAATCGAACGCATTCAAAGCTTTTCGGAAACGTGGAACCATTGAAAATTTTCAATCGTATTTGGACCTTGAAAATCAATTTAAAAACTTGATCAAAGGGAAAAAACGCGCTTATTGGCGAAATTTCGTGGAAGGTTTGTCACGAGAAACGTCAATGAAAAAATTATGGAAAGTGGCTCGAAACATGAGAAATCGCTCTTCAACGAATGAAAGCGAAGAATATTCACATCGATGGATTTTTAATTTTGCACGGAAGGTTTGTCCTGATTCCGCTCCTGTGCAAAAAATTGTTCGAGATATACCACAAGATAGGTGCGATCTTGATTCCGAGTTTTCGATGGTAGAATTCTCTCTTGCTCTCCTTTCTTGTAACAATTCGGCTCCAGGAACGGATAGAATTGAGTTCAACTTGTTAAAAGACCTCCCTGATGTGGCGAAACATCGCTTGTTGAATTTATTCAATCGGTTTCTGGAGCATAATATTGTTCCAGATGATTGGAGACAAGTGCGAATTATAGCTATTCAAAAACCCGGAAAACCCGCGTCCGACTTCAATTCGTACCGCCCAATAGCAATGCTGTCTTGTATACGGAAGTTGTTGGAGAAAATGATCTTGTTTCGCCTTGATCGATGGGTTGAAACGAATGGCCTACTCTCAGATACACAATATGGGTTCCGCAGGGGCAAGGGGACGAATGATTATCTTGCGTTGCTTTCTTCAGAAATTCAAATGGCTTACGCCGGAAAAAAACAAATGTCTTCAGTATTCTTGGACATAAAGGGGGCCTTTGATTCTGTTTCAATAGAGGTTTTGACAGACAAATTACACTCTCGGGGTCTGCCGCCTCTATTGAATAATATGTTATATAACTTGCTTTGTGAGAAGCATTTGAACTTTTTTCACGGAGATTCGGCAGTAAGTCGGTTCTCTTACATAGGCCTCCCCCAGGGCTCATGTTTAAGCCCCTTTTTGTACAACTTCTATGTAAGCGACATCGACAATTGCCTTACACAACATTGCAGCCTAAGACAACTTGCAGATGATGGAGTGGTCTCTGTCGTAGGATCAACAGAATCCGACCTACAAGAACCCTTACAAGATACTTTGAACAATTTTTCAACCTGGGCCATTGGGCTAGGGATCGAATTCTCCACGGAGAAAACAGAAATTGTTGTTTTTTTCTAGGAAGCATAGACCAGCAAAACCAAAGCTTCAACTTTTTGGTAAACTGATCACTCATGCTATGTCATTCAAGTATCTTGGGGTCTGGTTCGACTCCAAATGTACTTGGGGGGCCCATATTAGGTATCTGAGTAAAAAATGCCAACAAAGAATAAATTTTCTCCGTACAATTACCGGCACCTGGTGGGGAGCCCATCCCGAAGATCTTATAATGTTGTATAGAACAACTATTCTCTCAGTGATGGAGTATGGCAGTTTCTGTTTTCAATCAGCTGCCAAAACACACTTCATTAAACTCGAGCGAATTCAGTATCTTTGTCTCCGTATTGCGTTGGGATGTATGCCCTCAACGCATACCATGAGTCTCGAGGTTTTGGCAGGCCTACTCCCACTAAAAGATCGCTTCAATTTATTATCTCTTCGGTTCTTCATCCGGTGTAAGGTCATGAACCTTTTGGTGATCGGAAATTTTGAGCAGCTGATCGAGCTAAATTTTCACTCCGGATTCATGAGTTCATATCATGAATTCATCTCCATGCAGGTTGATCCTTCTTCGTATATTCCCAACCGTGTTTGTTTCCTTGACTACATCAATTCCTCTGTGCATTTTGATCTGTCCATGAAGCAAGATATCCATGGATATTCAGATTACCAACGATCGAGGATTGCTCCAACGATCTTCGATGAAAAGTATGGGGGTATCAATTGTGATAATATGTACTTTACTGATGGGTCCACTATAAATGAGTCCACAGGATTTGGAGTGTTCAACGAATTTTTTAGCACCTCACACAGTCTTCAGAATCCTTGCTCAGTGTATATTGCTGAATTGGCAGCAATTCATTGGGCGCTGGACAGCGTCGCCTCACGACCTGTTGAACACTATTACATTGTAACGGATAGTCTTAGCTCTGTCGAAGCTATCCGTTCAGTGAGGCCGGAAAAGCACTCGCCGTACTTCCTTGAGAGAATACGAAAAATTTTGAGTGCTTTATCCAGACGCTGTTATGTCATTACCTTTGTGTGGGTCGCTTCTCATTGCTCAATTCCGGGTAATGAGAGGGCTGACTCATTAGCAAAGGTAGGTGCGATTGAAGGCGATATTTATCAGCGTCAAATCGCCTTCAATGAATTTTATTCTTTAGTTCGTAAAAATACCATCGTTAACTGGCAACGCAAATGGAACGAAGATGAATTGGGCCGGTGGCTTCACTCGATTATCCCTAAGGTTAGCCTCAAACCATGGTTCAAAAGTCTGGACTTGAGTCGGGACTTTATTCGCACCTTCTCCCGACTCATGTCCAATCACTGTTCGTTAGACGCGCTACTCTTTCGTTTCAATCTGGCCGGCAACAATATCTGCTTTTGTGGCCGAGGTTACCACGACATCGAACACGTTGTTTGGTCGTGTGAGGTGTATCTTGTTGCCGGATTGAATTTAGAGAACTCCCTTCGGGCTAGAGGAAGGCAGCCCAATGTGCCGGTGAGAGATGTGTTGGCTCGGTTAGACCTTGATTACATGTCCCAAATATATGTTTTCCTTAAATCTATCGATGTTCGTGTGTGATTATCCTTATATCCTTATACCCTCCATTTCTTCCTTTGTGAGTAATTGGTCCGCTTGCTATAAACAGGAGAATGAAATGTAAATTCACAACAGATGTACGAATAGATTTAAGAATTGAGTGTGTGTGATTATCAACATTGTAATAATTTCCTTTTACCCCATCCTTTTCCTGAGAAAAATATGTCACCCTTTTAATCTCGAGTCCACCGCGAGTAATCGGTTTCCCACATTACTAACCATAGATTTAAGAAAATTGTTCATATATATAGTTTTAAAAATATATTTAAGATTTCGGCTCCTTTAAACTTATGTAACTAAGCCTGTAAAAATAAACGAATTTATAAAAAAAAAAAAAAAGATCAGCATCAGCTCGAAACTCTGCCATTTAATCGATTTTTTTTCCTACAGGATATTGTAAAGATATAAGTTATTCCATACCAAACCGGTATAATGGTTCTCAGATTTCCATTAAAAGTGGACCCGTATTTTTTATTTTTTCGTTAGGGTGACCATTTCCATTCTAGGGTGGCCCGAAAAATCATTCTTTTCAATATTTTCCCTAAAATACCTTTTTTTAAAAATTCATAAAAAATAAAAAAAACAGCAAAAATTCATCACTGTTTCTTGTTTGAATATCGAAGTATTCCACCACAACTTTCGCGACATGAAATTTTTAGTTAGTTAAAGAAAGTTAAAACGAACGATTACATTGAACATTTATTTGAACAAATTTTTGATACACACTACATTTATTCAACAAAACTACTAATTTTACTTAGACTACATTTAATTTTACATTACTACAGAAACAGCACAGTTACTACTTTTCACTTAGATTCTAGGATAAAGACTGGACTATAGGACATTCAAAAATACATAATTGGCCGACTATCACAAAATGAAAGGCAACACACTAACGCTCACTTCTACACTCTATTGGTTTTGAGTTCGCTTGTTTGAACCGAAATTTAGATGAGCGACAAATCAAATCGAAGCCAATGAGTTTTAAAAACTCATTGAAAAAACTCACTTTTGTTAAAAAACATTGAACTTGCAAAAACAACGGATTTGCTAGCCCTACCCGTATTTCGGATGCTTATAACTCGAACATTTCTTAACAGATCGGGAAGATGTTTGCATCAATTGATAACACGTTATTTTTCATGAGATGATCGACTGAATAACTATCAAATGTCAAACGTTATCTAAACGCCTTAACTACCAGGTTTTGATTGGTCCGATTTGCGGTTTCCCTAACACAGACTTCAAAATCGATGTACCGCTTTGTATCGATGTATCGTGGTACCGCTTTGCAAATATACATGCAAGTCAGGGATATTTTTGTTCCCACCGAGCTGTGTTTCCCTAACACGAACATCAAAATCAGTGTGCCTGGGGAAATCCGCTTTGCAAAAACATGCAAGTCGGGGATATTTTTTGGTGTTCAGTACTTTTGTACTCGCTTGTCGTTGTCCAGACCGGAATATGTTTCCCTAAAACGTACTTTTAAACTGAGAAGCCTGGGAAAATCTTCATTCCAGATACTAGAGATGAATGAACTTTCGCGGTTCGAGAACTACGTAAAAATGAGATGTGCAATAATTTCAGAGGGAAATGTGATATACAATGATCGTTTAACAATTCTTCTGTTCACATATTTTGGTAGTCCCAGACATCATATCAAACGTAAACGGACTTTCATCAAATTTATTTGTAACGAAGAAAAGAATCTATTACAAAAATTTCGATGCACTCTAAAATAATATTCGAATGGGTAAACAAGTGGATTGCGTAGTTCTACGTCGAAAATGTGCGGTCGTGCCCTAGATTCAACCCCTTAAAATTTTTTTTTTATTGCAAGTAAGGTGAGTGATACGATTAATTCTAGCTAATAAAATTTAAATTTTGATCTTTAATGTCGGTTGCTTCGTGAAATTTCATATCAATGACCAATCGTGTATTGTGAAAAATTTAGCACAAGCAGTTGTGTTAAAAATGACTTGATATATGAAACGATTTATTTCAATTTTCATAAATAAAAACCAAGGTGTGTTTCCGCTCGAGAACGAGTCGTTTGGTTCAAGCTGACTGTTGTGTTCATTTTCATACAAGAAAAGTTTATACGGCAGAAAAAATTGGAAAGGTGAAGGAATTTTAGAAAAAGTGATTTCCCATATGCTCTACATATAGTATTGGCTATTGTTACTCCAATTAAAATTCGCATTGGGTTGAATAAACACTCAGAAAGTAAAAATTATAAAAGAAAATTACCTTTTCCATTTCAAATATGTTTTCTCTATATTAAAGTAACATGTTTTTACTGATGAGAAAACCTGATAATTGTGTTCGGTATTGGTAATCATCTTATATTACATTGGTGAGTTTTTTTTTTTCTTCATTTCATCCATACATATCACAGGAGGCATCTCGTCTAGGATCACAGAGGGCGGTTTTCATCATATCTCATTCTACTTCGGTGTCTTTTATCTGTTACGCACCATCCAACGACTGTTTACCATCCTTTTGTCATCATCACTCGGTTGTGAACACTGGTGAAGTGAACAAACAATACCCAACAACCAAACAAAACGGCCCTTTTCAGGGATACCAAATCATTATCAAAAAGTTTAACGATGTAATTCTTCAAACATATCCAAAATCAACAGATAGCCTAATGAAATCCTACGTCAATCATGCGGTCGTGTCTCGGACACAACCTTCCTGTGTCTTTTTTTTTTTCAATCGACCATTAAATTTTTGTGATTTCAATTCTTATTTCAGGGTTAAAGCGAGGTAAGATATTTTCCAACGTTGAGCTTCGTTGGAAAACTGAAGCAGAAAATTTGTTTCCATGTTAATGCTTTCGCCTTCGCCACCATCACACAATATATTCGATTTGGATTTTTTTGTTGCCGTTCTGCGGCCTCGGAGATGTTTGGTTCTGCATTGGAGATGTAATTTTGCTAAGAGATATCGAAAAAACTACTTGTCTATTTAGGAAGTTCATTACTTCAGTTTCAGTGTTCTAGACAGCGAGCAATCAACATTTTATACTTAGATTTAATTTTACAATTTACTCAAATTGCTACTCGAAACGTTCGCGCTCCTCACTCAATGGAAGCATTCATTTATAGGCCTTTGTCATTGCAACCAAATATCAAAGAATTTTATTATTAAATAACTTTAATGTTTGTTCTTGCCTGCAATAATTTCGTAGTTTTTCTGTTAATGGCGTTTCCAGGTTACTCAAAATATATTCTACGACCGAGTATTGAAATTCACAAATGATTTTTAAACAGTTTACGATACTTTCTCATCTCATGCTCAGGTGTATGTGGTAAACTCCAAGAAAAAAACTAGCAATAATTGTCCGTACCAACGGAGCGTCCCACGACGTTGTAAAAATGGAAATTGCTAACCAGAATTTGCGTTCCATCGTTCTCATCTGCTGTGGCGATGTTTTTTTTTTCATGGAATGGTTATTCATTGCTCCAATTACTGCATTTTCTCCAACTGACTGCCGGGCACATAATCACTTGACAGAGTGAACTCAATTGAGCTGGGCGTTCATTTTTATTCTCCTGCTCCCTCCAAACCATCATCATTCCCCTCCTCGGGACCGTGGTGACCACCCTCCAAGACTGACGAGTCGTAAAGCGTGTTTCGTGAGACAGACAATGAAACGACACATCGCTCCATAAAAGCTCTAAAATGAGTTCTTTTTCCGTCCGACATTGTCCAGTAGTATCGCTTTTTTTTCTTACTCCGCGCCATAGCAAAAGAATCACATCAAATGTCATTTCCGTAGTTTTCTCCGGGCCTGCGGGCGGGTGTAAATGTGCCACACAGTCTATGGGAACTGCAGAGTCATTCGCTTCGGTACATCCTCCGGCAGCCACAGGACAGAGCCGAGAAAGCGAAGGTCTTCTCATCGTCCGCCAGTAAATTGAAATGGTTGGATGAATGGCGGAAGATGCGCAGAAAAAAAAACGAGAAAACATCCCATTACTCTAAGGAACTGGACAGAGATAGAGAAGACGGCAAAATAAATCATCAACTTGATGATTCACTGTAAAAGATGATCACCGCCAGTATTCGGTCGGTCGGAAGGCGGTCGGTTGGTGTTATATTATTTTGTAACGATTCGAAACGCCTCGTCAAGGAAATGGGGAAGGCAAATTGATTTCCTAGTGAATCTCCGCAGGCGCCACCCTCCAATAGCCCCCCCTCCGATGGATGCTGATGTCTTTCAAGGATTTATTTTTGCTTCGATTGATGCTTGATGAATTATATAGGTGAATGGAGGCATTCATAATTAATCGCTTTGGGGATTCCGTAATAAGCTGAACGCTCGTTTGTCTGAAAAACGATGGGTTGGTGAGATTTGGTGAATCGGCTTTCCATCGGGGCTCTGATTTAGAATTCTTCTTTGAGAGGGATTATAGCTATTACTAGAAGCAAGAATCACGATAATGACCGGGCGTCTCCACCGTATAGTTTTCCGGGTTAGCTTTGAAGTTTGATCAAACAGAGCAATACATTCTTGCTCAGATTCAAATTCCCGGCTGTGCGTCATCATTCGCAATGACTGACTGTCTCGGGTCCACCCACTCAAACAACAAAAGCCAACTTGTCGCCAGCACAAAGTGGACACATCCTATAGCCGAGTATCAGCAATTACCGTTTGATACATACTATATGTATATGGGTGTGTGTGTGTGTCATGTTTGTTTCAACCCCAGCACAGATTTCCGCATCCCACTATCCTCTTCCGACGAGGAGCTGTGCTCAATGATTCTGAACAACATCAAAACAACAATAACAACAGCGCCGGCAGCATCCTAAACTCGCCGCCGCCGCCGTTGCCTCTATCTCCCATTCTGCCCATTGCACACACCACCAATTGTATGTCCGATCCAAGGACCCAATTAGTTGTTCATCTCAAAACTAAACAATACTGCTGAGTAACAAGAAAACTTTCTTATCCCTCCAGCTCAAGACTCTCGGCTCAACAATATGCTTGCATGTGCCGTACGGAGTTCGGTTCCTTCAAAGCGCAGAGAAGAGCTGTGTATGCCTCCGAGGGGTAGTCCCAGGTCCACCATCACGCTCTCTCTCTATCTTCCTCTAGCTTTGCTATCAATGTGGATTGTACAAACAAAACAGTTGTAATGGATGTGTCCACTGGCCGCGCTATCCAATGGCTGTGAGGCGGTAGTATTTCTGCGGATCAGCGAAATGGGATCTTCTTACTTCTAACGATTACGAGAAGGGCGGTTATAGCGAATAAAATAACACCGACTTTCACAGGGGCCTCTAAATATGAAAAACTAGCACCGGAAGCGCCAACAAATACAGCAACTTTCTCCGGATCCGAAAGCGGTTTTTGTGGGGAAAAATTAATTTTCGTGTGCCGCGCGGTGTGAAACGGAGGAAGTGAAAGAAAATCTTCTTATCTTGATTCGAATGACGGCGCCAAGGTTGTCATGTAAGTCACGTTCACACATTAACAAGGATCTACCGAGCGATGGAAGAAACTTCAGTTACTGTTGTTCTTGGCGCGCGGATATGCTTCTTTTTTTTTCGCTGGAGTGCCTCCTCCTACTCCTCGTTCGTGCCACTCGAGCGAGATGATGTACGGCAATGGAGACGCCACGTGCTCTTCCGGAAATGGCAATAAAAACAACGGCCGCAGCGCTTTCTTTCTTTCCCGGGCGATGTGGGTGTGTATATTTTCTGTTCCGCACCGAGATCTGTACAGGGCTTCGGGAAGTGCTCTCGAAGTAACTTCTTTGCAGTTATTTATGAACCCGTATTCCGCAGAAATGGGAAATATGGTACCACGAGGGAAGGTGTTATTGAATGGACTCTCCTTCTGCGTGCGAATGCTGTGGAGGGGTAAATAACTCATCGAGACTTTTGATATGGTGCCGAGAAAGACGGATGGCAATTGGAAACGAGTAAATATAAATTATGGTTTTGATAAATCACGGATTACTCGAAAAAAAAGCATGGTTGGGCTGGAATGTTCGGTAAATAAAAGAAAATATAGTCCGCAGTATTTGCCATTGTTATATTTTGGCAATTTTGCGGAAGGAAGCGGGAGCGAAAGATTTATTTCTGCGAAAGCTCATCGTGATCGGTTAGAACGTTACTTATAAAAATTGAAGGAAAAGACAAGTTCAAGAAGCTCCCCTCAATGGGAGTAAAAATCGTGGACTGTCGCCAACTTGGGAAACTCTCCCATAATGGGGAGACAACTAAATTTACGCCGTCTGACTCGTTTTGAGTCACCTTGTTGGTGCCGCCCTCCCTGACTACGTTATGGTGGACAAATTGAGACTACCTGTGCGACTCTTCGTGCCAAAGCCCATGCCTTGCAACAAATGCAAGTCAGTTGGTCACACTTCAGATTATTGTGCCAACAAGGAGCACTGTGCCCTTGCGGAGAGCAACATGAGGGGAAATCCTGCAGTGCGACTGAACATAAATGTCCATATTGCGGGGGAAATGTCTTCGCCACGTTGCCCGTTGAAAATCGAATGCAGCGGACAAGCAAAATCAGGTTCCTCCTGGCTTCTGTGGGAATATTTCACCTTCGAACGACCCAGCACTCGAGGGGACATCAAAAACCCCAACTGTCCCTTTTTTCCGGCCAGCTCAACTTCCCAATCGGGATTTATAAAGTTGACAGACCTTGCAACAATTGATGCAAACATGGCCCCTCCTTGCAATGATTATCTCTCTTGATGTCTAATTCGAATAGAGAGGTCGGAGATATCACTGTTTTACAGATGAATTGTCGTAGTCTTATCCCTAAATTGGATACATTCAAAATCTTAATTCATAATTTCAATTGTGATGTTTTTGCTTTGTCCGAAACTTGGCCTTTTTCGCAAGATGATCTCTCTTTCCACGATTTTAATACTATACGCTTGGACCTTGATGACAGCTACGGAGGGGTGCTATTGGGGATCAATAAGTGCCACTCATTTTTTCGAATTGACCTTCCACCTATTGGAGGGATCGAAGCTGTTGCTTGTCATGCAAACATCAGATGCAAAGACCTTCGTATTGTCAGCTTGTATTGGCCTCCGAGAGCTGCGGTTAGCCGCAAGCAACTTGTTGGCAAGTCACGATTGATCTTGGGAGACTTCAACTCTTACGGAACTGCCTGGGGGGAACAGTACGACGACAATCGTTCATTGTTGATATATGACCTTTGTAACAGCTTCAATATGACCGTTTTGAACACTGGGGAAACAACGCGTGTACCTAAACCTCCTGCTAATTCAAGTGCTCTTGACCTCTTTGCTCGAATTCACTATCGTTAGATTGCAAGTGGAATGTAATCCAGGACCCCAACGGTAGTGATCACTTGCCAATCAAAATTTCCATCACCATTGGGTCGAATTCTTCTGAATCTATAAACATGGCAGATGACCTCACAAGACACATTGACTGGAAAAAATATGCGGACGCGATTACTCTAGCCATCAATTCCAGAGATGGTTTACCTCCATTGGAGGAGTATAACTTCCTTTCTCGTTTGATCTATGACAGCGCGGTTCGCGCTCAAACGAAACCCATCCCAGGTTCCACTATTCGTCGAAGGCCTCCCAATCCATGGTGGGATAGCCAATGTTCCAAGCTTTATGTAGAAAAATCGAATGCATTTAAAGTTTTTCGGAAACGTGGAACCCCTGAAGATTTTCAAACGTATTTAGCCCTTGAGAATCAGTTCAAAAATTTGATCAAAGGGAAAAACGTGCTTATTGGCGAAATTTCGGGGAGGTTTGTCACGAGAAACGTCAATGAAAAAATTATGGAAAGTGGCTCGAAACATGAGAAATCGCTCTTCAACGAATGAAAGCGAAGAATATTCACGTCGTTGGATTTTGAATTTTGTACGAAGGGTTTGTCCTGATTCCACTCTTGTTCAAAAAATTGTTCGAGATATTCCACAAGATAGGTGCGATCTTTATTCCGAGTTTTCGATGGTAGAATTCTCTTTTGCTCTTCTTTCATGTAACAATTCTGCTCCGGGATCGGATAAAATTAAGTTCAACTTGTTGAAAAACCTCCCTGATGTGGCGAAACATCGCTTGTTGAATTTATTCAATCGGTTTCTGGAACATAATGTTGTTCCAGAAACCGATTGATTCTGTTTCAATAGAGGTTTTGTCAGACAAATTACACTCTCGGGATCTGCCGCCTCTATTGAATAATATGTTATATAACTTGCTTTGTGAGAAACATTTGAACTTTTCTCACGGAGATTCGGCAGTAAGTCGGTTCTCTTACATGGGCCTCCCCCAGGGCTCATGTTTAAGCCCCCTTTTGTACAACTTCTATGTAAGCGACATCGACAATTGCCTTACACAAAATTGCAGCCCAAGACAACTTGCAGATGATGGAGTGGTGTCTGTCGTAGAATCAAACGAATCCGACCTGCAGGAACCCTTACAAGATA
The DNA here is from genome assembly GCF_029784135.1 of Toxorhynchites rutilus septentrionalis. Lineage (NCBI taxonomy): Eukaryota > Metazoa > Arthropoda > Insecta > Diptera > Culicidae > Toxorhynchites > Toxorhynchites rutilus. Next base: position 327,201,415 of record NC_073745.1, on the reverse strand, counting down.
CTTTGAACAATTTTTCAACCTGGGCCATTGGGCTAGTGATCGAATTCTCCACGGAGAATGGTGGTTTTTTCTAGGAAGCATAGACCAGCAAAACCAAAGCTTCAACTTTTGGGTAAACCGATCACTCATGCTATGTCATTCAAGTATCTTGGGGTCTGGTTCGACTCCAAATGTACTTGGGGGGCCCATATTAGGTATCTGAGTAAAAAATGTCAACAAAGAATAAACTTTCTCCGTACAATTACCGTCATCAGGTGGGGACCCACCCAGAGTATCTTATAATGTTGTTTCGAACAACTATTCTCACAGTGGTGGAGTATGGCAGTTTCTGTTTTCAATCAGCTGCCAAAACACATCTCATTAAACTCGAGCGAATTCAGTATCTTTGTCTCCGTATTGCGTTGGGATGTATGCCCTCAACGCATACCATGAGTCTCGAGGTTTTGGCAGGCGTACTCCCACTAAAAGATCGCTTCAATTTATTATCTCTTCGGTTCTTCATCCGGTGTAAGGTCATGAACCCATTGGTGATCGGAAATTTTGAGCAGCTGATTGAGCTAAATTTTCACTCCGGATTAATGAGTGCATATCATGAATTCATCTCCATGCAGGTTGTTCCTGCGTTTCTTCTTTTTTTTCAAAAAAGACCAGGCGATTGGCTTCAATTTGATATGTCGATCATCTGAATCGGTCTAGTAATTCAAAAGTTATGAATTTTTGGAAAAAGTGATTTTTGTAAAAAAGAGGAAGAGTTGATTTTTCGGACAACCCTAAAATGGAAATGGTCACCCTAATGAAAAAATAAAAAATACGGGTCAAATGTTTTGTGATAAAGAACAAAACTACCAATTTTCACGAAAATCTGAGAACCAATATATCGGTTTGGCATGGAATGGCTGTATATATAAAAATATTGTATATATTTTCCTTTTTTATAAATTGATGAAATGGATATCTTTAAAAAGCCAATTGTTTATTTATGCCTCATATCGTATTTTTAATTGCTACCCGTCTTTATGAATCTCAAATAAAAGTTTCTTTGTGCTGGGGTAAGCGAAGGAAAAAAAACACGAATTACCATTTTGAGACGATGAAATATAATTTACATATGTTAATTGAAATTAATGATGATACCCGAAACTGTGACTGCTCCTGTTGGTGCTGGGAAAGTAAAGAAAACAAAAAAAAAAACAATTATTGTCGATCGCAACTGAATCAAATTTTGTAACAATGTTCTATTTGTGTAGTTTTCTACCTTGCCTTTCTACAGATACATCTGTTTTGCATTAACCTCATTTCCAGAATATTTCTTAACGTAGAACAAAGCGCTGACTGAATTTTTCGCCGAATGAACCACAGCTTTCGCAGTGAATAGTTTTTGCAATCTCATGTGTCTGTTATTTATTGTCTAATTATCTCTGAAATCACCCCCAACTGATACTTGCTGTTTCAATCTTGAGCATAGCTATTCACTTGCCTTCTGTTTACCATTTTGGAATCACACTAGAATTCTCACTAGCGTACGCATGGAATAATAACCTTACCTTCCCCCACATAACATACCAACCGCTCACAAATCCACCTTGCATCTCGCTTCTGTCTCTTCTCCACCAACGGGAAAAAGGGGAAATCTTGTATTTCCATCTAGCTAGAAGTTTTAAATTATACCCAGGAAAGCGGAAGGAAGTGCATAAATAGCGGCTGGAGGAGCATCTTAACGGTGGAACTTGTACCCGTTTTGTGCCCTCCCCTCTTTTTTTCGCTTGTCCGGATTCCTGGCTAGATCTGGCGAAGGTCCTGTGGGGGGCCAAACATTCGAGAGAGAGTGCGCGCGCGAATAAATCCAACCGCAGATCGCTCTCTCTCTCTCTCTCTCTCTCTCTCTCTCTCTCTCTCTGCCGAAAATGAACGACGAACGAATGCGGCCGAAGCGACGCGGACGGATGGAATTGTTTCGCTTCATAAGTTAATTCCCCGAATTCATTTAAAACTTTTTTAATCAATCAGAGCTGAAACCATCATTCCGCGCTCTATCTCATTTTTCTGTGGGGTTGTGTGAGTGCGGGTGAGTGTAGAGCTCTGAACAATGGAGCCGGTGATAGTTGTGGGCGGTTGATTAAAAGCCGACGTTCTCGCTTTGCGCCCGAAACTGGAATCTTGGGAAATCTTGAGATTTCTCACAATCTATTCCGCTAGCTACGTGTGGAGTTTCCTACTGCTGTATTGCAGTCGAAATGTGAAACTAGTTCTTGTATTTGTGTGAAATAGTGGAACGGGCTCGAGAGCTGTGAGCGAGGTATGGGAAACAAAAGAAATCTTTTCATTCCGAATGGAGGATACGGTTCCTACTAGAGGATGCTCGAAGAAACACGATTGCCGGCAGCAAGGACCGTTGTGCGCGGAAATCCCTGTCTGTGGGGCAAGCGAGGGACCGGGAATCTCATAAGTTTCCACCCGTCGCTATCTTCGGGAAGGAGAAATCGGCGCCAAAATCGTGTGTGTCGTAGATAGAACGTTTCTTTAGATCCTCTTCCTATACGACGTATAACTCAACTCAACACAAACGGAGAAAAACATAGGAATGGCGAAATCTTAAGGTTTCGTTGATCGATTCCGTCCCAATATTGGAATTTCCCGACAGTCGACAATCAGAAGACAAATATGGCTCAATCCGCGTGCCGTGGTAACGATCGACAAAAGGATTTCACGGCTTTGCTCCGTTCGCTTTGTTCGACGCTGATTGGGGATTTACTCCTATGGGAGCCGCGGCGAAAACAGAGGTAAATTGCTGCCAGTGGAAAATTGGAAAGCTGAAATCAATTTGAGTGTTGAAATTTCCCAAATCTGTTTGCACACGGGCTGGCGGTATATAGTCTGTGCTTGAGATTACGATCGGAAGTAGAGAGTGACTTCCACCAACTGTGAATATAAATTGGAAATTTAACTTTCCATTTCTGCACTGCCCGGATGGTTTAGATTCACTTTATAACTCATCCCGCACAATCCATCATAACGAAAACGGGGATATAAGTTAGTGTCCCGAGCGATACACCAGCACTCGTGAAGTCGGTGTTTTTGATATCAAGGTAAAAACACTACATTCATATTGAATGTTAATTAGGGCGTTCAAAATATGAAAGAAACGCTATTTCCAAATAAATTAATCGAAGCAGAATAATTTTGAGCATTTTGTTAGTTTTTCGAAGCAATTTAACTAAATGTAGATCAAATACACAGCATTTTATTATGAAATATAAAAATAGTAAAGCCTTCTTTAATTTTATTTTTGCGATTACCAAAACTGTATTTGAGTTTTCCGATTGAATGGGGTTTTTAAATTTTTAATTTTTGTATTTTTTTTTCAATAACATGATCAATTTGATATGTAAAACATCTAAGCGCTATCACGTGGGATTACTTTTGATATTGCTGATAGTTTTTTTGGCTTTAACCCTCCTGTACCTTCTGGAATATTGTTATTGTGTATTTTTAGGCGTTATTGGTATTTATTTGAAGAAAAATATATATTTGAATGAAAAAACTTCAGAGAATATTTTTTCTTCAATTTCATTTAAATTATTGATTCTCGGTCTGTGAGATCGTATCTGAGTGGGGAATCGCTGACCATCAGGCAAGAAATGAAAATTGCTTCAGCTGTTTCATAATATTTTTCTTTTCTTGCTATCGCTCTGCAGCTTCAATGATAGTTTGGATTTTTTTGACGTAAACATAAATGTTGTTCGACAAACTATTCCAAAGCAAATCTCTTTCATTAGATATTGTAAAATTTGAGTATATAAGGGCCGACAAGAATAAATCAATCAAAAAGTGATTTTTTGTAGATAACCAGCTTTGTTGCCGCAGTTTGCCACGTGTTGCGACTACATGCAAAATTGACGTAAAACTATAAGCTTTCAAATAAACACTGTCCGCTGTAGCGCCAAATTTCGCCAATTATAGTTTTTGAGAGAAAAGCGATCGCATATTCGAGGGAAGTCTGATAAGTACTTAGCCTACAAAAAAAAAAAAAAATTTTGGAAAAGTGGCGATTTATTTCTAAACATAGTCTCCTTTTAGCTCGATATACTTGACACAGCGATGCTCCAACTTCTTTAATCCATCTGAAAAATACGTTTTCTCGCCTCCGTGGCGGCGATGACCTCCTCATTCGACTCAAATTTCTGCCCGGTGAGTGACTTTTTCAAGTTTGGAAACAAAAAAAATTGCACGGGGCCAAATCTGGAGAATACGGTGGATGGAGCAGCAGTTCGTAGTGTAATTCGACCAATTTGGCCGTGGCGACGGCGGAATTTCCATTTTTTCCATTTTTCTAAAATCCGCGGACACGCCCGCTTCCACACACGGTCAAAACAAAGCTACGAGTCCGATTCAGCTGGAATTTTGACAGTAACCGTTTACGAGAATATACTACACGATAAGTAATCTCTCTTGCGATACTGACACCATCGGGCGATGAGGCTAAGTATTTATCGGACCGCCCTTGTATATATTTTATAATATTGATATTTTATCTAGGATTTATTTGAATCAAACCCGTAATAATCCATAGATGAAATTTTTCGTATCACAGTAATCTGTAGAGGATTAAATATAAATTTGGGCTAAACATCATAAAATTTATCATTAAAATGTTATGAAAAAGAAAAAAATTAAAAAAAGGTAAATGATGAGAGGCAGTGAAAGCATTGTTTAATTCTCATTATTCCGCACAATGATCGATGGAAAATGTGTCAATGCCTTAACAAATACAACTTCTGCGCAGCGCTACTATGCTTGTAAAGTTACAATATCGTTGTTTAACATGGTTGGATATGTTATTTTGAATGCATGATTCATATTTCATATCGGCTGTAATTGAAGCACTGGCTAAAATCTGGATTCAAAACATATGCCATGCCACCAAAAAAAAAAATCAGGTACGAATAAATCGGTATTCCAGCCCAGCAATACCAATCAATGGAATTTTCACATTTAAGAAAGCTTCAAAAATGGTTCTCATCATTGCACAATGGTCCGGGAGGTGCATTTAAGTGGAAATTAGCATCTAGAGTTCGAAAATTATTCTCTAGACAAAAACTATCTTCAAAAAAGTTATTGCATATGATAAAGCGCTTATTTTGATGTTGTCAAAATAGGGTGACCAACACCTACGATGAAATAAAAATTATAATTTTCTTATTTTTATACATAGAGATAAACATGGTTCTACAATGTTATAGCCTCAGTTATTTAAGAAAATTTTTTGGAACTAAGTTTATTTCTATCTCTTGAAATAACCGATATAGCGCTTTTA